>NW_012105764.1:1251881-1338476 GCF_000951045.1 Mandrillus leucophaeus | reverse complement strand
GGGAAACTGAAGTGGGAGGATTACTCGACACCAGAAGTTCAAGACAACTCTAGTTAACATAGCGAGACCCCATCTCTACAAAAAAAAAAAAAAAAATTAAATTAAAAAATCAGCTGGGTGTGGTGGTGTGTGACTGACATCCCAGCTACCAAGGCACAAGAATCCCTTGAGCCCAGGAGGTCAAGTCTGCAATTAGTTACAATCACGCCACTGCACTCCAGCTTGGGCAAGAGAGTGAGATGCTGTCTCTTTAAAAAAAAAAAAAGGAAAATAACAAATATCCAAATCAAAAGCAAAGGGACAAAAGTAATTTTTTAAAACATACATGAGATTTGTAGGATACTATCAAATAATCTAACATACAAGGAACTAAATATAAAGTCTCAGAAAAAGAGGAAAGAAAAATGGGGTAGAAAAATTTTGAAGATATAGTGAACACGAACTTTCCAAAATTGATGAAAGATCCAAAACACAGACCCAAATTGGCAAATTTAAGAAGGATAAAACACAAACACAGACACACAAGCCTACCATAGTCAAACTGCTGACCAAATAAAAGGAAGTGAATCCTAAAGGTAGTCAGAGGGGGGAAACAGACATATTACATTCAGGAGAACAAAGACTCAAATGACAGCAGATTTCTCACCAGAAACAACAGATGACAGTGGCAATGGAATAACATCATAAAATAGCTGAAAGAAAGGTGTAAAACCAATGACCTAGGTTCCACTTTAAGAAGAAAAGGACAGCAAATTAAACCCAAAGTGCTTTCAAAGGGAATCATAAAAATAAAATACTGAAATAGAAAATAGAAAAAAAAGTTAACACAGTTCTTTAACAAGCTGAGTAAAACTGAAAAGCCAACAGCAAAATTGATTAAGAAAATAAAAGAGCAACCAAAGGTATAATTAAAAAGGGGAAAGGAAGCATCACAGTAAATCCTGGTTATTAAATGAACAGTAAGGTTACATGCAACTAACTTTATGTTAATAAATTTGGCAACTTCAGAAAAATCCTTGAATATCATAAATTGTCAAGAGTGACACAAGAAGAAACAGAAATACCTACACAGCCCTATAACTGTCAAAGACACTGATTTTATAATCAAAAAATCCTCACAACAAAAATTTCAGTCCCAGATGGCTTCACTGAAGGATCCCAAAAATTTTAAGGAAAAAAAAAGTACTAATCCTAAATAAATTTTTTCAGAAAAACAGAGGATCGAATACTTCCACTTGTTTTAATATTATCAAATCTAGCGTAATACAACATGATCAAGTCTGGTTTATCTCAGGAATCCAAAATTGGCTTAATATTTGAAAATCAATCCTCCGGTGGATCACGAGGTCAGGAAATCGAGACCATCCTGGCTAACATGATGAAACGTCGTCTCTACTAAAAATTAGCCAGGCATGGCGGCACGTGCCTACAGTCTCAGCTACTTGGGAGGCTGAGGCAGGAGAATCACCTAAACCTGGGAGGTGGAGGCTGCAGTGAGCTGAGATCATGCCACTGCACACCAGCCTGGGCAACAAAGCCAGACTCTGTCTCAAAAATAAATAAATAAATAAATAAAATGAAGGTATAAAAATCAGAAAAGATGGTCATTACTCATAGATGATGAGATTGGTGTAAGAAAATTCCACTGAATCTATAAAATAGCTACTAGAATAAGTACACTTAGTAAAATTTCAGAATTCAAGGTCAATATACAAATATATTTCTTTATACTAAAAATAAAAATTAGAAAATCAAAAGTTTAAAAGCACTTGTAAAACATGTCACAGAAAAAAATATATAACAAAAGAAATGCTTCTATATAGGAAAAATATCTCAAGAAGAATCACTAAGTCACAGACCTTGAACTTACTCCATTATTTAATACACACATAAAAGATACTAAATAAAACCCTAAGTTAAAAATAAACTTTTACCTATTTCAAAGTTACTGTATGTAAATTGAAAAGATTTTTTTCCACAGAAATAAGGTAGGTAGTAGGAGAGTAATGAGTAAGTCTATTAGGAACAGCTTACCATTCATTCCTCTCATTCATTCTTTTCTCTGGCACAAAGGAAGCAAGAAGAGGGGAAAAAAAAATCTTAGAAGCTATTTAGCTCAAGCTTGGGTTAGTCATTCTCAAGCTTAGGTTATGTATATACCTAACATGGGAATATTTTACATTTTGCTCATAATACAGTCCCTGTATCTTGGTTTAAGCATGTAAAATAATTTTGAGAAGCACTGTCAGCCAACAATAAGGAAGTGCTAAAGCATACAGAAAAAAAGTACTAAATGCATTTAAACTCAGCATTCAGACGGAAAGGCCAAATAAGATTGCAGCAGCAAAATGTGATTATGAAAGTGAATTCATCAAAAGTTAAGGGGATAAAGAGATAAAGAAAAATGTTTTAACCAATAATTATAGACTACTAACTCTTCTACCAGCTATAACATTCATCAGGTTAGAATTACTATAATTCTTTTATGTGCAGCTCTATGGAGACAGCAATCTTGCACATAGCAACATTCAATAATACTTTAACAAGTAAATATTAATATACTTCAGTGACCTTTCCCTCTAAGAAGAAAAAAAAAAAAAAATCTGAACTAAACTTAAGCTTTACCTAAACCAAAGGTGCTAGGAGTAAAAATACAGAAGTAGACCCAAAGACTACTTAATCTTCAAATGGCTCACATATCTGCTGTTCTGAAGCAGGGTAGATTCTATAGTTTTACCCAAATTATTGCCTCTTCCCTTGGCTTTAGGTACACAACCTTGAAATTTCAACTAATGCACTTAATCAGATATATACTACACACAAAGCATTGTGCTAGATAATGTATATAATGAACAGGAATATAGTTAAATCTTAAGAGTTGGAGTCTGCCATCAAGGACCTGAGACTCTAATAATAAAGCTAAAATAACACAACTAAATAATTTAATGTACAAGTGATGAGTGTCATGACAACTGAAACCAGTGCTGAGAGAGAAGTCATGGTGGGAGGAGTCACTTCGTCCAGCTGGACAGATCATAGATAGCTTTCTGGAAGAACTGGAATCACACTTCATCTTTGACTTCAACACACCGAAAGGATATAAAGACAGTACACCATAACACAAGGCTCTGGAATGAAAACGTCTTCTTTTGGATCCTATCTCCATCATTTACTAGCTATGAATAAAGTACGCTATTTCATCTTCCTAATACTCAATTTCCTCATCTTCAAGAAACAAGAACCTATCTTGCACACAATGACTGTATAATGATTAACATATATTAATAGTAAGCACTCAATAAATGGTGCCTACTACTAATGTTCAGAAAAAAGAAACAGTAAAAATAATATGACAGTGAATCACGAAAGTTCAGCTTTGCTGAAATTAGGACATATAAAAAGTAGAAAGGTATCAATGGAAAGATAATTTAAAGCAAATCATTAGCTTTCTTAAAGGCAAGCTAAAAAGAATGCAATTTATGATCTGGGAATGCTGAAGGTTTTGATCAAGCAATGGGATATAAACAAGGCTGGGCATCCATGTCAGAAGAACTGGAAGGGAGAAAGGCCTAGAGATAAAAACAGATTTGTTAGAAAGCAAATTGCATTCATTTAGATACGGAGTGTGAGCCCCCTACTAAGCAATGTCAGTAAGGATTATCAAGAGAGAACCTCATGACTAAGTGAATGGGAGGGAGGAGAAGCCAAAAAATTTCAAGCCAGCATAATTTGGAGAAGTTAAATTAAAATAAGTGAATCCAGAGAACACTTCTTTTCAGAAATTAGTCTGAAGTTTAGATGAGAGATCCAAGCAGATATACAGCCAGTAATTAGAGATAAAAGCTTAAGACTGTGAAGAGTGGTTAAGTCTAAATATACTTATGTGAAAATAAATGCAGAGTAGAGGTTCTAGTTTGGAATCCATTAACAAGCTCAGGGTGAAAAGCTCTGAAATTCAATGCAAATGTGTATGTATTTGCAAATCCTAGGGAGGCTGTCTTTAATCAGACTTTAAAGGATCTACAATATACACTCCCAAAGAAGTTTTTAAGAACCACTGGCATGGATTACAAAGAAAACCATTCATGGGAAAGGTCTTAGTCCGTTTGTGCTGCTATAACAGAATACGACAAGACAGGCAATTTATAAAGAAATTTATTGGCTCACAGTTCTATAGGCTGGGAAGTCCCATATCAAGGTACTGGCAGGTTTGAAAATTCTGATTCCAAGACAGACCTTGAACACTGCATCCTCTGGAGTTCCTCTCATGGCAGAAGTAAGTCAGAGGGGCAGAGGCAAAACTAACCTCTTATAAAGGCATTAATCCAATCAACAAAGGCAAAGCCCCCATGACCTAATCACCTCTTAATACTTAATGCAATTAAATTTCAACAATAATTCTGGAGAAGACAAACATTTAAATCTTAGCAGTAATTAATGAAATGTCAGAAGTAAAAAATGGATGAAGAAAAAAATATCAATGAAACAACACTGAAAAACACAATTAGAATCTGAAGAAAAGGAACAAAAGAGGGTAAGACTGATTTAAGAAAAGGAACCAACATATTAGGGATTCAAGGTAAGTAAGTTAAAAAGGCGGCATCAACACTGATGTTATACATGCATAGGGCAAAAAACATAAAAGTTTGGGCCTTTATTTTAATAAATATAAATTGAGTGGTAACACTGAGGTAAGCAATTTTGGTTCTAATTATATTACAACGAAGAAATTCTATTCCAAGACATTAAGAAGTAAATGGTTGAGGTCAAATTAACAAAAAATTAAAAGTCTGACTACTACTTCAAGATTTACCAGCGACAGGAACAGAAAGCTAGCAAGAAAGTGACTAGAAGCATTTTATTTTTTTTGTTTTTTGCTGCTATTGCTGAGTTTTTCCTAAGGAATGGGAAATCGACTTACTATGCCAAAAGGAGCCAATTGAAAAGGAAAGGTCAAAGGAAGCAAAAATACTCAAAAGTTCAGGAGTAAAAAGATCATTTAGCAAACTCAAAAGAATAATTCTTCCTATCAGACACGAACAAAAATAAATTTTAATATGGTGAGAAAGGTGTAGTAACAAGTACAGGTGAAGGAAAAAATACTACAAAACTCCAAAGATGTTTATTTCTTAAACTCTAAAGCACTGATAACCACGATGCTTTAGAATTTTGTTCTTTTACAATAGTAGCCAATACTATGAAAATGTCATAGTAAAAAAGTATATACAGTAATAGAAAACACTAGGATGCTGCATTGTGTAGCAGTAAATTAAGAATATGCATGTGGTTCTAGAGTTTGCCCACAGTTTAAATCACTGTAGGCAAATAAATCTTAACTTCATGCTTCAGTGCCTCAGTCTCATCACCTGCAAAATGGAGAGATAACAATGCTTACCTTATAAAACTTGTAAGCACAATAATACAAAACGTTTAACAACAATGCATACAGTTTAGGTGGTAGCCACAGCAGGAGTGTTGGTGATAATTCTAACAGTAGCAATAGTAGTAATGTAACCTATCTGTGTTTAATCAACCAATTATCTAAGAAAGGAGGGGAAGGGCAAGGCTCTCAAACAAGTGTCCCATTCAACCCTTTCCTATTATACCAATAAGGAAAGAGGAGGTTCCTTTGCCTAGACAGCTAATAAACGGCAGAAGTGAGATTTGAATACTGATCTATCTGGGCACAGAGATCTTCTTTCCACCACACACTTCCTCCACAGCACTACACAGTGGCAGAAGCACAACACTAGGCATTTTCTTCTTTACTACTCAACTCACAAAACCTGAGTACATCATTACACCCATCTGCCCCTCAATTTTATTTTCTAAAAAATTAAGGTTTCATTAGATCTTTCGGTGTCTCTTCAGAAAATAAAACAAACAAAAAAAATGACTTTGATGAGTAAGTCCACTTAAAAGTTTTAAATACAGTAGAAAGTTTTTTGGTTTTTTTTTTGTTTTTGTAAGTTTACTACAACAAAAGAGCTTAATTTTTTTTCAGGACTTCTTATCATCAAAACGAAATATTAGAAAAAAGACTAACATTTAGTCTCATATTATTAGCAAGTATGACTAAGCAAAACTTTGAGATAACAAAACATCAGTCTTAAGCGTTTGAAGATGACAATAAAGTTCAAAATTTTCAATTTGATGAAAAAGACATTGAAAATTATTTTCAATAATTTATGAAACTCAGAACCCTGGTACATGTACAGAAGTTATTAAAGAGTAAAATACAGATATGCAGACTTCTATTCCACGCTGAAAACACAACCAGGCTTTTTTTTTTTAAACATCCATCTGAAAACCCTTTTGCCCTAAAACCCTTCACTGGCTTCCCACTATCAATAACATCCAAAGTCTTAAACATGACTCAACAAAGTCCTGTGTGATCTGACTCCTTTCTCTGGAGCTTTCCACTGCCATTCTTCTCCCTTGCTTTTTTCTATTTCTTTCACTTCCTCCAAGATATCTTTTTTTGTCCATTTTTAGGACCTCCATACAATCTGTTCACCAAACCTACAATGCTTTCACAGGTCTCCAATCCCATCCTTTTCCCCCGCAAAGTGTTCTTCATCCTTCCAAGCTGAGATAAACATTACACCAGGGAAGTGTTCCCAGACTTCAACACCTATCTTTCCTGCTAAATGGTAAATAAAATGAAGAGAGTCATTTCACGTCTTGTTACCTATTTCCCCAATATCTTGCACACTGCTTAGCACAGAGTAGGTTAAGTACTCTTAAAATAAATGTTTGCTGAATTAACACGTTCAAAATGTGGAGTAAGTCCAAAACCATGAAGTATTTAACCAGCACAGGTAACTAAAAAGTTTTATGTAAGTTTCAAGTTACAGCTTACCCTTGGTCCTCTGTATGTTCCTCTCTCAAACAGAGTAGTTTGGTAATCACAATGTTAAAGCAAAAAAAAAAATAAAAAAATAAAAAATCCTTTTAGATAACAGATCATAACATTTCACAAAACCAAGGTTAGAAATCACTGATCTTAAATAACTGGGATCAGCTTTTATAAATTATACAAAAGAATCCACCTGAAATGCAATTAAAAGGACAAGAACTTGGATAAGGGCTCAATTTTACCACAGCTACATACATTAGAAAAGGACCAATTACAATTCCCAGTGTCTAGGCTCTACTAGCAGTGCCTTATTTACGACAACATAATGACTGCAGTGCTACAGCCATCGAGAGTAGGCTTTATGATACATGGAATATGTTTTATTAAGACTAAAGAAAAATTACAAGCATACACTCTAAGTGGCTACAGTCTTCTCATTTAGGTAAGACGGGGGGATACGGCAGTAAATCTGATATGAAAACTGAACGCCTAAAGGAAAGCTATTTCAACCCAAAACATTTATAAGTTTTGTGTTCACCTAATAACTACTGAATGCTAATTACGCACCAGGCAGTAGTCTAAGATTTCCTTAATATACATTCATTATTTTCCCAATTTTACAGTTGAGGAAATGGAAGCCCTGAGTTAAGTAACTTACCCAATATCATACAGCTGGTAAGTGGCAGCGGCAGTATTCAAAACCAGACATTCTGCTCCAGAGTTCTTCTCACCCCTATACTATGATGCCCACTCTCCAATACACTGAAATAGGGCTTCCATCTGCACAACTCCACTCCAGTGAAACTATTTTGCTAAGGTTACCAACGACTTCCACTTTGCTACATCTAAGGGCCACCTATTTGCCTACATTTTTTCACGCATTCTGCAGCATTTCATAAACTCCTCTCTTTTGTCACACACTTGTTCTTTAATGACATAAAGCCCAGTTTTCCTCCTGCCTCAGTACTAGGTCCTCTTCTCTTCCCTATCTACACATTTTTCGTAGGAAATTTCCCACAATGTCATGGTTTTAAATACCATCTGCATGACTCCAGATTTCTCCAGTCCTGAGTTCTAGACTCATACATTCAATGATCTCACACTTAGATGTATCCCACAGACGTCATACTTACTGTATTTATTATCAAAACTAGCCAACCCCTTTCCTTCTCTCCTTAACCTGTTCTCTGCCTTCTCTACTATAACTCATTCAGTTGCTTGGTTTATCTAAGGCGATCATCATCACCCTTGATTTCCCTTTCCCTCATCTCCCACATTTAATCCATTAATTTTACTTACAAAATGTATTTGGATCTGCCTGTCTCCACCATCACTCTAATGCAAACTAGCCACATCTCTGCCTACAATAAATTCTAATGCAAACTAGCCACATCTCTGCCTACAATACCCTTCTGAATAGTCTCCTTACTTCGTTACAAAATAGGCAGACTAAAAACAAAATTAAATCAGTCCTTGTCTGCTTTAAATCATCTCACATCTTCCCATACATGATGTGGCCCCTACCTACTTGTCCAACTTCTCTTACATTCTCTCCCTCATCACAAGGCTCCTTGCAGCCACAATGGCCTTTCTCTTCCTGAAACACACCACAATTACTTCTGCTACAGCGCCTTTCATTTGCTCTTCCTTTTGCAAGAAACGTTCTTTTCCAAGACTTTGACACAGATGGTCCCTTCTCTTCTTTAGATGTTGCTCCAATGTCACCTTCTCTGAGAGTCCTTCCTTGACCAATGTGAAGTAGCCTCCCTCATAATCACTCTTTTACATGATTATTAAAATAGTCACAGTTCTATTAATATCTGGATTTATCTCTTGTCGATTTTAGAATTTAAAAGCTCTATCCCCAAAGCCTCTCGTAGTACATAGTAGGTACCTAATAACTTCATTAAATGCATGAATTTTCCTCATTGCATTATAAATCAACCAATTCTGATAAAGCACTTGGTCCATGTTATATTTAGTATTAACAAGTCGTCAAAACACTCCTTAAATTTTCCAAACTAAGACTATTTCAGCACTCTAAGGCCCCCTCCAACACAAAGTCTATCTATAGCATCCCACTTAAAACTGCTAAATATTCCATATGTATGAAGATTCAATTTTCTTCCTCCTCTCCAAGCTAACGAACGTGTAGGCGGGAAAGGGGAATTTTACTGGCCACCTCAGCACCTGTTACATCTTCAATCAGTGAAGAGAGGTGCAGATGAGCCAGACAGCACATGGGAGACGTGGCCTTGCTTTCAGGAATTGTATTTAGGTGAAACGTGAGTGATTTAAGCTAGAACTGCCCGAATCCCTAATAAAGGCCGTCTACTTCATTTAGAAAAACAAGGTAAAATAGTCTGTAGGAAGGAAAATACAGTCGGTTTCACTAAAAACCGATTTTGAGGCCCTCGGAAAATATTGGGGGTGGGGGGTTGGAATCGGTCTACATATAACGGGAAAACGAGACCAGCTCAGCAATAAAATAAAACTCGAGTCAGGCTCTTGGGGGTATCTTGAACCTAGAAGCGAGGTGGACGAGAAGGAAAAGCCACAGAGCCCTGGGACCTCCGTTCACCGCTTCGGCCTCCACCGTAGGCGCTCGGAGAAACCGCACAGATCTGTGGATCCGCCTATCTCCCACTGCCATCCCTGCAGAGAGATATCCCCCGGATACTCACATGGGCTCGAGAGTCTTGCTGAGCCAGGACTTGAGTGCCTCGAAGTTTTCAATGATCATTTTAGAAACCATCCACAGCGGCCCTAAGGCCCGTCACACTCCTCCGCCCGCCCAGGTCGCAGCCGCTACAGCCGCCGCTGCCCCCGCCCCCTCCTCCGCGCGCCGCCCGCGTGGGCCGCGGTGGGAGGCGCCGGTGGCAGGTTCCCGCGGGCCCCGGTCGGCGAACAGCTCTGCAGGGACCGCCGCAGGCCGCAAATGCACGGGATGCCAGGAGCTCCCCGTCCCCGGACCCCGGCCCGGGCTGAAGCAGCAACGGTTTGCCCGGGCCCTCCCCCTTCCCTCTTCCCCAGCAAATCTACCCAGACCGGAAGCGCGACACGCGCTTAGACCCAGGCGTTCTCTCGGCCTCGGGACCAGGTGCTTGTTGGCTACGTCGAAAAGGCAAAAGTAAAGAAAGCGAAGGCGAAGGGCAGCTCAATGGGAACGATTCAGGGGGTCTTCCTGCCTCCCAGCACCCCCAAGAAGATGGCTGCCGATAAATCTCGCGATAATTGATGAAGTCTCGCGGTGGTTCCTGGAGCCTGCTGGGAAGAGACGTAAGGTCGGCGGAGAATGCGCGGGTCGAGTGTTGTAGTTCGGTTTTTGAGTGTGTGCTTTGCTTGCGGCCTTTGTGCCTTTTTATTCTTTGCTTATCTTTATGATATAAAGAACTTGTTTCTTACAAGGAGGGAGTCCTAGCTCGTCCCCGAGCTAGAACTTCAGAAACAGCGGGAGCCCTAGCTCGTCCCCGGTAAGACGGCCGTGGCCTGTCAGCTGGAACGGACCTGCCGGATGGATCGCTCGTTGAGAGCGTACACACCCGCGTGCGCGACACCAGGCGGCCCGTAGGTTCCAGGTGCAGAGCGCGCTACCTCGTCAATTTACCCAAGTGCCCTACCAGTACCATATTCTGTGTATGCTGTGATGTGAACGAGGTTTATAAATACAGGCTGGTCTGATGGAGCCCAACGAGACCGCCAGAGGATTAGTGCCTTGTCCAACAGTACTCGACTTGTTGGTAGAGCCCTAATGACTCAGGGATGCTCCAAGGGAAAGGTGAGAGAACCTTCACGTCTCTCAGGTAGTTTCCAGCCTGCACTTTCCCCCTGATAAAGATAAGTTTTGTTATTTTTAAAATGCTCTTTATTTAGAGCAAATTCAGCCCTATCTCACATCGGGAAATTATATAGTATCAAAAAAGAGAGTCTTCATATCAGCAACCCAAATAAACAAACTATTTTCCTGGGTGATCAAATAAGTTTGATTCCTGCTTGAGTTCTATTTAGATACTAGGTGGAATTTTACGAAGCGTCTACGTTCCATGAACTGTAGTGGAATGAAAGTATTCACAATCTAAAGACATTTTCAGTAAGGAGATCAATGAAAGCTCTTTATGAGAGACACCGATAGGCTAAATTGTTCTTAGGAACTCTGAGTTTATAATTTGCTAGAGTGAAGTCTCCTCAAGGATTAAGTGGAAAGATTATGAACTACAAAGCAAGACATTTGTTTTAAAATACAGCATATAGAGTAGAATACAAATTAGAATCCAGCTACTGAATAACCAGGGTGTTGATTAAAGTGATTTAGCTAAGTGAAATAAACCAGACATGAAAGGACAAATATTACGATTCTACTTACATTAAGTATCTAGAGTAGTCAAAACTTCTAGAAACAGAAGCTGGAAAGGTAGCAAGAGCAGGGGTGGAGAGGGTGCCCAGGAGAAGGGGAAATGAGTTATTTTTCAGTGAATAATAGAGTTTCAGTTTAGGATGATTTAGATTCTGGAGATGAGTGGTGGTGTGTGGGTTGCACAATATGAATGTACTTAATGCAGTGGACCATATACTTAATGAAAACAGTAGGTTTTATATGTATTTTACAACAAAATTTGTTTATAAATTTAATACTGCCAAAAGTTAAAATTATATTTGTTTAGTCTGTTTGTTGTAGCCTTGCCACAGGCTGATGTCACCAATATTTTCAGCCTTATCACCAGCTATTCCATGACTCTGGTTCTCCACTTCAGCCTTCCAAAGCTTCTATCAAATACTGTATACCCCAGGTAAACTGATTTGCTCACCCTCCCTTTCTCCAAACATTTGTTCACTTTATTTTCACAGAGAACGCTTCTACTTCTTTCCCTGACTGCTCAAACTTTGCCCATCCATCTCTCATACCTGTCACTGTCTTATTTAAAGTTTTTTATTCTTCCTAAATAATAGCAAAAGCCTTTTAATATCTTTGCCTTTTATGCTGACCATCTCAGTTCATCTTCAGTTACCCTCATAATCATTGCCTTTAATAGCAATAATTCAAAAATTTGGATCTAACATGTCACTTTCTTGCTTAAAATCTTCACTTCCACATTATCTTTAGAATAAAACACATTATTTAACATCCTATAAAGGTTCTTTCATAAATCAGACACCTTCCTTTTTGCCTAGAAACTCCTTTCAGTGCCTTTCAGTCTTTGCTCCAGCCATCCTAAACTATTTTGAGTTCCTTAAAAGAAGTTGTTCCATGAAAAGGCCCTTTATGCAAGGTGCCCCCCAGATATCAAAGGAGAAATCAAATGAACAAAGCAGACAATCCAGTTTGGTCAGTAAAGAGTGTTTTGTTGGGGGTAACTTACAGACAGAAGCATGGTCTTGAGTGGCAGCAAGACAGGTAGATCTCTGCCCTATTACTCCCCAGACCAGTACTTACGTGCCATAAGGAAAGGGTGTACGTACTCTATAGAGACATTTAAAGGCAGCCCTCCAGACAGGCAAGAATGCTATATGCATCATAGCCTGTAATTTGTGTGATAAAATCAGGGTTGCTTTGTTCTTACACTAAGGACAGTAAATAAAGTAATAATCACAGGACTGGGCCTAATCAGAAGTCAGCATGACAAATTAGCATTCAAGATGGAGTAACCGTTTGTCTCCACAGAAGTGTGTCCTCTCACTAAACTGAGCCATTGCAAAATGCATTTCTCTACCTTTCATTTGATGGATTCGTACTTACGCGTCAAAATGCAGTGCATTTTTGCAGTGCAAAATGCAGCATCACCTTTGGAAATCCATCCTTCACCTCCCTTATCTGAAGCAAGAGTCTCTCTGAGATGTTCTGACATCAGCCTGTGTTTGCTTCTTTTTATAGCACTCATGGCTTTATTTTTGCAAGTATATGATTATCTGTTCTTTAGTGGATTATAGCTTTGAATCCCCCGCTTCAAGAACAGCTACTAATATATACAGCCAATTCTTATTCACAGTGGTTCTGTAAAAAAGCCACAAATAATGAATTAGTGAATATGGAACCATTGCTACTAGGAGAAATACAGGATTAGGTTCCTTCAAGCCTCTTATCAAATGTTTGTCAACCAGCCCATAAATACCTTGCTTTATGTGTGTTTCTTTTTAAAGGCACCTTATGTAGGCAGAAAAAAATTTTTAAGGCACCTTATTTAATATAGTTGATTCATTAACATTGAACTCATAGCCAGTGGCACTATAACTTATGCTTACATAATGTATGTATTTTCTCTTTAAAAAGAAGAGCCTTCTGGCACTTAGGGAACTAGGTAGCCTCATCACTACACTTGGGGGGCATTTTAAACAGTGAAATCACAAAAAGCTCAAAAATGCAACAAATATAGCACTAAATAGACCATGAAAAGGACACTTGTTTCCAGTGTAAGGGCTAAAACAGGAAGGCAAAGCATCCCCTTGTTTCACCAAAGCTGGGAACATGTGCATCACGTGACTCAAATTTTTTGCCTCTGTTCATGTCGACAAGTGACTGCAAAAGCATTCCAAGTATTGATTTGGGCATTGCAAATAAATTTTAGCAAGTAGGCAAACTCACAAATACAGAATCTGCAAGTAATAAGGATCAACTCTATTTTTTGAATGACCAAAGGAAGCCCTACCACTTCCATGAAGCCTTTCCTGGCCACTGTGGCTGATAGCAATATCTTCCTCCTCTAAATTTATAGTACAGTGTTTATTATCACTCCACGGCAAGTCATTTTTGCTTCCTAGAATGCTTCCCTTCCTTAACCATTAACATTTATCCTTCATTTATCCCTGCTTCATCTTCTTTGGCCCTGCCTTCAAAGGTAACAATTAGCTGATATAATCATCAATTCTACTAAGAGAAGACTAAACAGCTGCCATAGACTACTTTCTCTATTCAGTAACGTACATTTTGGGATGTCCAGTATTAGGTTACCTGCTTAACATTTTCCAATACACCATGTTCTTTCAAGGCCTTGTGACTTTATTAGCGCTGTTCCTTTTGCCAGAATGATTTTCCTTATTGCTCAAATGCCAGTACCTCAGTGATACCCTAGACAAAGGTCTATCTCCCTACCTGTAGAACAGGAGTTAAAACATTTACTAGGAAGAGATAGTGAGGACAGATAAAAATAAAACGTTTTATTTAGTTTTCTCATCTTTCTTGGCCTTATGAGCTCTTTTAAGGACTGGACTCAAGTTTATTCATCTCTACTATCTGCTCTTAACTCTGAAACTCAAAAAATGTTTATTGAAGACACATGCTTTGTTTTAAATAGGAAGGAAGCAGAGGCAGGAGAAAATATTTCAGATAGGCAAGAGAGTGATATACCCTCTAACAGACCTATATTTCTTTATGGTTTATTACCATAAGTTGCCTTCATCTTTCAGCTGCACTGATCCCGGGAATATTCTCTATAGTGTGCTGAATTCCTCCTCAGGTTTTTCCAGCTGTCTTCTCCAGTTGAGTACAGTCTTACTACTTTCAATAGTGCTTTTGAAGTCTTGTTTAAAAACAGTCTGCATTTCCAGTGATTTCCAGATCACAAAGAGATTCTGTATTTTCTTCTGTTTTTTTTTACAGTCCATTACTCTACTTAGAATCACACTTAAGTCTTTATTCTCTCTGTAATACATCCCTGTTTGTGGTGTAAAGTGAGGATCTAGGCCATTTTTTTTCCATAAGTCTACTCAGTTTATTCCTTCCTGTTGATTTTCCTTCTTTTTTCTTTTCTTTTTTTTTTTTCCCTGAGATGGAGTCTCTCACCATCTCCCAGGCTGGAGTGCAGTGGCACAATCTTGGCTCGCTGCAACCTCTGCCTCCCAGGTTCAAGCAATTCTGCCTCAGCCTCCCAAGTAGCTGGGACTACAGGCGTGCACCACCATGCCCATCTAATTAGAGATGGGGTTTCACCATGTTGGCCATGCTGTTCTTGAACTCCTGGCGTCAAGTGATCGGCCCGCCTCGGCCTCCTAAAGTGTTGGAATTACAGGTGTGAGCCACCGTGCCCAGTCTCCTTCCTGTTTGATTTTTGATGCCACTTGTATCTTTCTGTTTTCATTTCATTTGTGTTCTGCTTCTGACCTATTTTTCAATTGGTCATTTTGTCTGTGACTACACCAGTACCATGTTGTTTTTATTTAATATTGTATTATGTTATAGAATATCTTAATATATAATAAGGCAAATCCCTCTTCTTTGCTCTTTTTCAAATTTAACTTGGCTAAATATGAATCTTGGTCTGGCACAGTGGCTTACACCTATAATCCCAGCACTTTGGGAGGC
This sequence comes from Mandrillus leucophaeus, assembly GCF_000951045.1. Lineage (NCBI taxonomy): Eukaryota > Metazoa > Chordata > Mammalia > Primates > Cercopithecidae > Mandrillus > Mandrillus leucophaeus. Next base: position 1,323,324 of record NW_012105764.1, on the reverse strand, counting down.
CGAGGCAGGCGGATCATTTGAGTTTAGGAGTTCAAGACCAGCCTGGCCAACATGGTGAAACCCCATCTCTACTAAAAATACAAAAATTAGCCAAGTGCGTTAGCACATACCTGTAGTACCCAGCCCAGAGGCTGAGGTGGGAGAATCACTTGAACCTGGGAAGTGGAGTTGTCAGTGAGCCGAGATTGTGCCACTGTACTCCAGCCTTGGCGACAGAGTGAAACTACATCTAAATAAATAAATGCATAAATAAATGTGAACCTTTAGTTTTCCAAATACATAGAACGAGATGGTTGAACTTGTAAAAAAAAAAAAAATCTTCATTGAAGTTATGGATTAATTTGGATTGAGTTGACATCCTACAATGTATAGCAGTCACAGGGGTGTGCAGCTCAGATCTCCCTTCAAGAAAGGACTCACTGCCCAACTGCAAGGAGCATAGATACATGACAGCCTCCAGTTGTTAATTCTTTCTAGGTTCACCTCAGCTTTCACGTTGAAGTTACACTATTCTCAGGGCAAACCCTCTCCCCCATGCCCATCCCCAGCTCAAGACTGAGCAAGGGATAAGGACCTGCTCGATATTGGGATGGCAGAAGTATTGTCAGACCTGCATAGTAATCTAATGGCTCTCCCACCCAATTCTGCTTCCCCGCTTTCCATTTCACAGGTGCTACTCTCCAGTAAACTTTTTGCACTTTTAACCCCATCTCAGCATCCACTCCCCAGAGAACACTATAACACAAATTTAATCATCTGATTCATTCTATTTTTGTACATTTTAAAAATCATAGTTACTAATAAAATTTTAAGTATTATGAAAGAGGAAACTATGAACCATTTTAGCAATTTAGACTGTAAAGGCTCAAGCATGGTTTCTCTAAGGATATGATACTTAAATGGTTAAGAAAAGTGAATAATGAGTAAAAGTCATGTGAATCAAAGTAGAGACAAGAACATTCCAGCACACATAATAGCCTGTGGGATGTTCCTGAGGTAAAGAAGAGTCAGGATCTTAAGGACAGAGTGGTGGGAAGGTATCAAATTAGGGACATGGGAAATGGCTGTCAGTTGAGTTAGAGGTAAAAAAAATTTCATGTTAAGATTTTGGAACTGTATTTTATTTAAAATAATGATGTGAAGCCATTGAAAGGTTTTTGGTGTGGCAGGATGAATTTAAAATATGAACACACCAGCGCATACTTCTTTTAAGAGAGAATCTGATTAAATTTGGGAATTTTAAAATAAAAACAGGAAGCATATCGTACTCTAATATAATAATTCAAGGGTTTTTATTTTCCTGGAAGATCAAGGTCATGTTAATAAAGGGAATATAGTTTTCTTATCTAAGACTAGACACTGATGACTTGCAAAGAAAAATAACACTTTCTGTGATATCCTGAGGTAATTCAAGAGGAAACACTTGAGCAATTACTGATGTTGTAAACTGAGATCAGAAGACATACATAGTATCATATCCCAGACCAGGCACAGTGGCTCACACCTGTAATCCCAGCACTTTGGGAGGCTGAGGAAGGCAGATCACTTGAGGTCAGGAGTTGGAGACCAGCCTGGCTTACGTGGTGAAACCCATCTCTACTAAACAAAAAAATTAGCTGGACATGGTGGTGGGTTCCTGTAATCCCAGCTACTTGGGAGGGAGGCTGAGACAGGAGAATCACTTGAACCCAGGAGGCAGATGTTGCAGTGAACTGAGATTGCACCACTGTACTCCAGCTTGGGCAACAGGGCAACAGAGCGAGACTCTATCTCAAAAAAAAAAAAAAAAGACGTACTATCATATCTCCCTAAATTGGACCAGCGCACTTCTGGCATAAAAAGCTTTTTTAAGGCCGAGTGCTATGGCTCACACCTGTAATCCAGCACTTTGGGAGGCTGATGGGGTGGATCACCTGAAGTCAGGAGTTTGAGACCAGCCTGGCCAACATGGCAAAACCCTGTCTCTATTTTAATACAAAAATTAGCCGGGAACGGTAGCATACACCTGTAATCCCAGCTACTTGGGAGGCTGAGGCAGGAGAATCACTGGAACCCAGGAGGCAAAGGTTGCAGCAAACCAAGATCACACCACTGCACTCCAGCCTGGGAAACAGATTGAGACCCCATCTCAAAAAACCAAAACCAAAAAACAAAAAGCTTTTTTTGCTTTTGTTTTTTGTGTGTGTGTGATGGAGTCTCTGTGTCACCCAGACTACAGTACAGTGGCATAATCTCAGCTCACTACAACGTCTACCTCCTGGGCTCAAGTGATCCTCTTACCTCAGCCTCCTGAGTAACTGGGACCACAGGCACATGACACTCATGCCTGGCTAATTTCCTTTTTGTATTTTTGGTAGACGGGGTTTCACCATGTTGCCCAGGCTGATCTCTTGAGCTCAAGTGATCTGCCTGCTTGCCTTGGCCTCTCAAAGTGCTGGGATTACAGGCATGAGCCACCACACCTACCTAAAAAGCTTTGAGAGGCAATCACCAACTCTTCAGGGGGCACTCTGTTTATACCCATGATGAATTATGACTCCATCCCTATAGGTGCTGTGGAACTGTTTATGGATATGGTTATGGTGGGTAATAATCATAACATTAAAAAGGTATATATACATATATTGCATGTTCACACACACAGACATGCAGACACAAAGTCTCCCATACAAACAGTCAAATGAGGACAGGTAAGTATAAATCTCAGCATCCAGAGGAAAAACATGTATGTAATATTATTAAAGATCATGTAAGTGAAATGATGTGATACTTGTGCTATCAAAATGATTTGAAATGGAATAAGAGAGAGTAGAGTATCAGTGAAATAAGATTGGACATGAGTTGATTGTGGTTGAAATTGGATGATGGGGATGGTTATAATTCTTTGAGCTCTTACATATTGAAATTTTCCATAATAAAAAACGTTTTTTAAAAAAATCTGTTAAGGTAGAGAGACCCAGAAAACAAAAAGATCTCTGGGAATGTCTAACAGACTGGCTACAACGGAAGTTTCAGGAAAGCAGAAATTTTGCCTGTCTTTTCTACAACTGCATCTCTTGTGCTTAGAGAAGTTGATAGCACGTGGCAGGTTCTGTTGTTGAATGAATGAACGTTGGAGAATAAAACCCATAACCTAGGTGACAGTCTGTCAGCTCAGACAAAGAATCCTGGGGTTCACTCACCTGTCACACTACAAATGGCATTTGTTAGTTATTATAAGAATAAATACTTAACCACTCCAAGAGAAAGCAGATTCACAAACTTTCACCATGGATTTCATAAGTAGATATGCACATGTTTATATGCATATGATCCCACCTAGAAAGCTGCTATCATATCATTTCATTTCATTCCTTTTTTTTTCAACAAATATTTATTGTAGAGGTATCTCTGTCCTTCAAGCCAAAAATTAGGGGGAAAAAATCAGAAAAGAAATCTTATTTGCTTACTGATTGAAGTGTGGGAAGGCACAGATAATCTTTTGAAGAAAATTCACCTTTGCATATTGTTCTTAGTTCCTTAGTAGCCTTAGGACAAAACTGAAAAAGGTAATGATGTAGAACCTTAATTAGGGCTTTTGAAATTTGAGGCCATTTTTATTGGGGGTCAGAACCTAAGCCAGGAAAACAACCAATAACATTGCAATAACAAATATCAGGCATAATGAAATGCCCTTAGGAGACACTGTCGAAAGTTTTGAAGCTGCACTGTCCCATCCTCCAGACAACAAAGAGAAAAAACAGTCTGCATCACCTACAAACAATAGTACATAAGTTAGGAAGAGGCCAGGTTTGGCTGCAGTAATGAACAACAACAAGGGTTCATTCCTCTCACACCCTGCATGTCCATTACTGGTTAGCTACACCTCTACTCCACATGGTCCTCCCTCCAGGTCCCAGGCTGATGGAGCAGCCTCTGTCTGTTTGGGACATTGTCAGTCATAATGGTGGACACAAAAGAGATTATGGCAAACCATGTTTTGTCTCCTACAATTTCTGCTCACTTCTCTCCACATTTCATTGACCAGAGCAAGTCATGTGACCAAGCCTGATTCAAAATAAGCTGGAGCAAGGAGGAGCAGCAAACATAAGTGAGTTTATAATATAATCTACCATACAAGGTGAACCAGAATTTTGGAATGAGCTCACAGCCTGCATTTCATGTAACTGCCAGAGCTCAGACAGGATTTGAGCCTTCCTTCCCAGAAGAAAGAGTTGACTCCCTTAACAGCATCAGCTGGACCAATTCCTGGCTGTGGAAGCAGCATTCATCATGTTTTTTCATAGTAAATGAATAGTAAACATAGGGGGTAGAACAGACTACACTGCCACATACCATAGCCACTACCAATGTGTGGCTGTTGAGTTCTTGTGGCTATTTGGAATTGTGGTGTGCAGTAAGTATAAAATGTGCACCAAATTTCAAAGCCTTAGAAAAAACGTGAACAATGTTTTTCACGTGTTGTTCCTCAACAACAAAAAAGTAAAATATCTTAATTCTTACATTAATTGCACATTGAAAGAATAATATTTTGGATATATTGGCCTATTAATATGTTAAATAAAGTATAATAATAAAATTAATTTCACTGTGTTGTTTTTTTTTTTTTTTGATATGGAGTTTCACTCTGTTGCCCAGGCTGGAGTGCAGTGGCACGATCTCTGCTCACTGCAACCTCTGCCTCCCAGGTGCAAGTGATTCTCCTGCCACAGCCACCTGAGTAGCTGGGATTACAGGCAGCTGCCACCACGCCTATCTAATTTTTTTGTATTTTTCGTAGACATGGGGTTTCATCATGTTGGCCAGGCTGGTTTTGAACTCTTGTCCTCAAGTGATCTGCCTGCCTCGGCCTCCCAAAGTGCTAGGATTACAGACGTGAGCCACCGCGCCTGGCCCTCACCTTTTTATTACTATTTTTTATTTAAAAGCATAGCCCCTAGAAAACTTAAAATTACATATGCAGCTCACATATTTTTGTCGGACAGTGCCTTCCTAAAAGGTAAGAACTTTTTCCTCTCATGTGAAATAAAGGAGAGGAATAAAGAGCTCAGTGTATTAATAGAGTAACTCTTAGTCCTCTTACTCTGTACTGCTTTGGTATGTTTTAGAATGCTTCTATGAAACTACTACTGAAAATACCATTGGCATTTGTTCAGTTTGGGAAGCTCAGGTGTGGCAGGACCCAGGGAGGGAAGAGTACCTGCAGGGGGACCAGCCAATACTGAGCAAAGTGGGGGCCACCACCCTTCCTTTTGTAAACTATTAAATAATAATAAACACTTACCAGCAGATGAATTACTGGATAGAGATGAACACTCACCAGCAGTGTGAGGCCCCATAGCTTCTCTGATCTCTTTCACCAGAGAATATTAAGAGGTATACCCGTTCTAGTTCAAGAAGGAAAAGCCTTCTACAACTGGCTTAGATGAGTAAGGGAAGGCTATAATTAGATTTGCATGGAGTGTATATGGGGCTGAGGGAGGGGTAGCCAAGAAAGATACAATGGGGGTGGTAGAAGAAGGAAACGAGAATATTGTAATGGTCCATGTGAGATGTTGGAAGTTTGAACTAGAGTGTTAATGGTGTTGATATTTTCAAAATGATAGACATTATGTGTCTATCATTTAAAAAACAACTATTCAGCTCTATCAATTGAAGATCTGCTTTCAGCCACCCTTCTTTTCTCTTTACAGGCAAGCAAGAGTTGTTTGTACTCACTGTCTCAGCTTCCTCTCCTCCCATCACTCCAGTTCAGTATGAACTAGTTCTGTCTCCACCATTTTACCAAAACACTTCTTGCCAAGATTATCAGTGATTTGCTTTTCACTGACATTGACTAAATGTAATGCCCACATTTAGTCCTGTGTTATTTGACCAAATATAACATTTGACAACATTGTTCACGTTTTTTTCTTGAAACGCTTTTTTCCCCACTATTTTTACTGTATCACAATCTTGGTTTTTTTTTCCCCCTGATTTTTCTGAACCCTCTAAAGTATCCTTCTTGAACTTCACCACACTTCATATGGATGTGCCTTGGAATTCCTGCTGGTCCTTTTTTCAATCTAAACGTGATCCCCAACCCATCTTACCTATTTTTACTAGTTAAACTCCTATATCCATGCTGATGTTTCCCAAAGGTGATTACTTGGATGTCTTCTAGGCATTTCAAATCAGTCTCCAAAACTAAACTCATTATCTTCACTAACCAATTTTGCCCCTTTCCTGTGATATGTCACTCATAGAAAGCCACCATGATCCAATTGCTCAAGTCAAAAATCTAGGTATCATCCTTCTTCTTTTACCACTATCCAATTAATATCCCAATTAATATCTATTGAGTCTTCCTCCTAGGCATACTGCTCATTGTCATTCAACCCAGATGATACACTTCAGCCAAAGAAACCCATTAAAGCCCCCTCTAAACATGTAAACCTTTATTGGCTTCCCATATCCCAGGTTAAAGTACAAATTGATTAATTGTAATACTTAATTGAACTTAACTGTGTTTTATGGTATTAAGCACTGTTCTAAATGCTTTACATTTATTTATTCTCACAATTTAGCATTCCCAGTTTACAGCTGAGGAAATTAAGCTTCAAGTTGCCCAAGTGTATAGAATGAATCAATGGCAGAGGTTGAACTCAGGTCAGTAATCAACACCACATCCTTAACCACATGCTTTCTTACATCTTTCATTAATTGACACCTGCCTAGCTTTTCAGTTTCTTCCATTTCCACTTTTTACATTCTACAATGGTGTCATACCATGTATCTGCAGTTCCCAGAATAGTACTGCATTATGCAATAGACGAACTGGTATATGCTGAATAAATCATCAACACAGGGGCAGTTTTTAGAGTATTTATTATTTTTTAAATGATGAGAACATGGGAAAAATCAGAAAGACTTCCCTACATGTAATTTTATAATTAGCATTATTTTTATTTTGAATTTCAAGTGAGAGAGCACTATAATATTTTGGTGCATAGAGACTGTAAATTCCTTAATCTATTTCTACAAACAATGGTGTCCCTCATTGTGTTCTTTGCACAAAGAGCCCCTTCGGTTTAGAACATTTACCATGCCAAACCCTATCCTTCATCTAACTCCAGGACTTACCTTAAAAGTCACTTTCTCCAGGAAACCTTCCCTGACTGGGCTGAGTGTTCACAGTGTTTATCTCTGTTACAATTACATCATGTTGTATTATTAAAAGATTAGGTTCCTTGAAGGCAAAAGCTTTTTTTCATCCACTGTTTTATTCCCAAAATCTAACATAGGATAGATGATACCTTTTTAAAGTCTATCACTTTTTTCCTACATTATAATCACCATTTTTGAAATGTTGATTGACACTTGTCTGACTCTCAAGGTGCCATGAAGTGAAACATTAGTCCACAAGAAAGGCGGGTTTTTTTTTTTTTTTTTAAACGGACTTTCTTTGATATTTGTAAATCTCCCAAAGAAAGAGGAAAAAATAAAATGAACTAGTTAAAAAAAAAAAAAGAATTACAGGGTTTTTGTTTGTTTTGCATTTTAAGGAGCTAGAAAGGTAGAGGAGGCTAAAAGCCGTCTCTACTCATATTTCCAAGCACCTGACAAATTTCTACAGTAATGTCCTCTCAATTTGTTCACACTTCCCATATTCAGAGCTTTGAGTAGTGTCCTCCCACATTGATTCTGGATTTGTCCAAGTGATTTGCTTTGCTAGTGAGATTAAGGTAAATATTATGAGATAAAAATAAATGTGATGCAAGCAACAACTAGAAAAGTGCTTGAATGCTGAGGCTGCCATGTGATGAGGTCCCAGTAAGATCCAGCCTGACAACCACCAGGCATGTGAGTGAGACCAGCCTAAACCAACCAACTTGCACAGGTAGTGCAAACCAAAAGAACTCCCCGGCAACTCACAGAATGGTGAAAAGTAGTAAATGTTTTTAAGCCACTAAGCTTGGGGTAGTGAACATTGATACAAAGCCTAACACACACACACTGAGGCTCGCGACCTCTGTTGACATATATTTTTCTTATAACACAGCTTGTACTTCCATTCATTCAACCAATATCTGTAGTCAATTTACTTATATAAGAATAAATTCTTTTTTAAAAAATGAAATTCAAGTAACTCATTGCATCAAAGGAAATGCTGAATAGGCTTCCAAGGCAACAGCAACCATCAAATCTCTAGGAATCAGAGCTGCCAAAACTTGTTCAGTCATGGGCTTTTTCTATAGAATGCTCCTGCATTCAACTGACTCAATAACAATCACCCATCCTGGGTGTTGAGATACAAATTATCAAGATAGAGAATCTAATTGACTTTGCTTAAGTATATGCCTATCACTTTGAGTAAGGAAGAGGGATTTATTACAAATAGAAGTTGGGAGATCACTTGGCATGCTAAAAGTTGTGACTATAATACTTTAACAAGAACCAGATTCTAATTCTTTTTCTTTAATAAACTATTAACTTTTTGCATGTAATTTTCCAGAAGGTAGATACTAATTTATATGAGTTGGAGAGCTGTATGTTTGAAAGACAAATTCAAATCACAAACAGACATACAAGTACACAAAACACCAAAACAAACCTAGTGCAAATTATCATTATAAGACTTTCTGGGAGCTAAAAAAGCAATAATGATCTTATGAGGTCTTGCTTGGATTTTTCTATCAACTTCAGATTCTTTAGATTCACACTGTGTTCTGTTTCCTCTGAGTTTCCCTAACCCCTACAGCCTCTACTCCTTTCTCCTCCTTGTGACTTCTTCTAATACTTAACTGACCAGCTACTTCTTTATATGAATTTATTTTTGCCAAGTAAATTTTAATCTGTTTCAGATAAGAATTCAGTTTTTATTTTTTTGTATCCTTTTATATGATTAGTATTTTATTCAATAACTGTTTAAAAGTATAGAAACTGAATAGGAGTTTAAGAATAACCTAAATCAGTATCTTCATATTTACAGATGACAAAATTGGGGTCTGGGCATGTGCAAGGACTTTTCCAAAGTCAGCTGGAAAGCTAATAGAAGAAACAAGTTACCTGCTGTAAGACCCAGAGCCAGATTCAATTCAGGCTTTGTTAATTGACAGAATGTGATAGCTATTTAATTCAGGCTTTGTTAACTGACAGAATGCAATAGCTATTTAGTTAAAAATAGACAAATAAAATACTAAAATTAAAAAGCTAACCACAAAATAGCGATATTAAATCACATTATTTATGCATTGGTTCATTTCCTCAATATTTGGACTATAAATATATGAATATATCAACAAAAAATGTAAAATGGAATGTCTCTAATAAAGGATACAAATAATAGATACAAACGGCCTTGGACATTTTGGTAATTATGATTTAGTAGGTATGAGAGGCAAAATACACAAGACTGTTGGTCCGCTTCCCTTTTTTAGTATATTTTTCCATTAATATAAAGTTAGGAGAAAGTTTTAAAAGGTTTATAGATGGCCCAAAGGCATGAATACAATAAATGCTGGCCTTCATTTGTGCTTTTTCATGAAAAATATTTAAACTGAATAGGAAAGAAATCATTACACGAGATTTGTTGTTCTTTCATTTTCTCAAATAATGGATGTCTTTAAAACCTTTTTACCTAATTTTATTGACTTTGTTTTACTTTTTGGCAATAAGATTACTATCTCATATATGTGTGTGTGTGTGTATATATACATTATATTATATATATTATATATATATAAAAATACAAGAGATTCTTAAAAAATAGCAACTTAGCCATAATTCCCTTTCCCTCTCTTCCAGCTCTAAGACATTTGCCTCCCTTGAGCCAAATCCTTGCCAAGGCCTATAGGAAGGTAGGAGAAGGTGGGACCTTGACCTCTGTTGAGGACTTTGCTATGAGAAGTTGGTCCACGACTTGCTCCCCCATGGATTAAGCAAACAAATGAAGAACAGTGGTACTGGTGGCTTCTGAACCTCCTTAATCCTGAATAGAGTTTGGTTTTCACAGATCTCTGGGAAGACACCCTTCCTTCAACAAAGTTGGTATAGCACCATATGAGAGAGTCTTAGATTTCATTGACTCCCAAAAGTCCAAGAAGTTTAATGGGGATAATGAGTATTCCCTGCTCATACTAGTTATCTGTTGCCATCTAATGAATTACTCCAAACCTTAGGGGCTTACTTAAAGCAACAAACATTCATTACATCACAGTTTCTGTGTGTCATAATTTCAGGAGCTGCTTAGCTGAGAGGTTCTGGCTCAAAGTCTCCTGTGAAGTTGCAGTCAAGATGTCTGCTGGGACCCCAGTCATTTGAAGCCTTGTCCGGGGCAGGAGAATCTAGGTCCAAAATGGCTGTTGCAGGAGTCCTTATGCACACCATGTGGGGCCTCTTCATAGATGTTCGAATGTCCTCATGGCATGGCCACTGGCTTTCCCCAAAGCAAGCAGTCCAAAAGAGAGTAAGACAGAGCCCACAATGTCTTTTATGAATTAGCCTTGGAAGTCTAACACGGTTACTTCCACCACATTCATTAGTCATTAGGTACAGCTCACATTCATGGGGAGGAAAATCAGGGCTTGTCTTTAGATAGAAGATGTGTCAAAGAATTTGTGGATATATTTTAAAATCATAGCACTACTGTTGATGTACTAAGTCCGTGACTCCCCCAGGAGTCTCACAGATAATTGACTGCTTGCCCACCTATACTACCTTTGTGGATAGAGACTTCAGTAGTGTACTGGTTAATGTTCAACCAGTGGCTTTCTATAAAACAAAATGTATGGATACATATATATGTTCTAAGTTTTACTGATATGAAGAATGTGTAGCACAGAATTTACAAATAATAAGATATACAGTATTATTTATTGTAAATTCATAGAACCTATTGTTTTTCACAAAAGGTTTTAGTTTATTTTTCCCAAATGCTTGTATCGGTAACATTTTCTGTATCACTTTTTTTATGTCCAGACAATCAACAAAACAGTGAAAAAGCCCAGCCTTGTAGCATTTGCCAGTTATTGTGTAAATGTCCCCACCATGGTGGATTTCAAGTTACCACTATAAGATCACAGAATGCAGAATTGGAAAGAGATTCACAGCAGCACCCCATTACACTATATTTTCACCATACAAATGCAGTTGATGTAAATTAACTGAGAAGCATAAATAATAATAAAATGAAGTTAAATAATTAGGAAATGATTTTGAAAATTGTGTTGGTTTTTAATATAAGTAAGTTTATGTGTCAGCTTTAATAAAATCTGTCTTTAACAACTAGCTTGAAGAATTCTTGAAAAATTAATAATCAGCTCTCATAGGCTAGTGACAACTGGCTTCAGCACACCGCTGACTAGAAACACCTTTGCCTTCTACCACATGCGGAATTCCCAGTATTTCAACAATCAGAATTGAGCTTCTGAGCAAACCAAGAAAAATAGCATCTTATGTAAGAGACAGCAATTTGAGAGAGGAATATCAGTCAGAAGAAACAAGGGGAAAGTAGAACTTGTAAAAGAGAGATGAAAATTTGAATTTTTTAAAAAGGCATCATTAAGCAGATTTAAGTACCACACAAAAAGTTAAAGAATTTCATAGATAAGTAGGATGAGATGATCACCACTGAGACACAGATCAATGATCTGGAAGATAAAAACAAATCATAAAAATAAAAGTATCTTGAAATTTTGCAAAGTACATCATAAATCAATGCATCAGGGATTATGTGTCATGACAAAAAATTTTATAGATACTCAGAATTATATGTCACCGCTTACTATGCAAATATTTTCTATTTTTCCTAGCTTTAAAATATGCATATGGGCCAGATGTGGTAGCTTATGGCTGTAATCCCAACGCTTTGGAAGGTCGAGGTAGGCAGATCATTTGAGGTCAGGAGTTTGAGACCAGCCTGGCCAACATGGTAAAACTCCATCTCAACTAAATACAGAATAATTAGCTGGGCGTCGTGAGCATACCTGTAATCCCAGCTACTCCGGAGGCTGAGGCACGAGAATCATCTGAACCTGGGTGATTCTGCACTCTACTTGGGCTCTGTCTCAAAACAACAACAACAAAAACTATGATATTTTTAATGAACTAAATATTAATATACTAACACAACATGGTTTTATGATTACTGCAATTCAAAAGTCATAATAAATTTTAAAACTAAAATCCTCCTGTACCTGTTGTGGTGCATGCAGAAACTTTTCCTGTTCAACACACTTATGTGGCACTATATAGGAATATACCAAATAGCTCAGGTACATAATGAATACAACTTTAAAATTTATATTGAAATGCTAATCTTACTTGCCAATATTAGTGGCACATTAGCATAATTTAACTTTTATAAAATTATGGAAAACACAGTTTAAAACTATTCTTCTTAATATTAGCAAATTGCATTAATGGCATGTACCATGTGCCAGTTTGTTTCGAAATAAACAAAATGTACCTTGATATGCCACTTCAGGGCCAGCAGAGGGAGCTCATACTTTTTTATTATTTTCAACTTACTAAAAATCTTTTAAAAGCTACTATGTTATAACCAATCAGTACCAAGAAAAAAGACAAAAAAAAGCTGCTGGATTCTGAAAAATAATGCAGTTGTTATTTAAATAATGAAAATATATTAGTAAACAAAACACTTCATACTTTAGGTTGAAATAATAAATCTATTCTAAATAAAAAGATATTAATGATATTTATTTTATGTAAAAATGCCAATTAAAATTACATACGTTCAAGTTGTTTTTCTTTTTCTTTTATTATAATTTTTTTAGAAACAAGGGTGTCACTCTATCACCCAGGCTGGAGTGCAGTGATGTGATCATAGCTCACTGCAACCTCAAACTCCTGGGCTAAAGCAATCCTCCTGCCTTAGCTTTCCAAGCAGCTAGGACTACAGATGCATTCCACTATGCCTAGCTAATTTTAAAAATTTTTTGTAGAGACAGGGCCTTGCTGTGTTGCCCAGACTACTCTCAAACTCCTGGCTTCAAACAATCCTCCCACCTCAGCCTCCTGAGTTGTCGGGGTTACATGTGTGAGTCACTGCACTCATCTGCACTCAGCTATTCAGTTTATTTTTCTAATAGCCTTTACTTAAAAAAAAAATGTTTATAAAAGAGATTTCTGGAGTAAACTAAAGTGGAAACCTTCCAGCTACAAGCATAAAACATAACAGATAAAAAATGACAAATATGACACACTACAAATTTAGTTATCACACATGAAATTAAACACATAATTTAAATACATTCCCATTCACTCAATTCTCAGCCCCTCCAAAGACACAGATAAATGCCATTATTCGTTTCTTTTTCTTTTCTTTTTCTTTTTTTTTTTTTTTTTGAGACGGAGTTTTGCTCTTGTTGCTCAAGCTGGAGTGCAACGGTGCAATCTAGGCTCACTGCAACCTCCATGTCCTGGTTCAAGCGATTCTCCTGCCTCAGCCTCCTGAGTAGCTGGGATTCTGTAATACACCACGCCCAGCTAATTTTTTGTATTTTTAGTAGAAATAGGGTTTCACCATGTTAGCCAGGCTGGTCTCAAACTCCTGACCTCAAGGGATCCACCCGCCTTGACCTCCTAAAGTGCTGGGATTACAGGCATGAGCCGCCACATCTGACCCATTATTAGTTTCTTATGTATCCTTTCAGAATTTCTTTATTAATATACAGACATATATGAACATAAACTCTTACTCTAATCGAATTTTTCTTATGCAAAAATAGCATATCATACACACTATTCTGTATCCTGCTCTTTTTACTAATATATATTGGAAATATTGGCATAAGTCTATAGTAGTGACCTTACTCCTTTTTTTTTTTAGGTGTGTGTAGTGTATAGCAGACAAATTGTAAGAATATACAGTAATTTATCTATTCCCACTTAATAAATTTTTTCAGTTGTTTCCATTTTCAATTACAGAAAATTCTCCAATAATTAACTTGTATATATTTGCCATTTTCTACATGTGAAGACTATGTGTGTGAAGGATAAAGTCCCAAAAGTGGGATTGCTAGGTAAAAGGACATAAGCATTTGTAATAATGATGGATATTGCCAAATTACTTCACTATGAAAATTATAGCTACTTATACTCCCTCAGGAGCAATATGTCTATTTCCTCATAATATTGCCAACTGAGTCTTATCTAACTTTTGATGTTTGCCAGTCTGATAGATGAAAAATGTATCCTCTAAGTATAATGTACTATTCTTATTATGAGTGAGTTGAACATCTTTAGAATGTGTCAAAGCCATTTGTATTTCCTTTCTGTTAACTTTCTGCTCATTTTTTGCTCACTTTTAGGATCCTTTCCTTGTTCATTTGTAGAAGGCCTTTATTGAGTAGGGAGATTAGCCTTTTGTGATATGTGTTGCCACTTTGTTAAGTCATTTGTCTTATGGTTTTTATTTGGCATGCAGTTTTCATATATATGTAGCCAAATTTATCAATTTTGTTTAATGCCTTTTAGATGTGGGGTCATAGAAAAGCCACCCCTAACCCCATAGTATAAAGAATTCTTCCATGTTTTCTTCTAGTATTTTCATGTTTTATTAAATTTTCATTGAAATATTTAGATTTGGACTTTATTCACAAATAAAGTACTGTGTGAGTTAAGGATCCATATTTGTTTTTCCAAATGGTTACCAAAATGTTCCAGTACCACCTATGTCAAATAGTAAATTTTCTTACACTTCTGATTCTATTTCTGTAGTTTTTACTGTAATAATTGGTGCTTATATAATTTATTTTATTGCTCTGTATTCTGGCCCTTCTTCATTGCTCTTCCTTTTCAGAGCTCTCCTGGCTATTTGACTGTTTATTTTTCCTATGAGTTTTAGGATCAAACTGTGTACTGAAAACAAAGTTGATATTTGTTACTTGCTTTTTATTAATATTTTAAATAAAATTTGTAAAAATGTATACATATAATACTAATTCTTACTTTTCTATTTTTTAATGTCTTTCAGAGGCAGTTTACAGTTGTTTATATACATATATTGCATTCTTTTTAGTTTTATCTTTTTTGTTGCTATTATAAATTGGATTTTTAAAATTACATATTATATTGTAATATGTATATAAGAAAGCTCTTTATTTTCTACCTCACTACCCTACTGAATTTTTCTATTCTTATTTTGGATTTTCTGTGTACTAATAGTAATACTAATAGTGATAGTTTTAAATTCTTCCCAATTTTGTGCCTCAAATAGATTTCTCTTGTATTATTTATTGTTTCAGTAGCTAGACTACAATAATAATTATAGCGATGAGAGTTGGCAGACTTGTCTTGTCCCTGGCTTTAATGAGAAATGCTTGTAAAGTTTGATCACAATTATGATGCTAAATTTTGGTCAGGGATAGGTAAAATTTTCATTTTAAGGAAATATCAATGAATTTCTATTTCATTAAAATTTTTTTAATAATAAGTAGTTGTTGGATTTTGTCAAATGCCTGTTCACCATCTGTGAAGGTCATTATATGATTCAGGATTATGTTATTTTTCATTGCATATGTATTAATATTATATGTACTAATAAAGACCTGTGAAAGTTGTCAGAATCAAAATGGGAGTTATTTGTGTTAAAACCCTGACAAATGGAGTCAGGGAAGGCCATGAAGGAAGAGTTGTCATGCATGAATGCCTGACAACAAGAACTATCACAAAAGACTGCAAAAAACACAACCTTGCATGAAGGGTGTTGCAATCTTACACACACAAAAATACTTCCGTGAGGTTGTCTGCCCAGCAACTGCCTGTCCAATCTCAGACTGGTATCACTCTTGTTACCGATCCTTGTAGCCAAGGATAATTATCTCAAAACAATTATTTAATCCTCCTCATTTTTCCTTTAAAAAAAAACCTTTTTCTTGTTTTAACTCCTTGAGTACGCACATAGTTTACTGTGGCACATGTATTCCCATTGCAATATCTATTCTCTAATAAATAGAATTTTTTAAAAGAGAGCCTCTCTCTATGTTATTTAGGTTGACAACTCTAAGATTGAAGCTTTCTTGCATTATTGGAATAAATCCCAAATGGTGATAGTTTTTTTTTATTGCCATCCTGGGTTCTCTTTGATATCATTTGTTTAATATTTTTGTACCAGTATTCATGTAAATCAGTATACAGGTTTCTGTGCATTTTTTCAGATAGTGAATCAGTATTTACTCACTTTATAAAAATGAACTCAGTAGGTTTTTTCCTCCTTGCTCTGGAACATTTTAAAACAGCACTGGAATTATATGATCTTAAAAAGTTTAGTTAAATTCCCCTAGAGCTGTCTGGATCTGGGCCTTTTGAAGAGTTAGGTCTTTATTTCCTCTCTTTCTCCTGGGGTAGTTGATCTCTTTAAACGTTTTCTGTCTTCAGAGTTCAGCTTTCACAAATAATTTTCCTAGAAAATTATACTTTTTTTCAGGTGTTCTAACATTTTGGCATAGTTTTAAGCAAACTTGTCTCATGATTCTAAGTTCTGTTTCTTATTTTCCCCTTTATTTTATAGTATTTTTTCTTGATTATCTTAGCTAGTTAACTGATTTTCCAAATTACTCTATAACTCTATTCTTGAGCTCTACTTTTTCTTTAAGCTTTCTAACTCACCAATGTTTGTTTTTATCTGTGTTAGTTCCTTCTGTTTTCCTTTGCTTATTTTGTAATTCCTTGTCAATCCTTTGAGTAAAATGCTTGATTCATTTATTTTCATTTTTATTTCTATAACCATTAATGCTAGACATTTTTCTTCTCAGAATTGCTTGAGAAAATTGTTTTAAAATCCTTGTTAAGCTTGCAACAAAGAAAGTACTATGCCACTAGTAACAGAAATGAAAAAGAAAATTCAAATCAGAGTCATAAGGGCATGAGCTGAGGCTTCTGGCAACCATGGTAGGGAGGAGGGAATATCTCATAAATCAAAACCTCAAGCCTTTACTGATGTAGGTTTTTAGTCTTTATTTATATTATCTGTGTATGTATACATATTATGAAAACTCATTCCAGAAAACTGGACTAAAACTAGTTAGTGATATATCTGGCCTGGATACTTCCAACACTTCAAAATCAAGACACAATGAAATTCCAACAGAGAGAATGTGATCCAACCAGAATCACCTCCTATTTTAAAAAATTACGTTTCTATAAATACAATAGAGATTTAAAACAGCATAAAAAGAATCTTACCTCATGCCAAGATATTCGAAAATTTAGGTGAAAAGGACAATTTCCTAGAAAAATGAGGAAAAATTAGAATTCTGAATAGAACTAAAACTGACTAAAAGATTGAATCTGCAATTAGAAATCTATCCACCAACTTAGTCTCTGTGACATAAATGCAATTATCCAATATTCACTTTACCATCGTTAAAATACCATCCTTCCATGGCAATGGAATGTTTACCTGAGCACATTACACATAATAAGTGTGACAAAAGAGTGAATAAGCCACTATGATATGTAGAAGTGTTATAATTATAGTTTTTTTGTTGTCATTAACATGAGTTCATTATTTGTTTATATTATGTCTTGATAAAATTTACATATAGTGACATGCATATATCTTAAGTGTACTATTCCATGAGTTTGAACAAATGACTGAGAAAGAAAATACAGAAAAATACTATCACCACAAAAGTTGCCTCATACTCCCTTTACAGTGAATGCCCACCCCTCCACCCATAGACAACCACTGTTCTAAAACAGAATCATACAGTATGTACTCTTTGCATAAACTTTCTTTCACTTAGCATTGTTTTAGAGATTCATCCATGTTGTTGTATATATCCGTATTGCATTCATTTTTATTTTTGAGTAGTCTCCATTGCATGAATATACCAACATTTTATCCATGCTCTTGTAGATACTGTTTTGCTTTAAGAATTAAGAATAAAGCTGCTACAAGCTTACAAGCATTCTTGTACATATCTATTTATACATATACATTTTTATTTCTTTGGTGTAAGGTTTAGTTTATATTTATTTGAAAATACATGTATTTCTTATTTGTGAAGGATCTTTTCCATGGATATAAGTTTTATAGTAATCTTCTTCCAGCCCTTTAAAAATGTCGTGCCACTGTCTTTTTGGTCTCCCTTGTTTTTGAAGAAAAGTTGGCAGTCAGTCATACCATGATTCTCCTATATGTGATGTGTCATTTTACTCTGGCTGCATTCAAGATTTTCTTTTTCTCTTTGATTTGCAGCAATTTGATTATGATATTATTTTCTTCGTATTTTTCTAGTTGAGATTGTCTGAGGTTCTTGATTTTGTACGTTTATATTTTTTAACAAATTATTAAGTCACATATTTTTTCAGGTTCAGTCCCACTTGCTTCTCTTTCTAGAAATCTGATTTACATATATTAGATTTTTTTCAATTGTCTCACAATACCGTGAGGTTTTTTTTTTTTTTTTCAGTTTAATTTACATCTTTGTTGCTCTCTGTTTCTCAGAGTAGATAATTTTGATTGCCGTATCTCAAGTTCAGTGACTTTCATCATCTCTAAACTGCTATTAAGCCCACACAGTATTTTTAAAATTTCAGATATTATTTTTGTTTTTTTCTCTGATATTCCCTATTTGTTCAAGCATTATGAGCATATTTTCTCTTATATCCTTGAGCACAGCATAAGAGCTGCTTTAAAATCCTCTGCTAATCCCAACATTTGAGTCATCACGAGGTTGGTCTTCATTGATTACCTTTTCTTATAAGTATGGCCTGTAGGTAGTAATTTTCTATGTGTTCTTGAAAAAATCATATTGTAGAGACTTTGGATTCTATCATATTTCTTAGAAGATTATAAATTTTTAAATTAACAAACTTTATTTATTAGAGCAGTTTTAGGTTCACAGCAGAATTGATCAGAAAGTTCAGAGACTTCCCATACACTCTTGTCCCCATACATGCACAATCTCCCCAACTATGGACATTTCACACCATATTAGAACATTTGTTAAAATTGAACTTATACTGACACATTGTTATCACCCAAAATACATAGTTTACACTAGAACCCACTCTTGCTGTCGTACATTCTATGAATTTTGACAAATATATAATGACATTTATTCACCATTGTAGTATCACACAGAATAGTTTCACTGCCCTAAAAATCCTCTGTGTTCTGTCAATTCATCCCTCCCTCTCCACAAGTTTTGGCAACCATTGATCTTTTTTGGTGTCTTTAATTTTGCCTTTCCCAGAATGTCATATATTTGGAATCATACAGTATGTAGCCTTTTCAGATTGGCTTTTCTCACTTAGTAATACACATTTAAGGTTTCTCTATGTCTTTTGATGACTTGATAGCTCATTTCTTTCTAGTGCTGTATCTCATCTGTTGCCACTTTTTTCCTTTAAGTGTTGACTTATATCCAGCTTCTGCCTGATTTTAGTTACTCTCCAGTTCATTTAGGTAGTTGTTTTTAAAGCAATTTTAAAAATCAGAATGTATATTGAATGGTTATTCTGATGTCAGTGCAGATAATTAGACTTAGTGAAAAAGATTTAGATACAGGAAGTCCCAAGTAACTGACTAAATGATAATGGCCTAAAATGGGACAATAATAGTAAACATAAACAGAAGGTTAAAAGTTGAGGAGATCTATGAGCTCATATTGGCGAAGCTTTGTGATTCTAAACTGCCACACATTGACCTATCCAAATTTTTTGTAATAATATGGAAAAGATGAGATTAAAAAGTTGAGATAGTAGTGGCCGGCACTGATTGCTTCTCACCTAAAATTCATAAATGAGGAAAAATAAAGAGAAATATCTATCATTTTAAGCAAAGATATTGTTACATAATTTCTCCTTATATCACATCCACACGAAATAACCAAAGTATTTCATTGATGTCTGATTGCAGAGAAATATCATATTAGCTAGAAATGTTGTCAGCTACTAGAAATAGAGACCTAACTACAATGACTCAAATGCCTAAGAGTATATTATTTTACATTAAAAAATGGTTCAGAAATGGGTGATCCACACTGATATGGAGTTCCACAAAGACAGCGGGAATCTAGGCCTTTCTTAATACAT
Organism: Mandrillus leucophaeus; assembly: GCF_000951045.1. NCBI lineage: Eukaryota > Metazoa > Chordata > Mammalia > Primates > Cercopithecidae > Mandrillus > Mandrillus leucophaeus. The sequence continues at coordinate 1,303,278 of NW_012105764.1, read as the reverse complement.
GTCTTTCATCCCCAAGGTTATAAGATGGTCACTGGAATTGCAACTGATGGCAGTGGTGGCCCATCTGGAGTGGCCGCCGTCATGATGCTGCCTGCAGCAGGGGAGGCACAGCCAGGGCTGCACGCTCCACAGAGCCGGCAAGAGCTGGCAACAGGCAGAAGTCCCATCCCCTTCTGAGCTGGCAGGGTGGGGGAGCCTTGTGCTCCCTGGTGCAGCTGTGGACCTGGGCATCTCTGCACTCTCGGGGGCCGGGAAGTTCCTGTGCTCCCACAGGCTGGGAAGTGCCTACTCCCACTGCCTGGCCTCTGCCGACTCCTGGCCCCTGCTCCAATTTGGAGCAAAGTTATGGCCTATCCCAGGCACTGTCATGACCTGGCTGGGTGTGTGCATGCTCTGGGCAGTGCTGACAACCATCCCCCTGCCACTTGGGCCCCTTTTGGACTTTGGGCTCCGATCAGCATGGGAGGGAGGCCAAGGAGGGTTAAGGGCAGCTCTGCATGGGCCTGTAGGCACCCCTAGGCATGAACAGCCTCTGCTGTTCAGAGATGGTGGACTGATGGCAGCAAGAGGCAGACAGGCTCCTGGGAGAAAAGGGGCGGGTTCCTGGTGAAGCCCCACCTTCAAGCCAGGGATGGCCTGAAGCCTGAGGGCTTGGCTGCCAGTTCTGTGGACCGGAGTGAGAATTTACGGTACATTTTCTGGGCCCACCCACGGTTGCCTATGGACCAATCAGCATGCACTTTCTCCCCTCTGAAGCCCGTAAAAACCTCAGACTTCACCCGACTTGGCAGATGACGGGACAACCTGCCTGCGGAGAGGAGCTACCCACTGAGGGTCTCCTCTGAGCTTTTCTGGCTCTCAATAAAGCACCTTTTTGCCTTGCTCACCCTCCAGGTGTCTGCATACCTAATTCTTCCTGGAGGTAGGACAAGACGTCGGGGCCCGCTAATGACGGGATTAAAAGAGCTATAACACAAACAGAGCTGAAACATGCCCCTGCACTCGCCATGTTGCGGGCGATGAAGAGAGAAGAGGGAAGAAGAAAAGAGCTGTGGCCCTTTGGGGATCCCAGACCTGGGGGCTCCCTGAGCCAGGGCTGTGACACCTGCTCTTTGGGGTCCTGTGGTTCCTGGCATCTCCAAGCTTCCAGGTAGCACTGTGTTCCCCCTGGCCAGATGTAGATGCCTGCAGCAGAAGCCACGTGCAGTACATCTCATCCAGCCTCAGCCTTGCACGGAGCCGGCACCTATGCCAGTGCCTGGAGCTGCCTGCCCCACTGCAGCAGCCAGCATGCCTGGGTGTGCACAGCGGCTGGACCCCGCACTTGCTCGCCCACACACCCCTTGCTACTCTGTGCCTGGCTCACACTTGGCAGGTGTGGGATCCGGGCTGGTAGCGCGAGCTGAGTGCAGCCTGCCAGGCCGAGTGGGTGGAAGGAGCCTAGTGGGAGCAAGTAATACTCAGGCAGAAGGCACTGCCAGCCACAGAGGTTTCCGGCTGGTGAAGTGACACCCTAAGGATCCCGTGACACAACCATCATATGTCCATTTCAGGCAGGAATAAGCAGAGGCGCAAGGAGCAAATGAACTCATCTGAGCTTCTGTTAATAAGAGCCTTCTAATAAATTCCGTCCTATAACTTCTGTCTATATCCCTTTGGCCTGTATCTAGTTACATGGTCATACCTATCTAGGAAAGAGGCTGTGAAGTGCATTTTTAAAGGGGGGGGGCATTGACATCTTGAATAAAACTGAAGTTACGTTGCTGAGAATAAAGGGGGAAATGGATATTGAATAAACAACTAGCTATCTCTACCACATGCACCATATGATTTGGTCAGAGCTCTATCAACAAACTTAAGCAAAAAGAGGAAGAAGAGGGAGAAGAAAAAGGAGAAAGAGAAGGAGACAGAGGAGGAGGAAGGAGAACAGAAGAAAGGCAAGGAAATATATTGACCCACAGTAGCAAACCTCAGGTGTCTCTATATAGGCATATCCAGTCTAGGTGCTTAAATAATCATTAAATAAAAGGAAACTTATTGCTTTTATTTCTCAGCTCTTCTTTCAACTGGATTGGAAACAGGCTTAGACATATCCCTTCCTCAAGTTAGTGAGATAGCTGCGAGAAAGACCAGGCTTCCATTTTCCCAGTTTAGCAATCCCAGTGGAAAGAGATCACCCGTTTCTTAATAATTTCAGTATGAGTTATGCGTGGGACTCATGGTCCTTGGTATCACATTTCGTTCCTGTAGATAGGACATGTGCTGCTTTGATTGGTCAGATCTGCTTCATGGACCCCATCTCCCTGGGTCAGTCCCAATTAAATCAGATAAACTAAGTTGGGGGAGGCATATTTTCTGAAAAGAAACTCAGCATGCTGATGCCAGAAAAAGGGTGACTAGATGCCAGGAAGGCAAAAATAGTATGCCTGATGCAGAGGGTAAAAACTTGGAAGAAAAAAATTGTAATTTAGGCACTTCCAGTCTAGAAACGAAAAGGCAAAATAGGAAACATACTGGATATTCAATAAATTCCTTGTATGATTTTCTAGTGTCTTTAATAATATTCAATAATACAATATCCACAGGGAGAAAGTATACCACAAGCCAATGCCAGTAATACTGTGAGTTTTCTGAAAAGCATTTACAGTTCTAAAACAACCACCAAAATATCAAGAGGAGGATTTGCATAAGCACACTATTTTTAGGGATATTTATTTGTGGCAACTTCTTTAATACCTAAATCATGGAGATTCAAAGAGATGCACAATCATAAGTTAATCCTGTCAACACTCTGTAATACAAGCTCTGGGAAAAGATTATGAGGAGAATAGGGCACAAAGCAATGACGTGGTTTTTTCCAAGGTCATGAATTGAATCAGTGGCCAACCAAAGCTGCTGACTCCCAAAACACATGACTCATTCTTTTCCACATTTTCCATACCTTATTTTAGTTTATCACAACGATTGGTCTTTCTTAGCATTTTTTTGCATGTGATTGGCAGAAAATAAAGATGGCCATATGTTTGAAACTGAGCATCATCTGCCCTAGGGAAGTAATAAACACAACACGAGAGCACAAAGACTCAAATAAAGAAGCAAATGGGGCACATCAAAAAAAGTCTATGGAGAAAATTTACCCCAGTAGCTAAAGATAACTGATAGTAGAGTATAAATTGAGGTATCAGAACTCTCAGTGTTCAGTATGACAGTGAGTACACTTAAGACTAAGTGCCTTTTTTTCTCATTTAACATAATTTCATACTCATAGAAGTTTCAAGAACTGTAAAAAGAATTTCAGAATAATCTTTACCCAGATTCCCCAAATGTTAATTTTTATTTCTTCTTATCCTCCTCCTCCTTCTTCTCTCTCTCTATCCCCCTCTCCCCCAACACACACCATGCAAATACATTTTCTTAACCATTTAAAAGTAAGTTGAAGACAAACATTTTTCCAAAGAAGACATAAAAATGGCCAAGAGGTATATATAAAAAGATGCTCAACCTCACTAATAACAAGGGAAATGCAAATTAAAACCACTGTGTGTTGTCACCTCACACGCATAAAGATGGCACCCATAAAGAGATATTAAGTATTGGCAAAGCTGTGACAGAAAAGGAATCCTGGCACACAGTTGGTGGAAATGAAGATTGGCATAGACATTACAAAAACCAGTGCAAAGTTCCTAAAGAAATTAAAAATAGAACTACCATATGACCCAGCAATTTCTCCTCTCTGTACATACCCAAAGAAGATAAAATCCCCACCTCATAAAGATATCTGACTTCAATGTTTATCGCAGCATTAGTCACAATAGTCAAGATATGAAAACAACCTAAGTGTCTATCAACAGATGAATGGATAAAGAAAATGTGTGTGTGTGTGTCTGTGTGTGTATATATATATATACACACACAGACACACACACACACACACACACATCACAGGAATATTATTTGGCCTTACAAAAAAGGAAAGCCTGCCATTTGCCACAACTTGGAACAACCTGAAGAACATTATGTTAATAAGCCAGACAGAGAAAGAAAAATATTGCATGACCTCACTTACATGTGGAATTAAAAAAAAAAAAGATTTCAAATACACACAGCTAGAGAATGAAACAGTGGTTACCATGGCAGGGGAGGCGGAGTAGGGGAGAAATGGGGAGATGAAGGTCAGAAGATACCAAATAGAAGGTATGTAGGATGAACAAGTCTAGAGATATAATGTACAATATGAGGACTAAAGTCAATAAAATTATATTGCATTAGAAATTTTTAATTAAGTAGATCTTAGCTGCTCTTACCACAAAAATAGAAACTATGCGAGATAATAGATATGTTAATCAGCTTCACTATAGTAACCATTTTACTATATGTATGCCATAACATGTTGCAACTCTCAAATATACACCATAAAATTCATTTTTAAAAGGATAAGTTGTAGATAAAATGTCTTTTTCCTGCTATACACTTTAGGGTGTATTTCCTAAAACCAAGGACATTTTCTTATATTACAGCGTATTTATAAAAATTAGGAAATTAACTCTGATATAATACTGTTACTTCATATACAGCCCTTATCTCTTTACTTGCCTATATTATGGAATTCCTGAGGCTTTCTTTGTAGAAAGTCTTTCGTGTATTTCATGAAGCTGCCTTTTTTTTTTTTTTTTTTTTTAGATGTAGTCTCGCTCTGTCACCAGGCTGGAGTGCAGTGGTATGATCTCGGCTCATTGCAGCCTCTGCCTCTCGGGTTAAAGCGATTCTTCTGCTTCAGCCTCCCGAGTAGCTGGGATTAAGGTGTGCGCAACTACACCCAGCTAATATTTGTAGTTTTAGTAGAGAAGGGGTTTCACCATGTTGGCCAGGATGTTCTCTATCTCTTGACTTCGTGATCCGCCCCCCTCGGCCTCCCAAAGTGCTGGGATTACAGGCATGAGCCACCGCGCCTGGCCTCTGTTTTTTTTTTTTTTTTTGACAGAATCTCACTGTGTTGCCCAGTAGCTGGAATCACAGGCAGGTGCCACCATGCCTGGCTAATTTAAAAAAAAAATTTTTTTGTAGAGACAATGTCTTGCCATGTTGCCCACGCTGGTCTCAAATTCCTGGGTTCAAGCGGTCCTCCCATCTCGGCCTCCCAAATTGCTGGGATTACACGCATGAGTCACGGTACCCACTGAAGCTTATGTTTTTAAGGGTATGGGACAATTATTTTGCACGCTGTCCTTCACATTAGGGTTTGTCTTATGTTTTCTCCTGATTAGATTCAAGTTATATACTCTTGGCAGGAATACCAGAGAAATGATGCTGTGTTCCTCTCGGTGCACCATCTTAGAAGGCATTTGCTGTTGATTTGTCCTGTTATTGGCGATGTTAACCTTGACCATTTGGCTAAGTTGATGCCTGTTGTGTTTCTCCACTTTAACATTGTTATACCCATTATAATTAATAAATGCCTTACGCAAAGATATTTTGAGATTACATAACTATTCGGTTACTCCTCAAACATTTTCACACTAGTTTTTGTATCCATTGATGACTCCTGCCTGAATCAATTAGAATATTTTAAAAATTTCTTATTTATACATATTTGTACATATTTATAGTGTGTATGTGTAATATTTTGATACATGTATAGAATGTACAATGATCAAGTCAAGGTATTTAGGATATCCATCACCTTGAACATTTATCATTTCTTTGTGTTAGGAACATTTCAAATCTTCTCTTCTAGATATTTTGAAATATACAATATATTGTTAACTATAGTCAAACTACCGTACTATCAAATACTAGAACATGTTTCTTCTAACTGCATGTTTGTAACCATTAACCTGGAACGAGTATTTTTAAATTAATTTTGTTTCTAAAATGTCATGCTATGGTAAGTGTCAGCACTGCTGCAGAATTTTTATTATAGACTCACTTTTATAACATAAAAATATTTATAATCAATTGCATTCTAGGTGGAATGCAATTTCAATATGCCTAATAATGAGCTAAAGACTGTAAATGGGCATGCAGGATCTGATTGCAGAGATGATAATGTTCTAAAGGTGACTTATGCTGATGGTTGCACCACTTGATAAAGTTATTATCATTATTGAATTTTACACAATAAATAGGTGAATTTTATAATATATGATATATTTTGTTAAATGTGTTAAAAATAGGAAAAAATTGAGTTGAAAATAATAGAATTATTTAAGTGAAAACATAAAAGCAAAGGCCAGTGAATGTCATTATTTACATAGATAGAAAGTAATTTATACCTAACCAGAGTTTCCTAACTTTTTTTATATCATGGGGCCCTTGGCAGTCTGGTAAAGTCAATGTACTCCTATTAAGAAAATGTTTGGAATATATAAAATATATAAGAAACATATAAGATTACAAGGAAAAATCAATTACACATATATATATACAGACACACACATATATATACACACACACACATATACACACACACACACACACACATATATACACACACATTTAGATGCAGTTTCACTCTTGTTACCCAGGCTGGAGTGCAGTGGCATGATCTCGGCTCACTGCAACCTCTGCCTCCTGGGTTCAAGCATTTCTCCTACCTCAGCCTCCCCAGTAGCTGGGATTACAGACATGTGCCACCACGCCCAGCTAATTTTTGTATTTCTTGTAGAGACGGGGTTTCACCATGTTGGCCAGGCTGGTCTCGAACTCCTGACCTCAGGTGATCCACCCACCTTGACCTCCCAAAGTGCTGGGATTACAGGCGTGAGCCACCACGCCGGCCCGAAAATATTTTTATAAGATAGCAAAATATGAGCTTCTAAAACATGTTAAATAACAATAGGTTTAAAATATTGGCAAGTCAAAGTTAAATTTTATTTTTACCATGTTCATCAGTGTGAGGCTGTTGTTGCTAAAAATGATAAGAACAATAAACTTTGATAAGGCAATGTGCATGTCATGTAAAAACCCAGTTGACTTCTAGCTTTTGGTGTTTTTAGTTCAAGTATTGATAATCCAGATTCTTTTTTTTTTTTTTTTTTTTTTGAGATGGGGTCTTGCTCTGTCACCAAGGCTGGAGTACGGTGGCGCAATCATGGCTCACTGCAACCTCCACCTCTTGGGCTCAAGCCATCCTCCTACTCAGCCTCCTGAGTATCTGGGACTAAGGAGTATGCCACCACACTTGGCTAATTTTTGTATTTTTGGTAGAGATGGGGTTTTGTCGTGTTGGTAAGGCTGGTTTCGAACTCCTGGCCTCAAGCGATCCACCTGCTTTGGCCTTCCAAAGCACTGAGATTACAGACATGAGCCACCACATCTGGCCTCCTGATGGTTAAAAAATATATTACCATAAATATAATTAAAGTTTCCATGGTTTGCTTAATAAGAAATGGATAGGTACTCTCAAGAAATACTATGTTAGCCAGTTTGGACTGCTATAGCAAACTACCATAGACTAAGTGACATTAACAACAGAAACATATTTCTCCCAGTTCTGGAGGCTGGAAGTCCAAGATCAGGGTGCCAGCATGGTCAGGTTCTGGTGAGGGCCATTGTATGGATTGCAGACCGCTAATTTCTTCATGTATTCTCACATGGTGGAGAACAGAGAGATCTCTCATGTATTTTTATCAGGCCACTATTCCCATTAGTGAAGGCTCCACCCTCATGACCTAGTTACCTCTCCAAAGCCCCACCTCCTAATACCATCACACTGGGGGTTAGTATTTCAACATGTAAATTTTTTGTGGGGCGGGGGGCACAAACATTAACTCCATTGCAAATATGAAAATTATCCAAATCCATTGAGTTAAACTTCTATTGTGAGGTTACACAGCTTCACCATTTGCAGGCCCAGCATTGCACTCTGGTTGGCCAGCTCTGGTGCATGAGTGTCTGTAGACAGGAAAGCTGAGATCTAATGCACTCATGCATTCACTGTGACAGGAAAGTATCTGTAATTTCTATTGGTGGCAAGGTCACAGGGACTAAGATTCTTGCAAGCATTTATACTTGAAGGATTTTCTATATTTCAGTTAAATGTTACTGAAAATACAGAAATGATTTTTTTTCTTCATTCAAATTCAAGGACCCTCTGAATTCTATCTATGCAGACCCTTTGTTCATCCAGGGACTCCAGGTTAAGAACTCCTGATATAAACAGATAAATAGAATTTATGACGCTCACATTTTGGCTATTTGGTACAGTTACAGAATCCTTAAAGATAGCAAAAAATATATACCTATAAAACCAGGACATTTTAAGAGAAAAGGAAAATTCCTGGTTTTGTCTATGTCAATTCTAAAGCTTTGAATATAGAATCCTCAGTCTTTCGAGATTCCACCTCATAAAATATGGTCAAAATACTTAATGGTGTTTTTAAAAAAAATTGGTGATGAGACATCTCTTTCAGCTCTTCCATTTCTAGGCATTATTCCAGCCCTGGGGTTTTTCTGCCTTGTCACTTAGGATAGGAAGAAACCGATCTGTTGTTCCCTATTCTTATGTGCAGTTTGGGGCTCTATTATTATTATTTTTTGCATTTTCATATAAACGTTGATGCTGAATTCTTAAACTCATTGTAGGAAGAAGTCATCCAGTTACCTGTTCGTGAGCAGTTAATTCTTTCCTATTACAACACTCAGCCCCAAAATATGTTCTCTAGTCCTTTAGTTCTCTGAAACATATTAGAGATAAGATTTCTGCTACCTGTATATTAATCAACAGAAGAGTTTCTGGAAGTAAACAAGAATTACACTATGATAAAAATTGCATTTGCTGGAAATGAGATTTGTGCTTTAATCCAAATTATGCCAAATTGGGTGCTTCTGGGACTGTGTTTCAACTCAGTTGTCCTTATGTGGAAAAGGAGTGGTAATTTCTTATATAATCTCTATGGTACTTTCTACTTGTAAAATTTAATAAGTCATTATCATATCTAACACAGTCATCTAGTGCAGCGGTCCCCAACCTTTTTGATACCAAAAACCAGTTTCATGGAAGACAATTTTTCCATGGACCAAGGTGGTAGGGATGGTTGCAGGATGATTCAAGTATATTACTTTTATTGTGCACTTTATTTCTATTATTATTACATTGTAATATAATGAAATAATTATACAATTTACCATAATGTAGAATCAGTGGGAGCCCTGAGCTTGTTTTCCTGCACCTTTATGGTCCCATCTGGTGGTGATGGGGGACAGTGAGGAATTATCAGGCACTAGATTCTCATAAGGAGTGTACAATCTAGATCCCTTGCAAAAGCAATTCCCAATAAGGTTTGCACTCCTATAAGAATCTAATGCTGCTGCTGATCTGATAGGAGGCAGAGCTCAGGCAGTAATGTGAGCAATGGGGAATGGCTGTAAATACAGATGAAGCCTGCCACTCACCTCCTGCTGTGCAGCCCAGTACTGGTTCATGGCCCGGGAGTTGGAGGCCCCTGATCTAGTGGACGCTGTTGGTGCCCACTCCCCTGGCCTTGGTTTATTCCTTAGCTCTTATGAGTATTTGCTGTTAACAACTCACAACTGTCACCATTTCAGGAGAATTGGTCTCTTCTCAGTGGAACAGAAGACTAGAGCAGCCACACCTTCAAGGGTTATAATCCCATCCAATAATTGACTGACATGAAGCACAAAAGGTGACTCCCTTCCCTGAAGGTGGTACCAGAGTTTCCCATCAGACTGGACAGAAAACTGTGTCCTAATGAGACTACATCCTTGCTAAGCTTTTTCCTCCTGCACTCTCCTGCCTCCCACCCCCCACTTTTCCTGAGCATTTCCTCAACTAATCACTTAAATAAGAATCCCCATTTTGGGCTGGGCACAGTGATTCACACCTGTAATCCCAGCACTTTGGTGAGGAAATTGGTCAGAGTGGTGGGAAAACTATAGGGAAAGGATGCAAACCTTCTGAAAGCTCGGAAGGTTCTGCAGAGCCCCTGGGGAGAACAGCTGAAGGCAGCTGTTCTATAACTGAGAGGCAGAGGGCAAGGTGTAGGTACAAGGGAGTGTAGGGGAATTTATCTTAAACAGGCTTGTTTACTTATGTTGACCAGGAACTGACCTTTGATCAACCTCGCACAAGATGTTCCCTGACAGGGGAACAATAAATGTTAATTACCTAGAGGTTGTGTTTGCTCCAGGCTTTCGGCATTATGCCTGTACTGAAAAAAAGCAAGCAGCTCCAGCTTCTTGGGGCTGCTCTCTGGCCACTAGAGCCAGGCAGTCACCTAGCTGCTTTTACACTGCACACCTGTTTCTGAGTACTCATTTCATCCGTCAGCCAGGGTCTGCGGGACAGACCCAGCACTTTGGGAGGCCAAGGCGGGTGGATCACTTGAGCCCAGAAGTTCAAGACCAGCCTGGCCAACATGGTGAAACCCTGTCTCTACTAAAAACACAAAAAATAGCCAGGTGTGGTGGAAACATTCCTATGAACCCACACACTTGGGAGGCTGAGGCAGGAGAATTGCTTGAACCTGGGAGGCAGAGGTTACAGTGAGCTGAGATTAAGCCACTGCACTCCAGTCTGGGCAATGGAGTGAGACTCTGTCTCGAAATAAATAAATAAATAAACAAGAATCCCCATCTCACACTCTGCTTCTAGGGAACTTAATGTAGATAATATCTTACCACAGGCATTTAACAAATGTTTGTGGACTGACTGACTCAATGAATGGAATTAATCTTGTTTAATTTAATCATAAAACGTAGAGACACAGCCTAAGAATGCTTCACATTCAGCAATAAGTATGTGTTGGGGACATTTCTTAGCAAGTACTATAAATAAACATGTCTGTAAATCTGCTTCTGTCCCTTTATGATAAAATTAATTAGTTCATTTCCAGAAGGAGTTTCCCCCAAATGCTTATTTAATATTCAGCAGGGAGTGGGCTAACTGTAACCACTGGCTCAAGTAATAAAAGTCATGAACTCAATATTTAGGGAGGAAAGCAAAGCTGACTGCTCATATTCCCAAAGTTTAGCACCTTTGATTAATTATTTATTTCTAATATAAGGGGGTACGTTATCAACAATGTATTGCTAATACATTATTAGCAATGCAGAATTAAGAATGTATGAGAAGACAATGCAGTAAGTGCCCAAAAGTGAGGCTAACTTTCAATTATTCAGTGATAGAGATGAGTAATGTAGATGAGTGGGTTGGAATGGATTATACAGCTTGTACCAATCCACAGAGAACAGACGAAACTCTCATTTACTAACATATCTTCTTTTAAGTAATACCCCAGGTTTTCCTTTTTCTTTCTTTTCTTTTTTAAGTGGATAAAAGCAGTTGTGTAGGCCTCAAAACTTCTTACTGGAGAGAAATTCTCTGTAATTACTCCTCAGAACCATAACAAATACCAGAGCCACTCCTGTTTTATAAGAACAGAAAGGCCGGGCGCAGTGGCTCATGCCTGTAATCCCAGCAGTTTGGGAGGCCGAGGTGGGCAGATCACGAGGTCAAGAGATAGAGATCATCCTGGCCAACACTGTGAAACCCCGTCTCTACTAAAAATACAAAAATTAGCTGGGCGCGGTGGCATGTGCCTGTAGTCCCAGCTACTCAGGAGGCTGAAGTAGGAGAACAGCTTAAACCCGGAAGGTGGAGGTTGCAGTGAGCTGAGATCGTGCCACTGCACTCTGGCCTGGCGACAGAGCGAGACTCCATCTAAAAAAAGCAAAAACAAAAACAGAAAAATCCTGGGTATCACAGATGGGAAGATAGTTCCATTGGTGCTTGGACTCTGTTCTCTACTCAGTTCTAGTTATCAGTGTTCTGGCCCCAAATTATTATTTTTCAGTGGGTACTCAGTTGATAATAAGCACCTGTTTGGAAATTACTGGGACATTCTCAGTTAAAGGCAGTATAAGTTTCACTGCTTTTGCTTTGCTATTTCTTGTGATAGTGCAGTGGAATTGAAAAAATTCTTGTCTTTCATTAATACTTTTTCTGTGAATAAACTATATGTGCATGTTATTGAAAGATTTTATGTATTAGAGTTCAAACAAATGCTATCAGATGTATTTTAGCCATCATGAAGGAAAAAAGCCCTTAAATTTCTCATCTGCTTATTAGAGAATATAAGATCTACAAATGTGGTCTTCAACCCCAATAAGCATGCATATCCCAAACGTGAGTGAAACAATGGTTTCTTAAAACATTTGTGTTTCTCATAGTGTATAGCATATAGTAGGCACTTTCAACACAGGTTGAGAAAAATGTCAAAAACTCCTTGTGCTATTTTGCTATGGCTGTCATAACAAAGTAATACAGACTGACTATGGCTTAAACAAGAGAAATGTATTTCTCACAGTTCTGGAGGCTAGAAGTCCAAGATCAAGGCATTCACAGGGTTGGCTGGTTTCTTCTGTGGTCTCTCCTTGGCTTACAGATGGTCACTTTCTCACTGTGCCCTCACCTGGTCTTTCTTCTGTGTGTATGTGCACATGTCTATCTCCTACCCTCCTTTTTTTTTATAAGAACATTATTCTTATCGGATTAGGGTTCACCAATATGACCTTATTTCGGTTACCTCTTTAAAGGCCCTATTGCTACAGTCACATTCTAAGATACTGGGGATTAGGGCTCCAATATATGAATTTTTGGGGGAGGCACATTCAGCCCATAACATTTCTTTATATTGGTCTTACAGTTTTGACTTTTATCAAGTTTCTATGCTAAAATAAATAAAAAATAAGTACAAGTTATTTTTAAATAAGAGATATGAATTACAAAATCACCCTTTTCTAGCTATTGTTTGGAAAACTGTATATATTAATTACAATTCAGTAGTTTTTATAAGCTATATTAACATTCTATCTGGGCAAAAGTAAATATTAATGAGGCTGATGAGATAAACTGAGTTTTCATTTCCTAAACTCTTCATATAAATAGAATATAGAACTCTGATTAAAATTAAATCTGGGTTTTTTCTTTTTTAAAATGGAAACATTTAACAATTTTTTTTTTTTTTTTTTTTTTGAGACAGAGTCTTGCTCTGTCACCCAGGCTGGAGTGCAGTGGCAGGATCTTGGCTCACTGCAAGCTCCGCCTCCCAGATTCCCGCCATTCTCCTCCCTCAGCCTCCCAAGTAGCTGGGACTACAGGCGCCCGCCAACACGCCTGGCTAATTTTTTGTATTTTTACTAGAGACAGGGTTTCACCGTGTTAGCCAGGATGGTCCCAATCTCCTGACCTTGTGATCTGCCCACCTTGGCCTCTCAAAGTGCTGGGATTACAGGCATGATCTACCGCGCCCGGCCTTAACAATGTTTGAAGCAGGTATTTGGAATTGCAATACATCATGTGTTTCATAAACAAGACAGTTATATTTTCAGCATAAATATTATATATTTATAAATATAATAAATATTTTCAGCACAAACATTAAATATTAATATTAAATAAAATAAATATTAAATTATAAAATTACATTGAGTGTGATATTAGTAGGAAAAATTCTAGAAGTGTTTTTTACAAGACTAATTTTCATTGTTGTAATTATAATTAAAGCCATTTCATTTATATGAGAAACTTTGACAAACTTTGGCCTTATAGCTAGTGAAAAAATAAAAAGGACAAACTATGTGGAAAGTTTGGTATGAACAAAAAACATTAGGATCATCAGAAGTTCATATCATAACTTGCTGGGAAAAAGGAAAGAAGGGAAATATTGTCCACTTTATGTATTATGTATGCAAATATGTGATCCATGTCATCCACTAGAAAAAGATTTTATATCAACTTTATAAAATATGAATATCTTATCCATGGTTTTGGGTTATTACACCAGGTAAAGAGGCTCAGTCAGTTGATATTTTTCTGAAAGCAAGGGAAATGTGGAAAGGATAGTTGAAGAAGGATGTAGATAGCAATTACAGCCTCATGACCTATTCCAGAAACAAGGACTGTAGAGGCTTAGTATATTTTGCATTTGCTTGGTATGCGTATGCATTTATTTGTATGTATTAGTGATTTTCTTCTCTTTCATTTATTATTTTACATACAAGTTTCTGAAGGTTGCATTTACAATTTAGCCTTTAGATAACAGAGTATTTGGTGGGACTTTGAGTGACAATAACCCTTAGAATAGTGTGTCCTCTCATTTTGGGAAGAAGATCAGAACTTCACTTGTATGAAGGATAGCTACATCTGGTTGGATGGAAAACTTGAGTGGTTTTGTTTTTGAGTAGAAGTCTAAATGTGTGTAGAAAACTGTAAGTGGAAGCTAAGTAGCCAAAGGGTGGGCTGTACAGTTATTAATTTATTGTCTCTCAGCTCCAAATGCACTATTCTTTGCCGTGTTTTATGATACTGCAGCTGGACTCAACAGTTCCCACTTGCCTGCCAGGGGAATGTTAGACCTCGCCAGTAGGGGGCACAGGTGTAACCATGTCAGGCAATAGCAGCAGGAAGACCCTTCCCCTTCCCGATTCCAGTCCTTAAATAGTATTATTCAGAACAGGAGATGAGTAGCCAGCCGTGCGGATGAGCTCTCGTCGTACCCTGAGCCCATGATCTCCTTATCAGAACCCACTTCTGAGCAACACTATTCTGCCCACTCCTTCTTTCCTGACAACTGTGAGCCTTTTTTTTTTTTTTTTTTTTTTTTAAGACAGAGCCTTGCTCTTTCGCTCAGGCTGGAGTGCAGTGGTGAGATCTCAGTTCACTGCAACCTCTGCCTCCCGGGTTCAAGGGATTTTCCCACCTCAGCCTCCCATGCATCTGTGATTACAGGCGCTGGCCACTAGGCCTGGCTAATTTTTGTTTTGTTTTGTAGTTTTAGTAGAGATGGGTTTTCACCATGTTGGAATGGCTGGTCTCAAACTCCTGAGCTCAGGTGATCTGCCTACCTCAGCCTCCCAAAGTGCTGGGATTACAGGTCTGAGGCACCGCGCCTGGCCTGTAAGCCTCTTCTATACAGTCCAGAGCCAATCTCCACTCTGGCAACCTCATTCACCACCTGCAGGCTGTTGCGTTCCATGGCAACGGCTTGATCTCCGAAGAGATCAAAATCTCAGCCTGGGCTCAAGAAGTAGCCTTCTCTTGGTACTTACTTAGTTCCTTTATTGTCTGTGTTTTCACAGACAATAGGTAGGTAGTAGCTGCTGTTTTACACCCAATACTTCTGTATTCCTTTTGCCCATGTTCGCAGATAACCCCTTCAACTAACAATTTTTTATATTGAACTTTTGCTTTTAAATAACTGCTGTGGTTCTGTCTCCCTGCCTGGACCCTGGCTCATAAACCCTATGAAAAGAAAATCATGTACTTTTTTTTTTTCCAAGTAAATTGTCTTTTGCTCATTGGATTTATTAGGATAGAAATACAGATCCTAAATCAGATTATATTTTGTTTTATAGTGTATAGTATTTTTTTCTCTAAGCTCCTGTCCCCAAGAAGAAGAAGAGGATGTGCTATGGAAACCTGACTTTATCTATTATGAAATACACAATAGGAACCTTGATACTTGAATTAGCATTAAGATTTTATGAAATAGTATTGCAAATAATTGCCAAAAGTCATAAAACAATAGCTGGAGTGAAAAATTGATGGTGGTTCATAAATTGTATTGGTTGGTCAATAAAATTCGACGCAGCAAGTTCACTAAATTTTCATACAAATGAATCAGCCGCAAGTTCACTAAGTTTTCTCTTTTTAGGTCTTTTATTTTCAGAACTATAAAAAGCACTGTAACTCTCGGTGGCTAGGAAAAAACTGGCATTCTTTTGTGTAGCAGATCTTTTTAGCAAAAGGATTTGTGATTGATCCCTGGACTCCAAATGCAGGGTAAAGATTTTGGATGGCTTTTTAAAATTTTAACATATAACAAGGCAGAAACTGGCCATTGGAATTACACTGAGCTCCCTAATCCCATTAAAACAAGCTGCAAACTCTAGCTGATACTCTAGGGAAGCAGTTGTCCAACTTCAGTGTGCACTAGAATTGCTTGGTGGGCTCATCAAGCCACAGACTTCTGGATTCCGCCCTGTTTCTAATTCAGTAGAATTTGCATTCCTAACAAATTTTCATGTATGCTTGTCTAGGAACCAAACTCTAAGAACCAATGTTTTAGAGCAAGAGTTTATCTTCTCCCACTTTCACCCTTTTCTCCTATTTCATCCCAAACTGTTTGCATGTGCTATTAGTTTCCTGGGATCTATATTTTCGGTAGGGCATTCTGCCTTCAATTCCTGCAACTTTTTTTCTAGTATTTTTGAAACCTGGCAAAATTTTTCTTTTTCTTTTCTTGATCATCTGGCCTAAAGAGCTCACATTGCTATAGACTTTCTGTTGCCTGCTTCAATCTCCAGTGTCATGTTGCACTAACTTTCATTGCAGCCCCTTAGTAAATGTTTCTCTTCTCCTTCTCTCTTCCCCACCACTCCCTCTGCAAGCACGCAGACACACTCTCTAATGTGGGTAATGAATGGTAGAAGTGGGATTTGGAGAGACTAGGATGTGTTGATCTTTTCAAATTAATCCATGCTGGGAACTAGAAGACCTTGAAGCATTCTTTAATAATCCAATTTAGAATCCTCCTTGGGAAATGTGTGGAATGATCTTCTTATCTCTTTTGAATGTTAGATAATCTTTATTATATTCCTGCATCTTTCACAGTCCCTCAAGTACACTGATACACATACAAGTTCTTATTCACATCACTTTGTTATCCTTACCCTGCTTAATCTATCCTGAAATGTTCTATTCATCTCTAAGGTTCATCTTAAGCATTGCCTTTTCTGAGAATCCCTCCTAGATGCCTTTCTCCCCACTGGAATAGCTAATATGCATCTCACAACTGACATGGAATTTATGCAAGTTACCAGACTTCATTCAGATTATTGATATGCTCTTTGCAACCTGTTCTTTAATTGTGACTTTCTACTCTTGACTAATATTAATTTCATGATTGTTCATTAAAAGATTGTTCTCCTTTTTTGGAAAACATGAGAATAAGTAATAAAGAGTATTCTTTCTCTGTGTCAGCACACCACTGACTCTCATTTGGGACTCATTCTGTCAAGCTGGTGTTTGTGCCATGGGACTCAGGCCTGTTAAGAACAAGTTTGCAACATTTCTTCCTTGTTTAGACTTGATACTTTCTTTCCTGACCACCATGGTTCCTGCTGCTTTTCCTCACTTCCCGTTTATGACCTTATCTTTGTCTCTTGGCCCTAGTGACTGACATTGCTCTTCTAGTACTAACCAGAGGATTATATCTGCCTATATGTGACCACTCTGAGTAACCTCTATTCCTGGGACTATAGTCTAGAGTGATAAATTAGTCTCACAGAAATTGGCTTGAAGATTACTACTAGTTAGTACTCTAACACATGTATTTTATACATTTGATTGTGTAACTTCCAGTGATACATTTTCAGCAAAGAATAACAAGATATGAGAATAAAGGAGTCTTTCTCAACTAGTTCCATGAGAGAATTAGGCCTTATTGCACTAATGCATCCATGATATACAAATAATTAACTTCTATCCTATACATCTGGAGTGGTATTAGTTATGTGACCATCTTGGGCTAATAGAGAAAATTGTCACCGAAATCATTTTTTGATGCTGTGTGGCTCAGATAAGCAGATAATGTAGCTTCTTGATTTCCCCAGAGGACATGTGTTTGGGTGGTGCTATGGTCTGAAGGTTTGTGTCCCCTAAAATTAATATGTTGGACACTAATCACTAGGGTGATAGTTATAAGCAGGTAAGGCCTTTAGGAAGTTATTAATGCCTTTATAAAACAGACCTCAGAGAGCTGCCTTGCCCCATCCCTCATGCAAGGAGACAGGGAGAAGATACCATCTGTGAACGAGAAAGTGAGCTGGCACCTAAGTCTTGGTCTTCCCAGCCTCCAAAACTGTGAGAAATAAATTGCTGTTGTTTTTGAGCCACTCAGTCCAAGGTATCTTGTTATAGCAGCCCAAATGGACTAAGGCAGTTGGTGGCAATAGTTTTGTAATTGGCCATGGGAAGGTTGTGCCACATCAAAGAATGTGCCCTATTGGAACAAAGGAATATCTAAGCTTAAGCTTTAGAATCTCTCACTTGCATGAGCCTTTCCCAAGGCCTTGGGAGAGATCACAGAAATATTGAATTTGTCGGTTTTTATTTCTTGTTAAGTAGGGCTCTCCCAACAAACCGTATGAGGACTTATATGGCATCTAAACCTGTCTTAAGTAAACTATGCTATGTGGATCATCATCCTGGTTCTGGGTACAGTTTTTTAATGTCATAGACACAATCTTGCTACATGGTCCATAGAAATGATTGCCGTTATCTGTGTACACTGGCACTACAATCATTTCTCATTGGCACTATGCAACAATGACCAATCTGCAAACATGCTCAAGGGGTTCCTGGCTGGGACCAAACACATGCACATGCCAGCGTTGGGAATGCAAATTTGATCTTCGCCCCTCTTGAAGTTACCTTTTCTTCCTTCCTTCCTTCCTTCCTTCCTTCCTTCCTTCCTTCCTTCCTTCCTTCCTTCCTTCCCTCCTTCGTTCCTTCCTTCCTCCTCCCTCCCTCACTCCCTCTCCTTCCTTCCTTCCTTCCTTCCTCCTCCCTCCCTCCCTCGCTCTGTCTCCTTCCTTCCTTCCTTCCTTCCTTCCTTCCTTCCTTCCTTCCCTCCTTCCTTCCTTTCCTGTTGTGAAATGTAACAGAAAAGGAAGAAGAGAGGAAAGGCACAAACAAGGGAGGCAAGCAGGAAGGAAAGAAACAACTTGCTATGTATGGTATTTAAAAATTAATCTCAGTTTATTATTTAGGCATTTGGTATCCTAGGACTCCTAGGGTTGCCTTAGTTATGTGTTTTTATTTTCATAATGTATACATGTCTATGTGTGTGTGTGTGTGCATGTGTGTATACAAAATAAAACTATGAAGTTTTAAATGTGAGATTGCCAAAATGTACACTCTGAATCATATTGTTTCTTTTGATATTTCCCCATTCACTCTCAGACTCACACATATGCTAAACCAATGAAACTCTAGTATAGAGCATTTACTTAGCATCTACTCAGTAGTAGTGTGATTACTGTGCCATTTGAATTATATAATGAGAAATACATTTCTGTAGTTTTTAACTCTCTTGACTTATATAAAAGTCTTACATGTTTTTCCTCTGAACTTTACCAATTTCCTAAATTTGAGAATATAAATTTCAAAATGAAATGACAAAAATGTAAGCTCCTTAATGCTGTCTCTCTTATATCACCGACCGTTCTCACCTTCACACTTTATATTCCAACACAAATGAGCTGCTTATACTTCCCTAGCCCAGTTGGTTCCTAGGGATAAGAGTTAAGTGCATAGCAAAGGCACATCTTCCATATCTCATCCATATATATTCTCCTCTGTATGGGGAGTTAAATTGTTAATCGGCATGCCAAGAATTCTGACTTACGAAATATTGGCAAGGAGGTTTTCAATTCTAAAAGGTGGAGGATATTTAACTATGATAACATCTTTAAACTATAACAATAAAATAAAACAAAGAAACATATACACTAGGATTAAATTTTTAAATAAAACAAATCAAATGTTGCTTGTTCTTACTCATAAGTGGGAACTAAATAATTTATACATATGGACATAGAGCGTGGAGTAACAGATCTTGGAGACCTGGAAGGGTGGGAGGGTGGGAGAGAATTTATGGTTGAGAAATTACTTGGTGGACACAATGTACATTATTCAGGTGATCATTACACTTAAAGCCCAGACTTGACCACTATGTAATATATCCGTGTAATGAAACTGCACTTGTACCCCTTAAATTTATACAAAATTTTAAAAAAGATTTTAAAAAATTACTTACTATTGCAAAATATTGCAAAGATTGGATGCTTCAACTTTGCTTGCACTGGCAATCCTATTCATTCCAGGGAAGGTATTGTATGTAAAGCTAGGAATAAACAGGTTCTAAATAAGACTCCTAGGACTGTGGCTCTTTACCTTGTTTTGGACACTTACTGATAACATTTTTTGGAAATATAATCTTGACTGTCCCATAGGAAATAAGATCATCCTGCACTGTTTTTTCCCTAATGGAAACTAAATATTTTATCTGAAGCAGAATAGAAAGCCAATTTTATATAAATGGTATGCAAATGAATTTATCGGTTTTAGACCACTGTTGCTTGTGTTCAAATAAATTTAAAAAAAAAGAAGTCCTACAAGAGAAATGACCTTTAAAAGGTCACTAAAGAGAAAAGAAGATGAGTCACAAACCACCTCAGCAGAGCTGAAAACTGGGGCCTTTCCCCAGAACTCAGCATGTGGGAGGTGGTGGTGGAGAGTGTTACCACGCAGCTAACAAGCCCCTAGCAACAACAGGGTGGTGACTCAGGGCAGAGACTCTCTTCAGCAAGAGAGGAAATGGCTCAGCCACTTCGAAAGACAGACCTGAGATCTGCATCTACACTATCAGCACATGACAGCCTCCATCGTCTTCAAAGGAAAAGGTTGGACTGTCTTTCCCTTATTCTTCTTAAACAACACTCCAGTTGCCACTAATCTTCACGTTAATGCCGTTCCACCTGTATAAAAACTTTGGTCCATTAGCTGGAATGAAGCTGTGATGTTTGTCCCAGATCAAGCTGGTGTAGAACTTCATAAAGGGAAATTAATACAGTTAGATCTTTTAGGGAAAGAGAAAGAGAGAGATACTAATCAAGTTTAACTTGACGACTAGATAAGGTACAAAGAGTTTTGCCTACTTGGTTGTTCTTTTAAGACAGATCTGAAAACAAAAAACAAAACAAAAAACCTAAGCAAACTACAGAGCGTAAGATTTACCCAGTTATAAGAGTCATAAACAAGAAACTGAGGAAAATCATTCAGTGTGATAAAGTTGTGAATCTCAATTATTATTGTGCATTTAGGTGTCTCTTGAAACTGAGAAAACTGAGCAAATATCTATAATCTCCATGACATTGTTGGGACTCAGACATACCATCCCAAAATATGACTGGAGGAGACAAGAATATGCCATGCCAAAATATGCTTCGTTGGAATATTTTGAGCTAGTTATTCTGAGAATCTACAGACACAGGGGTAGCTCTGAAAAGCTCCCCTTGTGTAAGAGAAATTTACATCTATAAAACAAATCTAAGTTATCAAAGATATTGGTATCAGGAAGAGGGCTGCTCCATACAACTTTTATTACTCGAGAGACTTTTATCTGCATAAGACGACAAACTTCATTTACCATACATTTTCCCCCATCAGCCTTCCATAACTTGGTGCCTCCTACCACAAGAAGCCCCAGGATGCTATATAAACTTCAATCATCTGGCCTTTCTTCGAGTCTCATGTTTTCTGGGACTCCCATGCATATGCACATAACTAAAATGGTTTTTCTTCAGTTAATCTGTCTTATGTCAATTTAATTTGTAGCCCAGCCAAAGAACCTACAAGGATGGAGGGGAGCCATTTTTCTCTCCCCTGCAAAGCTGTCTGAATTATTTCTGAACCTAAGGAATCCTGCAGCCAGAAAATTGGAAGACAAATTGAAATCTGACTGGATTGTTTGTTATTGGTGAGAGCCCAATACTAGGAAAATAATCTTATTTGGTTAGAAATCATTATCCAGTCCATCAGAGTATCTAATGCCGGTTGTAACCTAATCTACAGATTTGTCTTATATCTAAATGAAAAATGTATCATTATTCCACAGCGTTAAATAAGCACAGTCCTGAAGCCACTTTGAGAAGTAAGAAGTCTGATTCTATGTTATTCCTGGTATTTTCATAGAAAGTGTTATAGTGTTTTAAGTCCTCAGATTTCTCTAAAGAAGGCTGCCAACCATCTTTTCCCAACCTGATCCCCGAATACCATATCCTGTTATATACCTTTCCTTCCACAAGATATTGCATCCATAAAAAACAAAGACACAGGATAAAATGAAAAATAACAAAGAGTGCTCAGAAAATACAAGTATAATATAAAAAAGAAAACCTTTCATAGAAGAGATTAAAGATAAAGTTAATCAAATCTCCCAGAGAAACAGAAGAAAAGAAAAAACAAAAAAAAACAAAAAGGCATTCTTAGAGAAAACATAATAGATTCTAATGATCAAACTGTAAGAACATCTGAAGTGAGGGGAGTCCAGAAAAGCAGAAAAAATTACTTGGAACTGAGGCCATGAGCCTACAGATTGAAAGGCCACTGATATCAGCAGAGTAAATTTAAAAAGATCCACACCAAGGCATACGGTCATGAAATTTCAGAACACCAAAGATGAACAAATCTTGAAAATGACTTTAAAATTAGTCCACTTGCAAGGGAAGAGAAATCTACATGGCATCAAAGTGTGCTAGCAGCAATTTGGCATCCTAGAGGATGCTAGAGGAAAATGAAGCCATACTTCAAATGTTTGTGAGACAATTATTTTCCCCTAGACAAATTAATGGTCAAGTATGAGGGTAAATAAAGACATTCGAAGACACATAATTCAAACATATAACTGTTGTGGGAAACAACTGGAGAATATATGCCAACAGAAGAGGGAGTATCCATGACAGAGGACTCCAGGATCCACAAGAAGAAAGAGATCCAGTGCAGGCAGGAGGCAAAGGATATTCTCACGTAATAGCAAAAGGGCATCCTACATGACTGCTGTGTAACAAACCAGAAATCAATAACTCAAGATTGGAGCAGGAGGGCTGGGAAGAGCCTCCAGGAAAAAATAGGATTGACAGATTATCTGATACATCTGAGCACTTGAAAAATATTGAGAAGTAGTTGAGAGATGTGATGGAGCATGTATAAAAATTTTCCATGAGAAATCGAGGAATGAGGCAGTTATTAATGTTAAGAAATGACAAAATGCGGCAATTATTAACACTAGGAAAAACAATGTTTTATAGGAAAGAACTTGGCTCTGAAGGGTCAATATTTACCACTCATAAAAAACGTCAACACTGAATACTGGCATAGCTAAAAATCCCAAAGATGGGATATGTCTTACTCATTTCTACATAATCAGCTTCTATTAATGAGCAAGGTTCATAATAAACGCTCAATGACAGTTTTCACAAATGAATGACTGATCTATTAAATTTGTAAAATCCTCCTTGCTTTCTGTCACTAAAAATGTTATTCCTTCTACCTCTGAGAAGTACTGAATTAACTATCTCGGGAGAGTGAGAGATACAAGGAAAGTGGGATTGGTGGTATATGAGATGTACATCCATATTTATTATTAATAGGATATTAATAAATTTGAAATTGATAAACAAGACATACCAGTATATGCAGATTGTTTGGAAATATGGAGGTAAATACCAAAACAACCCCATATGAGTTGTGTCATCCAAAGTCTTTTGGCTAAATAGCAGAAAGAAGAGCTTTATTAGCAATATCAGCTTGCAAACCAGAAAGAGAGAGTCTCCAGCGTGTACTAAAGGTGGTCTCTCTTTGAGAAGGGAAGGGTGGGTTTGGTTTTGATGCCTCAGAGTGCCCATATTACACAGTACATCTATACATATTTAACAGATTTAGGGGGAAAAGCTACACATATTTATGAGAGAAGCCAAACACATGTGCAATAGGTAAACATAGATGTAACATACATGCCATATTCACTTTGGGTGGAGTTTTAGCATTAAAACGAAGTCAAATTTGGCTGTTTATGTCAAAAGGTGAACTATTAGACACAAAGACAATTTGTGCTCAGCCTCTAAGCTGGCTAAAACAGGTTCAAGGTTTGCAGTTTCTCATTAGAAAAGAATGTTTGTAAGGCCAGTCCTCTGTCCAATCAGTGTTGTAGTGGTCTGTGTTGTAAATCAGAGTTAGGAGGGGTCTGATAGGAGCTATATGACATTTTTATTTTTATTTTTATTTTTTATTTTTTTTGAGATGGAGTCTCGCTCTGTTGCAGTGGCGCGATCTTGGCTACCTGAAACCTCTGCCTCCTACTTTTAAGCGATTCTCCTGCCTCAGCCTCCTGAGTAGCTAGGATTACAGGTGCCTGCCACAGGCCCAGCTAATTTTTGTATTTTTACTAGAGGTGGGGTTTCACCATATTGGTCAGACTGGTCTTGAACTCCTGACCTCAAGTGATCTGACCACCTCGGCCTCCCAAAGTGCTGGGATTATAGGCATGAGCAACTGCGCCTGGCCGCTATATGGAATTTAACAAGAATGTGGTTCTTCTTGTAGCCCTAGGAATTTAGAAATCTGCCATGCCAGCGGGGCCCTGAATCTTCCACCCATAGGTATCTTTCATTTCCTTAACCTTAGAGTTCATCTTAGTTGATAAAGGGGCATCTATTTTGGTCTCTCAGATCACAGTTGAAAATACTTTCCTCTGGGGAATGAGATGGAATTGGGCAAGGGATTACAGGACTACCATAATTTTAAAATTGTTATTACAGTACTTCACTAAGAGTTCTATTTCTCTCAGACACACATCCCTCTGAATTAAGACTTTGACTATGCAAGTGTGTCTTGACAAGAGAGAAAACCAAGAATACAGACTAATTTCTACTTTTATTTAATTGAGTTTATGGACTTCATTGACTTGTCAGATGAGAGAGTTAATTCCAATACATCGTAAGCTCTCTGAAACAGAGCTTGTTGCATTCAGGTTGGAATAGGACTGGGTTAGGGATGTTGGGGCGCTTTCAGTGGAAAATCACAAGCCAGAGTGCCCGAAGTGGGAAGCAGAAGCATATAACCAGACTTGCCACTAGTCCAAAGAGTGTCCTTGTGCAAATTCGGAAAAAAAAAAAAAAGAAAGAAAAACAAACAAACAACAAAAAACACCCTTTCTCAAGACGTTTTACTGCCATCAGCCAGAACATCACGGTGATAAATACCAAAATTCAATGAAGACAATGGATATGAACAGCTCTCCCCAGAACCCAGCATTGCATAATCTTGCAAAACTGTATGCAATAGCCCTGCCTATAACTAAAGCTGGGGATAAGACTGATGAGGGTTGTGAGGGCCCTGAAGAAAACTTTCCCTATCTCATAATTTACTTAAGATTATTAAAGTAGAATTTTAGGGATATTCAATAGATTTTTTTTTTTTTTTTTTTTTTTTTTTTACTTTTCCTATGGTGCTGAGGTAGATGTTAGTGACATAAGAAATATTTCCTAACCATTCTCTCCCCTAAACGAGGAGCTACAAAGATGGGACACATGTCTTATTCATTTCTACATAATCAGTTTCTACTAACAAGTAAGGCTCATTAAAAATACTCAACAACATTTTCACAAATGAATGGCTGATCTATTAAACATTGTAAAATGTGCTTTGCTTTCTGTCATTGAAAATGTTATTCTTTCCATCTCTGAGAAGTTAAGAGCCAGGGCGCTTATGGAACCTTGTCTGGGTTTGAGTTCAACACCACCACCTCCTAGTGCTATAGCCTTGAGCAAGTTACTCCTAAGCTCAGTTTTCTCATATGAAAGATGAACTAAATACAGTATCTACTTTATGGAGTTATTGTGATCATTAAAGAAGACAACCTTTAGAAAGTATGTCAGAGGTTGGCACACAGTAAACACTCAATAAGCTTTACTGTTATTACTAAGCCAAGCAATACTCATCTTTTTAAATTTACCATTAACAGCTGTGTCAGTTGGAACTTACATTGGTAGCTAGTAACAAACAACAAAAATAACGTGATCTTTAACTGTTTTTGTCTCAAGTAAAAGAAATTTGAGGGTTAATGGATCTGTACCCCATAAGGTAGTACCATACTTATCAGAGACCCAGTCTCTTCTTATATTCCTACTGTGTAATTTGTAGCGTGCTTCTATCTTTAAGGTTTTCTCATGGTCCAAATTGGTTGCTGGAGCTCCAGCCACCATGTTTGAGTTCCAGGTAAGAAGCAAGGGAAAGGGACAAAAGTATAAAAGAGTTTGTGCAATCTGGCTATGCTTCTCTTAAGAAGCCTTTCTGGAAGTTTCGTGTTCAGCCGCCATGGAGGCTGTGAAAAGGCTGTTCAGCTGATCATATAGAAGAAGAGAATCAATATTGGTTTGACAGCTTGTCTCTTTCATAACTGTAAATTAGGACTCTAACATTGTCATCACAATAATGGTTTAATTGATCAAAGCATGGCTCCAAAATTAAGTTATCTTCAGTTTTTCCCCTGTGAAAGATATGCCAAAGCCAGTAGAATGCAGATTTTCTTAAAGTTTGTTTGTATGAGGGTAATCAACCTCAAGGTACAAAACTAAGATTTTTGAGTTCTGAAAGTAAAACAGGTGGCCAGTCATTTATGTTTTGCATTTAGTACACAAATATGTACATATATATATGTATTTTGTCATTCTGTAAGTTGAAAGATCATAGGATATCTCCAAATTGATACAATATATATAAGGGATGAAGCCAGCCTATATGTGAGGATCAACTCTTTCCTTGATCTAATCATTTAAAAATTACATCACTAATAATTAGCCTAGAAAAAATATGATCTGATAATTAACACACTTTTCTCATGAGAATGTTCTAAGGACTAGAATGTGATATAGAATGAAATATGAAAAATGTACCTTTTCCTTTGCAACATCTTACATTTTACATAAAAGAAGTCATGAAGATGAGGTGTTTTTGGAGAGAAATATTATAATTCTTGTGAGAATTAAAGCTTAATGATAAACACAGAGATATGGCCTTGAAGGACCCCAGCATGGTCAAGGCAGACTGGGATAGAAAATGCTGATTTCTGGGGTCAGAGGTGAAGGTGGATGTCTTGGGAAATGAGACAGAAGTAGGAGGAGAGATGCAGCTCAGCTTTTGTGATCTAATCAGTACTGCTTGGGTTTGTTGCCATGTTATGAGTGTATGCTCATGGCCCTGTCTGCTAGCAGTGAATCATGCTTGCAAATAAATAAACATTAATAAACGAAGATGATTTGCATAGTAAATTCCAACTTTAAGTATTAAGTCATAATCCTCACATCTGATTTTTCAAGTTCTTGTATAAAGTTGCCAGATAAAATACAGCATGCCCAGTTAAATTTGAAATTCAAATAACCAAGGAATTTTTTTTAGTTTATGTCTGCAATATTGCATAGGACATACTTATACTAAAAAAAATTATTCATTGTTTATCTGAAATTCAAATTTAGCTGGTGAACTGAATTTTTATTTGCTGAATTGGGTGAACTTACATGAAGAAAATCACAAAATTGTGCCTACTGGTACCATGACTAACATAAAGTTCCTTACCTCAGCAGGACATTACCTCACCTTTTTGTTTTTTTAATAAGACACAGAGATCTTGCTATGTTGCTCCAGCTGGACTCAAGCTCTTGGCCTCAAGAGATCCTTCCTGCCTCAGACTCTGGAGTAGCTGGGACTATATACGTGTGCCACTCTGCTGGCTTAGTAATAGAACTTTTCTCTGTCTTTCATGAGCCCCCTCTCATCTTCTCCATGACCTTTATAGTTTTCTCAAACATCTTAGCTTTCTCAGAAAAGGGAAAAAGGGAAGCAGGGACAGCTTAGGTAGAATTCCCTCAGACTGTTCCCTATCCCTCCCTCCTCAAATGTCTGTGTCTGTTTTCCTATCCTTGAGTCATTCCTTCTTGTCTCAGATCTGAAGTCCTCTTCCTGTTGAAAATCTTTCCCCTGGGCCAGGCGCAGTGGCTCACGCCTCTAATCCCAGCACTTTGGGAGGCCGAGGCAGGTGGATCACCTGAGGTCAGGAGTTCAAGACCAGCCTAACCAACATGGTGAAACCCCATCTCTACTAAAAATACAAAAAAGTAGACGGTCGTGGTGGTGGGCACCTGTAATCCCAGCTACTCGGGAGGCTGAGGCAGGAGAATCGCTTGAACTCAGGAGGCGGAGGTTGCAGTGAAAGGAGACTGTGCCATTGTACTCCAGCCTGGGTGACAAGAGCCAAACTCCATCGAAAGAGAGAGAGAGAGAGAGAGAGAGCGCGACAGCGAGAGTGAGAGAGAGAGAGAGAGAGAGAATCTTTCCACTGCATGGATTCCAGAAACTTAGCAACTCAGGGATATAGCTTCATCTCCAACTTCTCACTCCCTTCTGCTTCTTTTTCTTTGGCACATGAACAATCCAGGCTCTTTGATGTTTAACCAAAGGTCCTCTTGGCTTTCTGTCACTCTTTCCCCTTTTCTTGGACACTCAAGCTCTTTGAGAAGCAGTCTGCACTGGTGGGTCCCAAACCTGACTAATCATCAGCATTACCTGGGAAATTTATTTAAACTATTTGTTCAAGGTCCTTCTCCAGACCTACTAAATCCTAGGGAAGGACCCTCCTATGCCTAGCCAGTTCTACCTCCTCAATCCCTTTGGGCTCTGTCTCTGCCTTTGAGTGCCCACTGGCTCTGCTTTGGCTCAGGCAAGCATGACTCCTGCTGGGGATACTGTAGCTCTCTTTCAGTTGCCCTACCATGCCTTACATGCCTCTACTCTCCTGCAACACACTTCCAACTGATCCTCAATTTGAATGTCATAAATTCATACATCTTGTCACATTCCTAATTTGAGTCCTTAAAGGATTTCTCTTTGCCTTCAGGATACAATCCAAATTCCTTGGCATGCCAAGCAGAGCTCCTATTTATGCCACTCCTAACTGTGCGCCCCAATCATTCATCACTCCCCACTCCCCAAGAATACTTAATCACCTGCAATTTCTCCAGGCACTGCACCTTCTCGCTCCTCAGGTTTTACTTGTGCAACATCAAAGCTGCTTCTACTTGGAAAACCTTTAGTCCACCTCTTAACCCCGCTCTTCCTTATCCTTTAAGACACAGGAATTACTCATATGCCTGTCTGCCCTTACTACCAATAGTGAGCTCCTTGAGAACAGACAAAGTACCCGATTCATTTTCGTGGCCCTCACTGTATACCACAAGGTCATAATATTTAATAGACTGTTGTAGCTGCTCGTTAAAAGAAAGGATGCCCAGATGAACCATTTAATGATTAAATTAAAAAATATTTAAGGCAGGGGGTAGTGGCTCACACCTGTAATCCCGGTACTTTGGGAGGCTGAGGCGGCAGATCACGAGGTCAAGAGATTGAGACCATCCTGGCCAACATGGTGAAACCCTGTCTCTACTAAAGATACAAATATCAGCTGGGCTGGTGGTGCATGTCTGTAGTCCCAGCTACTTGGGAGGCTGAGGTAGGAGGATCGCTTGATCTCAGGAGGCGGAGGTTGCAGTGAGCCGAGATGGCACGGCTGCACTCCAGCCTGGTAACAGAGCCAGACTCTGTCAAAAAAAAAATAAAAAATATATATATACACACACACACACACACACATATATATATACATATACATATATACACACACACACATATATTTAAAAGTCAACAAGTTATATCTGAGGGAAGAAGTGTTGGAATGTAAATTAAAATTTCTAAAGGCAACTGAAACTTAGGGCATAGATTTAGAAGTGGATAGAATTTCAAAGTTCATATAATCAATTTTACAAATGCCAGCACTTTAAAAAAAATTAAAATATAAAATGTAATTCAGGGCTGGGCGCGGTGGCTCACACCTGTAATCCCAGCACTTTGGGAAGCTGAGGCAGGCGGATCATCTGAGGTCAGGAGTTCGAAATTATTTTGGTCAACATAGTGAAACCCTGTTTCTACTGAAAAACCAAAAATTATCCAGGCACAGCGGGGGACACCTGTAATCCCAGCTATTCGGGAGGGTGAGGCAGGAGAATCGCTTGAACCCGAGAGGCAGAGGCTGCAGTGAGCCAAGACTGCACCACTGCACTCCAGCCTGGGCGACAGAGTGAGGCCCTGTCTCAAAACTAAAACAAAACAAAACAAAACAAAACACAAAAAACAAAAACACGTAACTCAGGTTTACACATACATCTCATTAAAACCAACTGGAAGTGTATTTAACTGTTTCCTGTTTTGTTTTGTACCCTTGGTTCTCTCTCTCACGTTTCCTTTGTTTATCTTCCTCTTCCCTGTAAAGTCCTACAATGGCTACCAAATTTTCCTTTTTTTTTTTTCTTTTTGAGATGGAGTCTCGCTCTGTTGCCCAGGCTGGAGTGCAGTGGCACGATCTTGGCTCCCTGCAACCTTGGCCTCCCGGGTTCAAGCAATTCTTTGGCTCAGCCTCCTGAGTAGCTAAAATTACAGGTGCCTGCCACCACACCCAGCTAATTTTTGTATTTTTAGTAGAGATGGGGTTTCACAATCTTGGCCAGGCTGGACTTGAACTCCTGACCTTGTGATCCACCCAACTTGGCCTCCCAAAGTGCTGGGATTACAGGTGTGAGCCACCGTGCCTGGCCTTAAATTTTACTTTAAGTTCTGGGATACATGTGCAGAACGTGCAGGTTTGTTGCATAGGTATACATGTGGCATGGTGGTTTGCTGCACCTATCAACCCATCATCTAGGTTTTAAGTCCCACATGCATTAGGTATTTGTCCTAATTCTCTCCCTATACTTGCCCCCTACCCCGCGACAGAACCTGGTGTGTGATGTTCCCCTCCCTGTGTCCATGTGATCTCATTGTTCAACTCCCACTTATGAGTGAGAACATGTGATGTTTGTTTTTCTGTTCTTTTGTTAGTTTGCTGAAATCCAGCTTCATCCATGTCCCTCCAAAGGACATGAACTCATTCCTTTTTATGGCTGCATAGTATTCCATGGTGTATATGTGCCACATTTTCTTTATCCAGTCTATCATTGATGGACATTTGGGTTGGTCCCAAGTCTTTGCTATTGTGAATAGTGCCGCAGTAAACATACCTGTGCATGTATCTTTATAATAGCATGATTTATCATCCTTTGGGTATATACCCAGTAATGGGATGACTGGGTCAAATGGTATTCCTGGTTCTAGATTCTTGAGAAATTGCCACACTGTCTTCCACAATGGTTGAACTAATTTACACTCCCACCAACAGTATAAAAGCGTTCCTATTTCTCCACAGCCTCTCCAGCATCTGTTGTTTCTTGACTTTAATAATCACCATTCTGATTGGTGTGAGATGGTATCTCATTGTGGTTTTGATTTGCCTTTCTTTAATGACCAGTGATGATGAACTTTTTTCATGTTTGTTGGCCGCATAAATGTCATCTTTTGAGAAGTGTCTGTTCATATCCTTCATCCACTTTTTGATGGGGTTTTTTCCTGTAAATTTGTTTAAGTTCCTTACAGATTCTGGATATTAGACCTTTGTCAAATGGGTAGATTGCAAAAATTTTCTCCCATTCTGTAGGTTGCCTGTTCACTTTGATGATAGTTTCTTTTGCTGTGCAGAAACTCTTTAATTAGATCCCATTTGTCAATTTTGGCTTTTGTTGCAATTGCTTTTGGTGTTTTAGTCATGAAGTATTTGCCCATGCCTATGTCCTGAATGGTACTGTCTAGGTTTTCTTCTAGGGTTTTTATGGTTTTGGGTTTTACATGGACGCCTCTAATCTATCTTGAGTTAATTTTTGTATAAGGTGTAAGGAAGGGGTCCAGTCAGTTTTCTGCTTATGACTAGCTAGTTTTCCCAGCACCATTTATTA
This sequence comes from Mandrillus leucophaeus, assembly GCF_000951045.1. NCBI lineage: Eukaryota > Metazoa > Chordata > Mammalia > Primates > Cercopithecidae > Mandrillus > Mandrillus leucophaeus. Next base: position 1,271,763 of record NW_012105764.1, on the reverse strand, counting down.
AATAGGGAATCCTTTCCCCATTGCTTGTTTCTGTAAGGTTTGTCAAAGATCAGATGGTTGTATATGTGTAGTGTTATTTCTGAGGTCTCTGTTCTGTTCCATTGGTCTATATCTCTGTTTTGGTACCAGTATCCTGGCTTGTAGATTATAAAATCTTGAAGCAAAAATGATGTAAATAATATTATCTTTCTTCATGGTATACAGGAATGACTTGTGTATGGTGTATGTATGTTGGATTTGCAAGCACATGTGCAAAATATGTATTAATCTATCTTGTATCACTCTTTATGCACAAGATTTGTCTTCTGTTGCAAATAGGATATTATTTTTCCCTCCAATTTTTTTTACTGTGGTAATACACATAACACAAAATTTACCATTTTAACTGTTTTTAAGTGTAGAATTCAGTAGTATTAGGTACATTCATATTATTGTACAACTGTCATCACCATCCATCTCCATAACTCGTTTCATCTTGCAAAACAGAAACTCTACCCATTAAATAATAACCCCCATTTTCCCCATCCTACAGTCCCTGGCATCCACCTTTCTACTTTCTGTCTCTATGATTTTTACTACTCTAAGTACCTCATATAGGTGGAATCATTTGTCTGCGATTGAATTATTTCACTTATCATCATGTCCTCAGTGTTCATCCATCTTGTAGCATGTGACAGAATTTCCTTCTGAGTAATAATGTTCTAAGTATATACCACGTTTTGCTTATTCATTCATCCATGAAAGACACTTGGTTTTCTTTCACGTTTTAGCTATTTTGAATAATGCTACTATGAACATGGGTGTACAAATATCTCTTCTAGACCCTGTGTTCATTTTTGGGGGCTATATACCCAGAAATTATTAATAAATTGCTAGATTATATGGTAATTCTATTACCGTATTAGTTTTTTAGAAATGGCCATACTATTTTCCACAATGGCTATACCATTTTACATTCCCAACAACAATGTACAAGCGTTCCAATTTCTCCAAATCCCCATTAATACTTGTTATTTTTGTTATTTTTTTTTTCAGTTGTTATCCTAATGGGTGTGAGGGGGTGACTTGTTTTTATTACTAGGATTATTTAACCTAAATTGATTAATTGGATAGCTTAAAGTACTTTTGTTTCTACTGATAATATTTTAGTTTGCTTCTGAAGCATTTTGTTGTTATTAGCAAATGATAGATAAAACATACTGCTTTCATTTCCTGAATACTGATCTATAGCGTTTCTTTTTTTTCCCCTTCAACTTGTAAGTTCCAGATCTATAGTGTTTCTAACATCAGATGATCAGTGACCTTAAATTGATGACATAATCACAGGTACTTCCCAACCTTGAAATTTTGTGGTAAAGTCAAAAAAACTAAGTGTTTTTGTTTTTAAAAAAGGTCACATTTAATGAGTATATATTTGATAATATTAAGAATTACTGTTTAGGCTTTTTTTCAAGCTATGATCATGGATAATGTGATTATGTTTAAAAATGTTCTTATATTTTAGTGGTATGTGCTGTCTTAGTTTGGGCTGTGTAACAAAGTACCATAGACTGTGTGGTTTAAATCAGCAGTCTCCAACCTTTTTGGCACCAGGGACCAGTTTTGTAGAAGACAATGTTTTCACAGAGAGTGGCAGGTGAGGAGATAGTTGGGGATGAAATTGTTCCACCTCAGATCATCCCGGTATTAGATGCTCATAAGGAGTGTGGAACCTAGATTTCTTGCATGCGCAGTTCACAATAGGATTCGTGCTCATATGAAAATCCAATGGAGCTCAGGCGGTAATGCTCGCTTGCCCACCGCTCACCTCAGGCTGTGTGGCTCAGTTTCTAACAGGCCATGGACCAGTACCAGTCCGTGGCCTAGGGTTTGAGGACTCCTGGTTTAAACAACAGATATTTATTTCTCACAGTTCCAGAGGCTGGAAATACAAAAATCAGACTGCCAAAATGTTTGGGTTCTGGTGAGGACACTCTTCCTGGTTCCAGACTTTTCATTATATTATTACATGGCAGAAAGAAAGCAAGAGAGCTGTCTAGGGTCCCTTTTATAAGGGCACTAATCCATTCATGAGAGTTCCGCCAGGACCTAATCACCTCCCAAAGGTCTCATTTCCTAATATCATCACACTGGGTGTTAGGATATCAACATATGAACTTTGGGGAGGAACAACTATTCAGACCACAACACATACTAAAATGTTTACAGACAAAATTATATCATGTCTTAGATTTGCTTCAAAACAATACAGTAGAGGATAGGTGGTGAGAAGAGGGAGGTTATAGATGAAACAAGATTGGTAATCAGTTGATAATCATTGAAACTGAGTGATAGATTCATGGAGGTTTATTATACTGGTCTCTCTACTTCTGAGCAAATTATAATCTTTTTTTTAAAACTTTATTTTATTTTTTTATTTTTTTATTTTTTTGAGACGGAGTCTCACTCTGTTGACCAGGCTTGAGTGCAGTGGCACAATATCAGCTCACTGCAAGCTCCACCTCCTGGGTTCAAGTGATTTCCCTGCCTCAGCCTCTTGAGTAGCTGGGGCAAATTATGATTTTTAATTTTAAAGACTTTTTTTTTTTAAAAAAAGCTGTATTAAATCCACTTAATTTTTAAGTATTTGAAAAGATTACATTGGTAAGTATATTGAGAGTTGTTTTTCCCTTAATGCAGAAAAGAAAAATGTAAAATAAGATCTGTATATTATACTCACATATTGCTTTTCTCATATTTTATTCTTACCATAGATGATTGATTATTCTCAAATGGTATTAAGCTTGGCTCATACTAGAAACAATGTTTTTCTCTTCTCTCCCTCTGTCTCTCCCTCTCTTCCTTCCTTCCATCCCCAGGATAGACTTGAACTCTGGGCTTAAACAATCCTCCTGCCTCTGCCTCCCAAGTAGCTGGGACTGCTGGTGTGCACCATCATGCCTAGCTAGAAACAATTTTTAATGTCTAAATATTGCATAATGAGTTGCACAAAATTGTGACAAAAACACACTGCTCTTGAATTGACACATAATCCAAGCATGCCACTCTCTGGCTACAGACATAGTGCAGTTCTGTACAACGTAACTTCCTGCAATGATGGAAATTTACTATATCTGCTCTGTCTAATATGGTAGCCACTAATCACATATGGCTATTAAAATGACTAGTGCAACCAAGTGGCTAACACAACTGTTGAGTGGTTAATGCAACTGGGAAATTACCATTTAAATCTACTGATTATCATTTATATGTTTAAGCACTTTCCTTTAGAAGATTTGACAAATTATGTTTTTTGTTTGTTTGTTTGTTTGTTTGAGACAGAATATCACTCTTCTTGCCCAGGCTGGAGTGCAATGGCGCAATCTCGGCTCACTGCAACCTTCACCTCCTGGGTTCAAGCGATTCTCCTGCCTCAGTTTCCTGAGTAGCTGGGATTACAGGCATGTGCCACCACATCCAGCTAATTTTGTATTTTTAGTAGACAGGGTTTCTCCATGTTGGTTAGGCTGGTCTCGAACTCCCAACCTCAGGTGATCCACCCACCTCGACCTCCCAAAGTGCTGGGATTTATAGGTGTGAGCCACCACACCCGGCCTTGACAAATTATGTTTTTCAGTTAATATATACATCCTTTGACAAGTGGAAAATAAAATAAAAAGGTTAGTCTATAAATGAAAAAATCAGGGATTAGTAGTTATACTACTTGACATCAAATACTTTCTTGATGTTAAAACTTAAACTGAAAAAGCATTATAAATAAGTTATCTATAAACAACTGTATTAGTTTGAAGAGCTTCCATAAGAAAACACCACAGACTGGGTGGTTTAAGCAACATAAATCTATTTCTTACAGTTCTGGAGGCTAGAAGTACAAGATCCAGTTGCGATCAGCATTGGTGATCTGATAAGGCCTCTCTTCCTGGCTTGTAGATGACCATCTTTTCACTGTGTCCTAATATGGCCTTTCTTCTGTGCATGCATGCAGAAAGAGAGATCTCTGGTGTCTCTTCCTTATCCTATAAAGACAACAATCTTATCAGATTAGCGCCCCATCCTTGTGACCTCACTTAAACTTAATTGCCTTGCTTAAAGGCCCTATCCTCGAATATAGTCACTCAGGGGTTAAGGTTTCAACACATGAATTTTAAGGGGATACAATTCAGTCCACAACAATAACGATATAGATTTTAAGTGCAGTTAGTTCATTATTAATCTACCTTCTTTTAAGATTTCATTATTTACATGTCAAACCAAGGATTTTAAATAGCTAATGATAAGTTAACATTTATAGAATGCTTACCATATGTGAGGCACTATTCTAAGTATTTTATATGTTTTAACACATTAACCCCATACCAACCCTAAAAGCTAGGTATACCATTAACATTCTCATTTTTCAACGAAGAATCTGAGACATAGAGAAATAGTAACTTCCTCAAGTTTATGCTAGCAACTGGTGGAAGTCAGAATTTGAACCCAGAAATTTGTTTCAATCCTTTAATTTCTTTGCTATACTATTGCTCTTGAAATAATTTGCTTAGAGAAGGATTAAGAGAGAATGATTAAGTACTTGTTAAAAATGTGTTCACAAATTTTCTCATCACTTTGGAAAAATCCCATGTAGGTAATTATATTATAAAGTTAAGTGAAAAAAGGATACAAAATTGAATATAGAGAATTGTTCATTATGTTTAATCTCCCCCTACCCTCAAAAAACTATGCTTAGAAAAAAAGACCTGAAATAAATCTGTTGTCTACCTTTTGTATGTTCAAAATTTCTTTTATCAGAAAAGTGTTTATTATAAAACTTTAGTTATTAAAATTATGAAGAATATTTAGAAGTTATTTATGGTTGTATTAATAACCAAAGTTAGAGGCAATCTAAATCTAGTTTGTTGTAAAAGTTCATTAAAAATCCAGCTGAAAAGATTTGGCCATTTATTTTCCCAGATGTTTACCCTGATAATTAGATTAGTTTTAGTTGAGTCTAAAGATGCTTTTATTTATAATGAATTATTAAGTCTATATTCTTAAAGGTATGATTTTATTTTTCAGATAAACAAAGTAAAACAGTTATCCCCAAAGACAAATCATTGGTACTCCTTAAATTGAATTTTTTGACTTGACTTTTCTGAGGTTACCAAATAGATTGTGGGTAGAAAAGAAAGCTCATGTTTTACAAATGATTCCTGTCTTCCTTCACTGATTTCAGTATTTTACAAGCTAAAAACATCTTCAGGACATGCCACATATACACAACCTAAGATGACTTTTAATAAAGCAAGAGACACATTGCTTTATCTCAGGAGTCTGGACTCCTGAGATGTCTGGAACTGACTTGAATTGTCTTCTCTTGCCAGGAGTCATGTTTCTAGCTGCTAATTGTTGGATACCTACTATTTGCAGGGTTTATTCTAGGTATCTCATTATTTTATTAAATCCTCACTCCAGTCCAGTGAGGTAGATATTTTCACTTCCATTTTACAATGAGGAAATTAAGATACAAAGCGAAAATTCAACTTGGCCAGGGCCAGCTGCTGTGTAAGTAATAGAACCAACTTTAAAATTCAGCTCTGCCAAGGGCAGTAGTTATGAAGATTAAATAAAATAACTCAGGTTATTTTAAACAAACCAATGTTCATTCGTGGATGAATGGATAAAGGGAATATGGTTTATAATGCAAGTGTATATTATTTAACCAAATAATTCTTACACTTAATACAACATGGAATGAAATTCTGACACATACTACAAACAAAAAGCAATAGGATTTTGACATATACTGTAACATGGAAGAACCCCAAAGACATTATGCTAAATGAAATAAGCCAGACACAAAAGGACAGATATTGCTTGCTTCCAGTTATGTAAGGTAACTAGAAGTGTGACAGTCATAAAGACTGAAAGTAGAAAGGTGGTTGCCAGAGGTTGGAAGGAGATGGGAATGGGGAGCTAATGTTTAATGGGTACACAGTTTCATTTTGGGATGATAAAAAAGTTCTGGAGATGTGGTGGTGGTGGCCGCGGTGGCATAACAATGTGAATGTACTTAATGTCACTAAAATGTACATTTAAACATAGTTAAAATCATAAATGTTATGTTATTTATATTTTTTCAGAGTAAAACAGTCACCCATAAAGTCTCTTCAGTAGAGTTCTAGCTCATTATAGAACCAACATATGGTTGAGGATCACAAGAGACTATCTGTAATAATAAATAAAAGGAGGTCATTAATGAGGTACCATTTAAGTGGTCAGACCTATTGACATTTAGAGAAAATCAGGGAAAAATTTAGAGAACTGTACTTACACTTAGAGAAAATCAGAGAAAAATTTGTGGAGAACTGTCAGAAGTTTTCTAAACCTCGTTTGCAAAGTATGATACTTTTTTTAAACCTCCTGAAATACTCCTTTCTTGAAATTAAAAATTCTTAAGAAATGACACAGCATCTTATGGTTATTTCTACCTAGCAATGGAAGGGAAACTTCAACCAAGTTTAGTCAACAAATCAATAATGAGGCCTTTATCAGGGGAACCCCACCCCCGATATTCAGCATGGGTTCTTTTCTATTTCCCTAAGCGTTGGCTGGTCTGAGAAATAAAGGGAAAGAGTACAAAAGAGAGAAATTTTAAAGCTGGGTGTCCAGGGGAGACATCACATATTGGCAGGTTCCGTGATGCTCCCTGAGCCGTAAAACCAGCAAGTTTTTATTAGCAATTTTCAAAAGGGGAGGGAGTGTACGAATAGGGTGTGGGTCACAGAGATCTCATGCTTCACAAGGTAATAAAATATCACAAAGCAAATGGAGGCATGGCGAGATCACAGGACCACAGGATGGGGTGAAATTAACATTGCTAATGAAGGTTTGGGCACGTATTGTCATTGATAACATCTTATCAGGAGACAGGGTTTGAGAGCAGACAACCTGTCTGATCAAAATTTATTAGGGGGGAATTTCCTCATCCTAATAAGCCTGGGAGCACTACAGGAGACCAGGGCTTATTTCATCCCTTTGTCTTTGACTGTAAAAGACAGCCGTCCCCAAAGCAGCCATTTCAGAGGCCTACCCTCAAGGGCCATTCTCTTTCTCAGGGATGTTCCTTGCTGAGAAAAACAATTCCGCGATATTTCTCCTATTTGCCTTTGAAAGAAGAGAAATATGGTTCTGTTCCACCTGGCTTACCGGCAGTCAGAGTTTAAGGTTATCTCCCTTGTTCCCTGAACATTGTTGTCATCCTGTTCTTTTGTCAAGGTGCCCAGATTTCATATTGTTCAAACACACATGCTCTACAAACAATTTGTGCAGTTAATGCAATCATCACAGGGTCCTGAGGCGAGATACATCCTCCTCAGCTTATGAAGATGACAGGATTAAGAGATTAAAGACAGGCATAGGAAATCACAAGGGTATTGACTGGGGAAGTGATAAGTGTCCATGAAATTTTCACAATTTATGTTCAGAGATTGCAGTAAAGACAGGCATAAGAAATTACAAAAGTATTAATTTGGGGAGCTAATAAATGTCCATGAAATCTTCACAAATTTACGTTCTTCTGCCATGGCTTCAGCCAGTCCCTTCGTTTGGGGTCCCTGACTTCCCACAACAGGGTTTATTCTATGCAGGTCTTATGTTAGATATTGAAAGTGGAAACATCCAATCCTCTGCAGCCAGAGCTGGACGGCAGGGGAAGCAAGCCCAGATAAAAAATTATAAAGAAACGAGGTGAGCAGGCAAAACTGATAAAGTGTTCCGAAGGGAACATCAAAAGAAAGAGACAGACAGTCACTGGGATGTTCACATGGACAAACACACTCCCTAAAACTAAAGGTCAAATAAAGAACCAACAAAATAAAACAAAACTTCAAAGAGACCATCTGCTGATGGACAGTTCTGTACCAATTTATTCCTCCTCTCCCTATTTTGTAGTATGATTTTTCCTCTTCTACCTTGGGCATTTTCAACACAGGCATAGAGAAAGAGGCAGAAAGTGAGGCAAATCAACCACATCTGACCATCCGCCTGAAGCCTGGTTCGTAAAGCCAAGAAGAATGAAAAGGGACATCAATATCTCTACCTCCATTTCTATATCTAACAAGGGACCCATTTCCAGAAAAATAATGTGTTGCTGCAAATCCAAGAAAAAAAGTAGGAGACTCAATACAAAAATAGACAAATAAATAGGTCGGCAAAGATGACCTCCAGATGGTCAAGAAGCATATAAAGAAGAGTTTAACAGTCACTGGAAAATCCAAATTAAAATAACCAGATACAACTATAGTCTCATCAGAATAGCTAAAATAAGAAACAGAGACAATACAAAATGTTTGTGAAGCTGTGGCTCACCTGGAATTCCCACACATTGATGATGGGAGGAAAAACTGGAATAACCATTTTACAAAACCATTTAGCAGCATCTACTAGAGCTGAATATACACACATGTGTCTGTGTGTGTGTATATATATACACACTATATTCATTTGCAGGAATATACTCATCAGAAATTGCGCATATATTCACCACAACATGTACAAGAGTATTCTTAGCAGTATTGTTTGTAATAGCTCTCTTATGGGTTGAACTGTGTCCCCTCCACCCTCCAAATTTATAGGTTAAAGTCCTGGCCTGAGAATGTGATCTTGTTTGGAAATGGTGTTGTTGCAGGTTTTATTAGTTAAGATGAAGCCATACAGGAGAAGTGTAGGTCCCTAATCCACTATACTGGTGACCATACAGAAGAAGTGTAGGTCCCTAGTCCACTATACTGGTGACCTTATAAATTGAGAAAATTTGGATATAGAAATGTACATAGAGAAAATGCCATATCAAGATGAAGACAGAGGTCAGGGTGATACTTTTACAAGCCAAGGAATACCAAAGATTGCCAGCAAACCACCAGAAACTATGGGAGAGGCATGGAACATATTTTTTCTTACATCCCTTCAAAGGAATCAACCCTGCTGACACCTTGATCTTGAACTTCTAGCCTCCAGAACTATGAGACAATACATTTCTGTTGCTTAAGCCACTTGGTTTGTGGTGCTTTGTAACAGCAGCCCTAGGAAACTAATGCAAGACCCCAAACAGAAACAATTCAAATGCTCACCAGTCATATTTATTTAGTAAAACAGGTAAATAAATAGTGTATTTACACAATGAAGTACTGTACAGCAACAAAAATGAATCAACTATAACTACACCCAACGATATGAATAAATCTTACAAACATGAAGAAAATGAATCAGACTCAAAAGGATACATATAGTATGATTCCATGTACATAAAGTTAAAAAACAGTAGAAACTAATTTATGGTGTTACAAGTCAGGATGATGGTTACCCTTTGCACAAAGGTAGAGGCAAGAAGTGTACTGGGGTCTTTTGAGGTTCTGGAAATATTTTGTCTCTTAATGTGGGTGCTGGTTTCATGGGTTTGTTCAGTTGATGGAAAAATCATCAAGGTGTACAAGTATATTAAAGTATACATAAGGTGTATACTTTCCTGTATTGATGTATATTGTGATAAAACGTTGTTAAAGTAAAAAAAAAAGAAAAAGAAAAAGCCAGCAAATCTTCCTTCTCTAGTTGTGACCTTTGTTAAAATTTCTTAAGATTCTAAGACTCAGTTTCCTGCTATGTGAAATGGTAATAACAATAGTACTTATTCTGTATGTTTGTTGTGAGTTGATACAATGAAGTTGTGACTTAATACATATGAAGCACTTAGCAAAATGCTAGCAGCATTCAATAAATGTAAGCTATTATTGCCATAATTATTATGATCGACAAACATATAATAGTTTCACTTCTGGATAAACAACTAGTGACATATTTTCCATGATTGCACACACTGGAATCTATTACGAATTTTGTGACGAGTCATTATGTAAGGTAAAAGCTCAGACACATAGCCTAGAAAAAATATGGAGACCTGACTTGTCTGTTCTATTAGATAGCCTCTATCCTCCCTGAATTACAATTTTTACTCCACATTTTAAGTGCAAAATATTTTAAAATTTTTCTTTTATTCTTCTTTGGGAGCCACTGGAAAATGAAAGAAAAGAAAAGCACCTCTAGGAATTATAAGCCTTTATATTTGTATGGTTATATTTTCACTTGAGCCTCACAACAACCAGACAGGGATGGAATTAATATTCTGATATTAAAGATGAGCAAACCAGCTCAACAGGTTAAGTAACTTATCTGAGGTCACCTTGCTAATATACAGCAGAGTTGGGACCAAGGCTATTACAAAATTATTTGGATAATTCAGGAAGTGAAGGAAGGAGATGCTTTGTTGTTGTTGTTTTTGAGACAAGGTCTTGCTCTGTTACCTTGGTTGGGGTGCAGTGATATGATCATAGCTCACTGCAACCTCTAACTCCTGAGCTCAAGGGATCCTCCTGCCTCAAGTTCCCAAGCAGATGGCACCACAGGTACACACCACTGCACCTGTCTAATTTTTTTATTCATTTATTTTTTGTAGTGACAGAGGCTTCACTTTGTTGCTGAGGCTGGTCTCTGGGTCTTGCTCTGTTACCCAGGCTGGATTGCAGTGGCATGATCATAGCTCACCGCAACCTCTAACTCCTAAGCTCAAGTGATCCTCTTGCCTCAGCCTCCTAAAGTGCTGGGATTGCAAGTGTGAGCCCAGCTGGAAGGAGAATGTAAGGTGAATAGTAAGAGAATATCTGCTTGAGCAATGATGTCCAATAAACTTTCTGTGATGATGCAAATGTTCTATATTTGCTCTGTCCCATATGGTAACCACTAGACACATGTGGTGACTGAGCACTTGAAATGTGGCCAGTATGACTGAAGAACTGAATGTTTAATATTTTAACATTTATATTTAAGTGGTCATACGTGGCTAGTGGCTACTATATTGGACAGTGTAGCTGTATTGTTTCAGGAATCATGGTAAAGTTCCATGGTCAAAATTTGGAGGCTGGACCAAGTGACGTAGGCTCCCACATACTTTACGTGTTTAGGTTCTCTTTTATCCCAACCTTACATAAATGGAAATGTATGTGTGGAGTTGGGATTCTTTGGCTTTTAAGCTTGAATACATACAACTAAAGTTAGGTACTCATCGTATTTTCAATGATTATTTGTGGAGGACACTTTTTATTGTACTTTTAAAAGTTGATGTTTTACTTGCTTTAAAGCGTCAACCTCTGAGAGGATTCACAACTATCTTAGAATTTATCCTTTTTGGTGACAATACAATGCCTGCAATGTTTCTTCCAAAAGCATTTTTGACAAGTTGAGTTCATAATGTGTTTGAGTTCTTTTAATTTTGATTTTTATTAGTGCTGTTTTGGAGGGCTATTTCTAGTTGGATGAGGTAGGAACGGTCAACAGACTACTTTGGCTTGTTCTATTAGTTACCACATTTGAATCAAGCTGGAAATGGCGTGGTAGTTGCTTCCTAGATATCACTCTGAGGCTGCATTTACCTCTCTAAGCCTCAGGTTGCATATCTTCAAAATTAAGCTTTGGGGTGGGTGATCTCAAAGTTATAGGGTAAATAAAGGCTAAAGTTTTATTGTTCTATGAAAACATGCATTTTCTCTCTTTTCTAGACAATTGAGTTCTAAAGAACGTACAGGGACTACAGGGAGCCACATCATCTGTCTCATTTAGACAAAAAAATTAATTTTGATTTTCTAGTACATGTGCTGTATTTGTGTGTGTGCGTGTGTGTGTGTATGTGTGGTTTTGTAACATTTATGCTTTTTTAATTATACTTTAAGTTCTAGGGTACACATGCGCAATGTGCTGGTTTGTTACATAGGTATACATGTGCCATGGTGGTTTGCTGCGCCCATCAACTCGTCATCCACATTAGGTATTTCTCCTAATGCTATCCCTCCTCCTGTCCCCCATCCCCTGACAGGCCTCAGTGTGTGATGTTCCCCACCCTGTGTCTATGTGTTCTCATTATTCAACTCCCACCTATGAGTGAGAACATGAGTGTTTGGTTTTCTGTCCTTGTGATAGTTTGCTTAGACTGATAGTTTCCAGCTTCATCCATGTCTCTGCAAAGGACATGAACTCATCTTTTTTATGGCTGCATAGTATTCCATGGTGTGTATGTGCCACATTTTCTTAATCCAGTCTATCATTGATGGACATGTGGGTTGGTTCCAAGTCTTTGCTATTGTAAATAGTGCTGCAATAAACTTAAGTGTGCATGTGTTTTTATAGTAGCATGATTTATACTCCTTTGGGTATATACCCAGTAATGGGATCACTGGGTCAAATGGTATTTCTAGTTCTAGATCTTTGAGGAATCGCCACTGTGTCTTCCAAAATGGTTGAACTAATTTACACTCCCACCAACAGTGTAAAAACGTTCCTATGTCTCCACAGCCTCTACAGCATCTGTTGTTTCCTGACTTTTTAATGATCACCATTCTAACTGGTGTGAGATCATAGCTCATCGTGGTTTTGATTTGCACTTCTCTAATGACCAGTGATGATGAGCAGTTTTTCATATGTCTGTTGGCTGCATAAATGTCATCTTTTGAGAAGTGTCTGTTCATATCCTTTGCCCACTTTTTGATGGTATTGTTTGTTTTTTTCTTGTAAATTTGTTTAAGTTTTTGTAGATTCTGGATATTAGCCCTTTGTCAGATGGGTAGATCGCAAAAATTTTCTCCCATTCTGTAGGTTGCCTGTTTACTCTGATGATAGTTTCTTTTGCTGTGCAGAAACTCTTTAGTTTAATTAGATCTGATTTGTCTATTTTGGCTTTTGTTGTCATTGCCTTTGGTGTTTTAGTTATGAAGTCTTTGCCCATGCCTATGTCCTGAATGGAACTGCCTAGCTTTTCTTCTAGGGTTTTTAGGGTGTTAGGTCTTACATTTAAGGACCTCTTCAAGGAGAACTACAAACCACTGCTCAACAAAATAAAAGAGGACACAAACAAATGGAATAACGTTCCATCCTCATGGATAGGAAGAAAAGGTAATTACAGATTCAATGCCATCCCCATTAAGCTACCAATGACTTTCTTCATAGAATTGGAAAAAACTACTTTTTTGGTTCCATATGAACCAAAAAACAGCCCGCACAGCCAAGAAAATCCTAAGCAAAAAGAACAAAGCTGGAGGCATCACGCTACCTGACTTCAAACTATTCTACAAGGCTCCAGTAACCAAAACAGCATGGTACTGGTACCAACATAGATATATAGACCAATGGAATAGAACAGAAGCCTCAGAAATAACACTACACATCTACAATCATCTGATCTTTGACAAACCTGACAAAAACAAGCAAGGGGAAAGGATTGCCTATTTAATAAATGGTGCTGGGAAAACTGGCTAGCCATACGTAGAAAGCTGAAACTGGATCCCTTCCTTATACTGTATACAAAAATTAACTCAAGATGAATTAAAGAATTAAATGTATGCTTTTTTTTTTTTTAAAGTCAGTATCTGGAATTGCACTTGGTGTCTTCACCTTTACTGGGGAAATCATGGCAGATTTCTCAATAATCATCTTCATAAACAGAATTTATAGGTATTTCATGAAAATTTCACATATAATTGATAGGTGAAGTGAAATGCAATATAAATATTTTATTTTTTCTAGGATATACCTGCCAGATTCAAAAGGAACTTCCTTTTTTTCCCCAAACATTATCTTGACTGACTTTGGCTTTGTCAGGCCAGTACTTTTTTTCCCCTATTTGAATGTTAAAGCCAGGAAGTAGGTATAATTTTCCTCGTAGTTCTAGAAAGGCAGCATCTGGTAAGTTATTCCATCTGATTATCATTGTCATTTTATTCTTCAGATATTTAGTGACCTTTATCATCAGGACTGAAATCAGGCAACCTTCTTATATGTTGATCTTATTGTTGTGTCATAATATGTTGCTAACGGTGAGGCAGCGTACTGACATTAGACTGTGTTAAACAAATGAGCACTGGTTTCTGTTATGAAATAAAAAGAGCAAATGCACATTAACATGTTAAGAAGATCTGGGTGCATAGCACACATTTCTCTTTCCTAATATTTTGCACATACAGACACACACACATACCACAGACACAGACACATACACACACAGTATTTGTCTTCTTATACAATAATCACATTAGCCAGTTAAGGGACACCTGTCATAACAGCCCTATGCTCAGTGACTGTGCTGCTCTTCTATGGCTTACAGAGTAAAAAGGAGATAACATCATAGAAAGTCCTGCTTTAGTATGGTCAAAGAACAGCCTTCCATACCCAAGGTAAAGCAAAGATTATTTTAACAACTTATGAGTTATTCCAAATTCAAATATGAATTCCCCAAAGCAACATGGCTACTGATTTGCTCACATTTGTTGCCTGTTAACAAATAAAGGAAAAATGAAAATGCTAAATAAAAATATTGTTAGGACTGAGGTGTAGCTTATCAGAATTCAGATCTTTTCCAAGTGTTTACTGGTGATGCCATCATATATAACTATATGTATTATATAAAGCTGATAGGAAAACTTAAATTTAGGAAATTTATTTAAATTTCTAAGCTAACTTTGTGGTACTTCCTTCCTTTCTTCTGTTCCTTCCTCTACTTTTATCTTTATTATATAGATACTATATTAGTTTGTTGTATTTACATAAACAGGGAATGTCAGTTCTCTGTATCAACTTGGCTAGACTGTAGCCCTAATTATTCAAACACTGACATAGGCATTGTGGTGATTTAATAGATGTAATTAAAGTCTTGAATCAGTTGACTTTAAGTAAAGAAGATTATCCTCAATAATCTGGGTGGGTCTGATTGAGTCAGTTAAATGTACTTAAGAGCAGAACTGAGGATTCCCTGAGGAAGAAGAAATTCTGCCTGTAGACAGCAGCTTCAACTCCAACCCTAGAGTTACAGGGGTCTGCCCTGTGGATTCTGGACTTGCTGGACCAGCCCACAGAACTGTAAGCCAATTCCCTGCAATAAATCTTTTAAGGTATGTCTTCTACTGACTCTGTTTCTCTAGTTGAATCCGGACTGATAAAAAGTTTTATTTCAGATTCTTCCAACATACTGGAGGAGAATAAAGAGAGGAAAAACAAGTAGATACTTGATTTTAAAATTGCTCACTTAGATATCCTCTCTAAAATTATAGAGCTGAACAGATGACAGGAATCTCAGAACCAGTTAAATAAGAAACACTATGTGAAGCTGAACTGAGGTTCAAGCCTACAAACTGATTAAAATATATATATATATACACACACACATTATAAAAGTTTCAGAGATAAAACTGGAGTCATTATTGTGTTAATTTTCATTTATATATGAAAAGCAATAGTTTCTTATATTTTCTAAAATACACTTTAGAATTTAATGTCCAGAAAATGATTGCTAGTGAATTTTCATTAGGTAGAGATAGAAATTTTCAGATAATACAATTTTACCTCTTTCTAGTCATTCTACAGGTAATTATACAAAAACCATACATATTCCAAATGTGATTCATTACTAAGATCTGTGATCACACTAACCATCAATAGCTACTTTGAGTAGTTCTATGTGGTAAAGGAAATGATAAGAAACTAAAAATCAGTGAAGTAGTAAGGAAAATTTGGAACATCACCTCCCTGTGATTTAGGCCTGTGTAGATGGCTTTCTGTAGGCAATGGCATGTCTTATTGCTCTTTAACTGGTGGGAATCCCAACAAAGAATCCTGGCATTTGGGTGTGCAGCTCAATATATCTGACAGTATAAGAAAGAGGATGATGAATGTTAAGTTGCTAGTTTACCTCTAGAGGGAATGACCCTGCTTCTGGGAAGGTGGGAGGGGTTCCCAATGGGAAGTACGCCCCAGGCAAAGAGATCCCCATGACCTCTATACAGCATCACACTACAGAACAACATGAAAGTCATTCTTAGTAGGAAGGCTTACGGATACATTAAATCCACATGAGAAAATGCTAACAATGTAGAGTCCTGAGGGTTATTCTGAAGATGAAACACCAACCATGTAGAATGATAGTTGTAATTATCTAACACAATTTTGATAATGCTCCTCTATCACTATACATCTTGGTACTTGTCTTAGTTGGGTTCTCCAGGATGCAGATGCTGATATAAAGTTTTAAGTGCAACAGATTCACTGGGGAGCAACATCTGTGAAAAGAAAAAGGACTGGGCAGGGCGAGCTGTCACAACATGCTGCAGGGCTGGAAAAGTCTCTGCCAGCTTCACAGGGAACTCTGAAGCAAAGTTTGTCCCTTAAAGGGCTTCAGTGTCTAGCAAAAATAGCCAGAGCCTTGTACCACTGCCTTGCTCAGTTAGTGGCTGGGTGCCACCCTGAAAATAGCACCTCCTCAGGTTGAAAGCTGAGGAAGACCCTGACAAAGCAACCAACTGGAAGTTGTCTGACAGCCACATTCCTTCCAGCTGGGCAGAGTGTGCTTTCTTGAAAGGGAATCTGGGCAGCTTATCTCCATGTCTTCTCCAGTACTGCAGAGCAGCACTAGTAAAATGTTGGGTGGCTGTGTGTTTGGAGATGAAAATTGATCAGGCCAGAATGAGAGGCGTTAGTGAAGTGCACTAACATTCTACAATTCTACTTGAGGTAGCTTCTAGTGCTGCACCACCGCAAATTCCTTAGCTAACTAGAGTTGTCACCATAATACCAGAGACTGAAAATATTACTGGATGTTGCTTAAGGTCTGTAAAATGGTAAAGAATATTGTTTTTTTTTTTTTTTTTTTTGAGACGGAGTCTAGCTCTGTCGCCCAGGCTTGAGTGCAGTGGCCGGATCTCAGCTCACTGCAAGCTCCGCCTCCCGGGTTTACGCCATTCTCCTGGCTCAGCCTCCCGAGTAGCTGGGACTACAGGCGCCCGCCACCTCGCCCGGCTAGTTTTTTGTATTTTTTTAGTAGAGACGGGGTTTCACCGTGTTAACCAGGATGGTCTCGATCTGCTGACCTTGTGATCCGCCCGTCTCGGCCTCCCAAAGTGCTGGGATTACAGGCTTGAGCCACCGCGCCCGGCCAAGAATATTGTTATTCCCATCGCATCTCAAGTAAGTTTCTCCTAGTGGGACAACTCAGTGCCTCTGCTTGTAATGGTCCATTATAGGTCACACGGGCTTAGTTGTAAAGTGGGCAAAAGCAGCTCAGAATGGCTCTTTTGGGGATGATGAATAAGAATCCTTATTTTATATAGATCAAGAAGGTGGGATTTAAAGAAGTCAGATTGGCTCTTTGTGATACATTGCTATCTTTTTATGTCTTCTTCACGTTTCACAGTAGTGGTGGTTAGGAAGAAGAAAGAGACAAGGACTCTTTTTATTAGGTACATTACACTTAATATCAGCTTAATGTAGTGCTTAATATGGTGGAGGCTCTGATGTCTGTCATCATCTACTAGTGATTTGGCATTAGCCAAGTTCATGGAACTCTTTGTGCCTTATTTTCCCTCTTCATCTGTTAACCCAGGAGTGCAATTGTGCCTATATCATGAAGTTGTGGTGAGGCTAAAATAATAGATGCATAGTACTGGCTTAGAAAGGGCTCTATACTAGTAAGCTGTTGTTCTACTTCTCCTTCCCGTTTCTCTTCCTCATTAAAAATACGCTTTCCTGCTGAATTTGTTACTTCACTAGATTAGCAAAATGTTCAGGGAATCTGAGAGGAGGGTAAAATAGAAAGAATCTGTTACTCTATCAGGATTCAAGATGTCTGCTTTTCATCAGGTCTTTGATTTTTACGGTTATGTTCTCAGTGCTGCGTTGGGTGTAAGAAATGGTCTCTGCTCTGAGCGGCCGTCTATTTGAGAAACAAATGAACACATGAATGATTAATGAAAATACATATGCATATAAAATTAAGTTCTAAATAAATCTTATAGATCGTAAGTGATATAAGGATCTAATTTCAGTCTGCTGACACTGGCTGTTGTTTTGGTCATCGAGAAGCAATACCATTTGGAGGGAAATTGTGAGAGTGAGCGTTTATACCAGTTATACCAATAAAACGGCATATGTTTATTGGCTTAGAAACTAGAATACATTAAGATCAAAACAAGGCAAGTTTAACAATATTTAAGTATAAGATATCATTGCCTCTTATTGTTAGCACAGTAATGCTTTCTACTATTAGACATGTCAAAATGGCACAAATAGGAAGAGTTGATGAATGCTTTAAAAAGAACTACGAGGAAGGCTTACCTTTTCAGTTGTCAATCTCTCAAAGAGTTCTTGGGTTTTTTTGTATCTTGCTATTTTAACCAGTTGATTAGGCTCACCCAGTGGCAGTCTTCATTTCAAGGATGTCCTCTGGACATTCATGAAGGAAATAAAGTAAATGGGGCTCCAGATCCCTTTCCTTCCCTTCAGGGGGCTCCACTGTAAGATCATTTTGGGAAAATGTGGTGTTATCTTAAAAACATAGCTGGGCCACATCAAGCAGCACCATAGTTTTGAGGGTATAGAACGTTGGTCTTCAGGTTAAAAGGCACTTTTCACTGCTCTGTCATACTCTTCTACTTGCTAGAGAAATATGTTTTATGCCGTGTCATGTGTGGTTAACCAGACACTGAGATGCTATTAACAATGCTCCCAAGTGATTCCTTGCTGTTAAATCCATTGGCATTATTGAGTATTACCACAAAATAATCCTATCTGATTTCATTACTTTCTTCTAACGTCCTTCCAGTAACCTAGAACTCTAGAGACCTCTTCCTTTGAGAGCTGTCTGGAGAGTCTGTTGGATTTTTAAATCTCTTATTACCAAAAAGTGGAAAAAAATTTAAAAAGTAACCAAAGAGCTGGTGCCTGTAGTCTCAGCTACTCCAGAGGCTGAGGCAGGTGGATAGCTTGGGCTGAGGAGTTCGAGGCTGCAGTGAGCCATGATTGTGCCTGAGAACAGCCACTGCACTCGTCTGGGCAATATAGTGAGACCCCGTCTCTAATCATCCCACAGAAGAATTTCAGGGCAGTGGATAACTCTGTAGGATACTACAATGATGAATACCTGCCATTACACATTTGTCGTAACTCGAGGAGCATACAACAACCTGAGTGAACCCCAAGGTAACTATGGACTTTCAGTGATGATGATGTGTCAATTCGGGTTCATCAATTGTAACACATGTACCACTCTAGTGGGGGATGTTGATAATGGCGGGGTTGGGGGTGGGGTTATGCATGCGTAGGAGCAAAGTGTATATGGGATATCTCTGTAACTTCTCAATTTTGCTGTAAACTAGAACTACTCTGTATTAGTCTTTTAAAAATCCCTTATCTTACGAATGATTTTGAATAAGCGTTTTAGCAATATTCTAGAGATGAATCTCCTCCCCACGTCCTACGCTGGGTGAGTAATACGAGGAAGTGTCGGGTACCCGGGCGACCTGTCCTCAGGTGTTCTAGGAACGCGGCCCCATGCCTTTGTCAGCCTCTGTCTCTGTGTGGTGAGAAGGCGCACTAGCTCGTGCCTGCGCGAGAGTCGCGCACATAGAAAAGACCAATCAAGGACGGGTCATTCCCGCCCCCCGCGCGCCTTCTGCGACCGCCCACTCGACAGGTTGACAACCTAGACAGCTCCCCCGGACTTGCCTTACTTTTCCATCTCCTCCCACCCAGCTACACCCTCCCACTGGCGGCGCGGATGGGACGCCGGCGGAGCCAGCGAGTCTGCGCGAGCGGTCCGAGCATGCTCAATAGCGCGCGCGGCGCCCCGGTGCTCCTCCGCGGAACCGCGACCAACGCCGAGGTCTCGGCGGCCGTTGCGGGAGGCCTGACAAAGCAACCAACTGGAAGTTGTCTGACAGCCACATTCCTTCCAGCTGGGCAGAGTGTGCTTTCTTGAAAGGGAATCTGGGCAGCTTATCTCCATGTCTTCTCCAGTACTGCAGAGCAGCACTAGTAAAAT
>NW_012105764.1:1214769-1251831 GCF_000951045.1 Mandrillus leucophaeus | reverse complement strand
GGAAGGGGCCCTGCGGCGACGACGTCGTCGACGGGGGTGGCCGAGGGAGCTGAGCACGGAGAGAACTCCCCCGCTGGGAAGCCGGATCCCGAGCCGGGCAGGATGGATCACCACCAGCCGGGGACGGGGCGCTACCAGGTGGTGAGTTCCCGGCCTCCTGTGCTTCCCGGGACTGCCTCCCGCCGGGGCGTCCCAAGAGTCCCTTTCCTCAGGTTATTCCCAGAGGAAACGCTGTGGCTTTTGTTTTGTTTTCTTTTGGATCTTCTGACTGGAGCTGCTTCACTCGCCTCTCCTGCGCACTCCTGCCTAGGACTGCTTCGAAACCCTTCCCTGTCGCCCCAAGTCTCCTCCTAGCTCCTCACCCGTACCCTTAGCCCCCTTTGAGACACCCTCCCTCCGCACACCTTACAACTTGTATCTGTTTTAATTTCTCACTTTATCATTTTCTTATTCTCTGACTCAGTCACTTCTGAGACATTCTAGTCGATTGTCTACTGGAAGTGGGGCTGACTTCACGTACCTGCCCGGAAGGTGATCGCCGTCATAAATGGGGTGGGTGGGTGGGTAGGTGGGTGAAGGTGTAAGTACTGTGTAGAGTGGGATTTGGCAAAAATGTGGGTTAGGAATTGTGGAACCGAAGAGAAAGACTAGCCATAGTGCTGATCTTGTCTGCTCGTTAACCTTGTCATTTTTGTCCTTTTCCATTATGTTAGTATTAAAAATGACTGTATTTTTTGTAATCCCCAGTTTTTTGTTTTTGTTTTTTTTTGTTTGGCTAGAGGGGAAACAGAGGTAGTTTTAGTAGAACAAATTCTAATCTTGTTCGAAAAATTATTTTTCGTTAAATACAAGGTTTTCCAGCTTAACTGTGTAAACTTTGGTAACTGTATGTTGAAAAAAGTGAAATGTGTCCCTCTATATTTTCAGTGTCAATTTTTAAATATATTTTTCATTGTGTATTCTGGTGGTGACGTTGAAGATTCCTGTTGTAAACCTTAGTTAAAAATGGACTGAGCAGTAGTTGACTGTGCTGTTGTGCTGTTGCAGCTAGGTAGCATGTCATTCTACAAACTTTCAGCCCATTTACTGAGGGAGACGAGATAAATAATACATAGCAATGGTGGTGCAATTTATGGTTTATAAAATTTTACAAATTTAGGTATGTTAGCCCCAGGTTTCAGCTTTCAAATCTATCTGCACATGTAAGTCTTAGTTATAAGCCAAGACTTTCTATTAATAAGTACATTTTGGCAGTATGAAGGACACTGTAAGATGAGATCCCAATGTATGTAATTTTGCATTTTTCTAAGATAAAAGCTCATGAGGCTTCTATTTTCACCTGGTTTGCATTCTTTAAAACCTACAAAAGGTCCGTGTTCCGAATTCTTTGAAAATGTATCAGCTTTTCTCAACAACTTGGGAAATACTGTTTCTCCTAGTATGGAAAGCATTTTTCAAGTGTACACCCTTTTGATGGTTTGAAGGGCATTTCTAGGTTTGTAAATGTTAGCAAAAATAAAATGATACAAATATTGAATAATATCAGCAGTGGAACTTGTTTCATTTTTCTAATCTTTCTATTAGATTAGAAACATCAACCATGTTCTCCTACACACGTCACTACTTAAAACACTGTTAATTTATGTAGCTCTCAGTTTTAAGATATTTGTTTTCCCTACAGCTCCTTTCAAAATAAATGGACATATTTTATTGCTGCCCCCTCCCCTCATTTTTTTTCAAACTGATGATGTGTCCCACATAGACTTTGAATGTTGCTTGAGAGCAGAGGGCAAAAATCAGTTCTTTTAAAGATAATGCCTCCCAGTCCCTCTAAAGATAATACTTTAAGTAGGTAGGACATCGATTTGTTTTCCTTGTAAGGCAACAGTGTTAGGGTTACACAACTTACATAGTCATTTAACCTATCCAGTATAACTCTTGGTTTTGTTTATAATGGCCTGATTAATAACATCTAAGTGTATGTCAGAGAAAAAGCTGAATTGACGTTTTCAGTAGACTTTTTAAACTAGGGATCAGTATTCAGCTCTGGCTTATATGATGAACATAACTATTTTGTGGTTGCCTTTAGCTCAGTTTTTGGGAAAACTGGAATGTGTAATAAACTGGAGCAATAAACAGCTTGAGTTGTTGAATGTTAAGGGATGACTAAGTCAGGAGATAGGCAAGTATACTTAGGGGTGAGATGGTATACAATGTTAATTTTTCACTTATTTAAAGAATTTAAATACAACTTTTCATACTGGAAAGCTAGCAGTGATGCTCAGGGTCATCAGAACGACCTACTACCATTAGCCAGTGCACAAGCTTTATCTAGAAACTGCTTTTTCTGTGATCTTTCCTTTCATTGTTAAAAGCACCCAAAATTTATTAAGTAAAGCAGTTAACAGTTTAGAGCTACATAAATTCTTGATTGTTACCCTTCTAATTTCAGAAAAAGCCAGGTATGGTACATAATTTTCTGGGAAATTCAGTTTTGTTCGTTAGTAAATGAGCAGTGTTGCTAACTATGATAAAGTTGACTTGGCTTGCAGCTGCTAGACCACATTCTAACTTTGATGTTCTTATTTTATTATTTATTTATTTTTTGAGATGGAGTCTCTGTCACTCAGGCTGGAGTGCAGTGGCGTGATCTCGGCTTGCTGCAACGTCTGCCTCCCAGGTTCAAGTGATTCTCCTACCTCAGCCTCCTGAGTCGCTGGGACTACAAGTGTGCTCCACCATGCCTGGCTAATTTTTGTATTTTAGTAGAGATAGGGTTTCACCGTGTTGGCCAGGCTTGTCTCAAACTCCTGACCTCAAATAATCTGCCCGCCTTGGCCTCTCAAAGTGCTGGGGTTGCAGGTGTGAGCCACAGAGCCCGTCCAAAGTTCTCTATTTTAAAGGATTATGTACTTCTACCAAGCTGACTTCTAAGATTGTACCTGTACCAAGCTGACTTCTGATTCTGTGTACAAGTTAAATTGGCAGTGTTGATGGTAGCAGTAATTTCCCAAACTATATTTCAGAATGAGAGTAAGTGTAACTGGAAGATTTACAATACATTAGCATATTAAAACCATGAAAAATTCTGCAGTAAAGACAGTGATTTGGATTTCTTTAACCTAGCTCTTCCTAATCTTTGTTTTGTTTGGTTCTTTGTTTTTAAAAATTTAAGATTATGTTAACATTTCCAAAATATCAATTTTCTATGGAACATAATTTGAAGTATTCATTCTACAAAGATCTGAGTACTTTGCTCTTGTATCTGGGGAATTAGAGTTGCCCTCAATAAATCAGCTGGGAAGGAGGCTTGAAGGAGGCCTGACTATTAACGGGTAAAAAACCTGCAGGTTTTAAAGCCATCTGGGCTTATATATTAGATGGTGCTGTTTGCAATTTGTGAGACCTTGGCTTAGTTACTTTACATCTTGAAGCCTCATTTTCCTCATAGTAGTACCTACCTGACTAGGATTATTGTGAGAAATAATATAATACGTGTGTAAAACATATAAAGACTGGTACATGATAAATAAGTACCCTTTTTACAAGCTAATAAGTTAGTGTGCTAATGTTTCACGGTTGCTGGCAAAAAAGAGGTGACCTCCAGGTTAGAGACCGATCATTACTCATGGCATAGCAAGCAGCACGAACATCAGCATATTTGTGTAGGTTTTCCTAGCTACCAAATTCCACAAAGGGGCTGGGTGTCCATATGGATGCATGCAGTGGGTTTGCATCACAGCTGAGGAACTCAGAACCAAGGGTGCAGCTTTTTTTTTGTTTTGTTTTTGTTTTTGTTTTTGTTTTTTTTCAAGCAGCAAATATCTTAGCAAACAAAAAACAAACTAGTTTACCTTTTCCTGGGATGGCAGTTACACACTGTGGTTGCCTGATCTTTGTTCCCGATGTAACTTATTAGAAGAAACAGCTCAGTATCAGGAAATGGAAAGCTTTACAGACTGACACACTCAGCAAGAATGTGCAGGGACATTCAGGCCCATGGCTGACTGCCTCACACAATAGTGCATGTTCTGGATGAGATAATGTATAATGAGTTTTCGGTATAGTCATTTCATTTTCCATTGGAAGGAAGTGTTGCAGCCTCTTACCTTTCCTTACTGTCTAGTTGTCACCTTTTCTTGCCAACCTTATTCCTTTGATCGTCTCTTGTTTGTTTCTTTGGAATTTATCAGTGTATTTTATCTGGTTTATATTCTTACCATACCTTTTTTACATTATCAAGGTTACCCAACTGCATAGTCTATTAGCTACTTTTCAGTTCTCACGTTGCTTGATTTCTCTGTTATATTGACAGTATGAACGTTCTTTGAAAGTCCGTCCTTATTCCTGATAATAAGGAACTTCCTACTTCTCTTGACTTGTTCTGACTTTTCTTGTCTTAGTGAACTCTTTTTGTACTTAATTCCTTCTCCTTAAATATTGATGCATTACCTGGTATGGAATATTGTCCCTAACTTTCTTCCTCATTTGACCATCCCTGAGGAATTGTTTGTACTATGTGAATCATATTTGTAGAATACAGGTTGAGTATTCCTACTCCAAAAACCTGAAATCTGAAATGCCCCCAAATCTGAAACTTTCTGAACACCACATGATACCCCAAGTGGAAAATACCACACGTACATATTCAACACAATTTAGTTTCATGCACAGTCACGTTCATCTTTGGGATCCATTCCCAAGATATTTCGTTATGTGTATGCAATATTCCAAAATCCAAAAAAAATCTGAAATCCAAAACATTCTGGTCCCAAGCGTTTTAAATAAGGGATACTCAACCTGTATCAATCTTATTTTTGTTCTTTTGCTCAAAAACCTTCAGTGGCCCCTTACCGAACCTGCCCCCAACATTTAATAACATTTAATATTTAAACTTCCAAATTTGTAAAAAAGTTGAAAGAATTGTACAGTTAACCTCCATACAAATTGTAGGCTCTACAGTTGTTAACAGTTTATTTTATTTGTGTTGTGTATTTATCAATCCATCTTTTTTTTTTTTGATCCTTTTGAAGTAAGTTGCAGGGATCAGTGTACTTGCATGCAAGCCACGAATTTTTCATTAGCCTACATTTTAATATTTGTTTGTGGTTCTTTTTCTTTGGGGTAAAATCAGTGTATATTGAAATGCACAAATCTTACATGGCCTAGTGGATGAACTTTGGCAAATTCATATACTCATGTAACCCAAACCACCTTTGACATGTAGAGCAGAGATCAGCAAACTATGGTCCAACTCCTGGTTTTGTAAATAAATTTTATTGGCACACAGCCGTGCCCATTCATTTACAGTGGTAGAGTTGAGGACATTCATGTACTGCATAATGACTTTTCATTCAATGAGGGACCTCATATACTAGGGTCCTGTAAGATATATTTAGATAAATACTGTTGTGTTACAATTGCCTACAGTATTCAATGCAATAACTTGCTGTACAGGTTTGTAGTCTAGGAGCAATAGGCTAGACCATACGGCCTAGTATGTAGTAGGCTATATATACAACCTAGATTAGCAAAAGTACACTCTCTGATGTTAGCACAGACACTCATCCATCATAGGGACCCCACCCTCATGACCTCATCTAAACCTAATTACCCCCCAAAGGCTCTAACTTCAAATAACATCACTCTGGTGATTAGGGTTTCAACATACACATTTTGGAGAGACACAAACATTCAGTTTGCACCACAACCTTTTACAGATGAATTTTACTGACCTGATACAGAACATTACCATCACCCTAGAAAGTTTCCTTATTATTCTTACTAGATCAATTCCTACCCCCCAGGTGACTGTTCTGATTTTTTCACTTCAAATTACCTAGTTTTGCCTATTCTAGAATCATACGGCATGTAGTCTACAAAGCTTCTTTCATTCAGCATGAGGTTTTTTAGATTGATCCATGTTTTTGTGTGTATCAGTAGCTCATCCCTTTTTATTGTATATTTTTCATCATATAAATCATATGAATACACTGCAGTTTATCCGTTGCTATTGATGGATATTTGGGTTGTTTTTAGTTTTCTTTTGCTGTTATGAGTAAAACTGTTACATTCTTGTACAAATCTTTTTGTAAAGCTGATATGAATATTCTTGTACAAATCTTGTTGTGGACATATGTTTTTATTTTCCATGGGTGGAATTACTGAGTAATAGGGTAGGTGTATGTTTAAATTTTATAAGAAACCACCAGACTTTTTTCCAAAGTAGTTATGCCATTTTATACTTCCACCATCAATGTATGAAAGTTTTGGTTGCTCCACACACTTGCAAACATTCTGCTGCTGTCAGTCTTTTTAATTTTAACCATTCTGGTGGGTTTATTACATTTTTGAAGTTTAAAATTTCTGTTCTTAGCATACAAATTTTTTTGAATGGGCCCTCCCTACCTGCACAGTGACATATCTCAGCAATCTGTCTTCTTAATTTTTATGCACTCATTTCTCATCTGAAGTTCTGTACTCTCTCTGGTTTGTTTGCCTCATAAAATCCTGTTCTTAAATGTAAAAACTCCTTCGAATCTATAATTGAAAGAGGGAGGTAAAGAGAGCTTCTTACCTCTCTCATCAGCATCAAGGCAGAAGAAAGTTAGGATAACTTGTTATACTGAATTATGTGTTCGTGTGTCTTTCTAACCTTGTAGACTCTTGCTTTTTCTCAAAGGTGTGTCAGGGTTATGTCAATGTCTGATTTTTATTTCATCTTTAAAATAGATCTTTACATGTTGAAAAAACTAATTGAGGAAATTTACACTCAAATATGTTGTATACCAAGTTGTACACCAATACTCAAATGTGTTGTATACCAAGTTGTTGCTTCTAACTTGAAGACCAGTTTTATGTTAATTTGGGTTGCGAGGGTAAATTGCTTTTAAACATACCCCAGATTAAAGTTTCTCTTGCTATTTTTGTGCATGTCATGATATTAACTGTAAATATGTTATTTATTTGTTTGAGTTTAGCTCATTAAAAAAAATTATACAAATGAGTACACACCTGAACAGTGCTGAATCAAATGGTAGCCTTTGCTTAGGCACATTTGAGCAGTACATGATCTAGTACTGGAGGACTATATGTGAGTGGCAAATAATTGCATTGGAATTGTATCATGAAAATACCATATTATAATTTATAGCTTATGTTTTTGAGTGCCCTTTGTCAGATTTATGCTAAAGATATGGTAGCAGTTTTTAGATATCATTATTAATTATGAAACAAAGATCCTATAACTCATTCATCTGACATATAATAGCTTATGAAGTACTTCTGTCTGCTTCTGTTTTAGGTGTTGGTGAATAAGACAGTTAAGTTTTTGTCTCATGGCTCATGCTTTGGTGGAGGGAGTGCAGATAGATAAGTAAGCCTAATTTCAGATAGTAATGAATTCTTTGAAGAAAATAAAGCAAGTTGATGGAATAAATAATACATTCTATCAATTATGAAATAGCAATAATAGAACAGTAATTACATTAATAAAATGCTGCTAATTGCTTTATACATATTAGCACACTTAATCCTTCCACTTCTATGAAGTAGATAATGTCATTATCCTCATTTTGCAGATGAGAAACATGAGACACAAGTTAAATAAAGGCCCAGCTGTGATGGAGTTGGTATTCAGACTTGGGTGTTTTAGTTTTATATTGCTGTGTAACAATCATCTCTAAATACAAGCATTTTGTTTTCTTTTAAGATTCCATGGGTTGAGTGTGATCAGGGAATTGTTGAGTCTAGTCTACATAGTGTTAGCTGGGGCTGGAGCCATTTTGGGGCTTGATTGGGTTGGAATTTCCAAGATGTCTCACTCACTTGGCTGTAGTTGATGTTGTCTATTTTCTGGGAGCTCAGCTGGGACTGTTGACTTAAGCATCTCAGTTCTCCTCTGTGTGCCCTCTTGATGTGACCTTGGCTTCCCACAGCATAGAAGGAAGAGGAAGCTGCCGTTCTCAGGGCCTGGGCTTGGAAATTCGTAGTGTCATTTTTGCAGTGTCCTATTGGTCAGAGCAGTTGTAAGACCCCCTAAATTCAAAGGAAGAAAGAACAAATTCCATCTGTCAGTGGGGGAGAAACATGCACATACATGGAGGGAAGAAAGCGATAGTGGCCATCTTTGGAGATGATGTACCACACCAGTCAATTTGACCCCTTAGTAGATAGGGATCAGCTTAGTCAGGGAACTCCATCCACTCTGAAGTTGTGACAGTCAGGCAGACTTGATTGAAATGTGAAGATCTAGTTCTAGTTGATGAGTATTGTAAATGTAATAGTAAACTGTAGTGAAAATCAGTTTGTTGATTGAAGATATAGGAGGAAAGCTGTATGGCTGCAGCAAAGTTAAGGGGATGGCCTAGAGTGGAATGGTACAAAACAGAAACAAATTTTATGCTGGATTTGATAGACGAATGCAACTCTCATTTATAACTCTAGTTTATAATTGTTTCGTGAAAGCAGTTAGGTCCACCTACATGATTTGCAAAGTCTAATGCTGAATGAAAATGTGGGGCCCTGGCCTGTGATAAGGAAGTCAATCTCCCCTTTCTGCAGAGCTCGTCTTTGTACAGGTCTACGGACCCCTAAGCAAATATGGAGTCTCCACGTCAGGACATGCTCATTACCTACATCAGTGATAGGCAAGAGGCCACCCTCTGAAATGTGCCAGGGTACTTCTAGCCTAGGATGGAGATGGCTGTCACCTTGCCTTTCCCTGAGTTGTGGCGTGAGGACTGGGAGGTCAGACTGAGCCAAAGGGTTCAATTGAGTGAGAACACTTCCTGGAGGGGCAGACTGCTGGTAAGCTGAGGTGTCAGGCCCCTGGCACATGCTCCATTGGAGTCCTATTAGAGTTTACTTACAAAACTGATATTTAGAGATAAAATTATTAAGAATTTTAAGACAGTGATCACAGGGTATTAAACTCCAATCATGGGTTCCTCCTGACTGGTGGTCCCATGTGACTACAGTGATCACATGCTCATGAAGATGGCCCTGAAGGCTGTGTTACTTGGGATGGTGGTGGTGGTGGTGATGTAGACCGGGGTTAGCAAACCCTTTCTGTAAAGGGCCAGATAGTATTTTCGGCTTTACAGGCCATG
Organism: Mandrillus leucophaeus; assembly: GCF_000951045.1. Lineage (NCBI taxonomy): Eukaryota > Metazoa > Chordata > Mammalia > Primates > Cercopithecidae > Mandrillus > Mandrillus leucophaeus. The sequence continues at coordinate 1,242,721 of NW_012105764.1, read as the reverse complement.
TGGTCTCTGTCACAGCTACTCAGATCTGCCATGGTAGTATAACAGTATCCATACCAAACATGAAAATGAACAAATGGGCTGTGTTCCAGAAAACTATTTGCAAAAACAGTGTGCTGGATTTGGCCTACTTGCTCTAGTTTGCCCACTCCAATGTAGATGTTATAGGAATGTACCTCATATAGTCCTGAAGCTTGGCATGTTGAAGGGCACTTCAGGAAAATTAATTTTTTTTTTCTTTTTTTTTTGAGACAGAGTCTCACTCTGTTGCCCAGGCTGAAGTGCAGTGGTGCGATCTCGGCTCATTGCAAGCTCCGCCTCCCGGGTTCATGCCATTCTCCTGCTTCAGCCTCCTGAGTAGCTGGGACTACAGGCGCCCGCCACCACACCCGGCTCATTTTTTGTATTTTAGTAGAGATAGGGTTTCACCGTATTAGCCAGGATGGTCTCGATCTCCTGACCTCGTGATCCTCCCACCTCGGCTTTCCAAAGTACTGGAATTACAGGCGTGAGCCACTGCGCCTGGCCCAGAAAAATTAATTTTTTATTTCACCCAGTCTCTAAATAAATTCCTAACGATGTGGTGAGGTTGTTTTGCATCCCTTATTTGCACCTGATGATCAGTCAAGCACCTAGTCTGTCCCTAGAATTGGGATGGATATGAGTGGATAGTAGAAGAGAATATAATACTGCCGGTGAGAGTGGCAAAGACAGCTTATTCAAATATGGTGGAATCTTCATTCTGTTAGTGTGATCTCCTCACCGAGGTTATTCTTGACTACCTTATTTTAAATCACTGTGTTTTATCCAGAGTACTTATCACCATCTGGTATTCCAAATATTTTGCTTCTTTATTTCCTACCTCCCTTCTTCCTCCCTGAATTTAAGTCTCATGATGATAGAGAGATTTTTGTCTGTTTTGCTCACTACTGTGTATATCTTTCCATACCTGACATGTGGTAGACTTTCAGTATTTGATAAAAGTGAATGAATGGTGCTAGTTCAAGGCCAATCTTATAGACATAAAACCTTGCCTATGTTATTTTATTCCTTTTTATATTTGTTCTGTCTCTGCTACTGAGACCTGGGCTCTTTAAGGTGGGGGTGATGGTGGTGGTTGTTTTTTTGCATTCTCTTCCAGCTTAAAATATATTGCTTAGTCTTCCTCCGCCTCTCCTCTCTCTCTGAATCTTCCTCCGCCTCTCCTCTCTCTCTGAATGGTGTCCTTTAGAGTTGTTCAGTAAGTAGCCTATGAAGCCATATGCAATGGCCCTGCTTATCACTTTCATAAACTTTGGAGTTGTGAATACTGGTTTGATTTTCCTTATCTTTTTTATATTGATTACTCAGCAACTGTTTTCTTCTTACTATTTTCTTAATATCTGACTTTCATTCTAAAACATTGCTCAATTGTATGTGTATCCACAGTATGTTATTTTAGGATTTTGTATGTATTCTATATATGTCGGCCTAACTTGAGTTTAATTAACTGTGGAATGGTATGGAATCTTCTGCTGACGTTTAGTCAGTGTAAATTTACTGACAAGATCACTGTAATTAAGGCTCTGTAATTGTAAATCATTGTATGTCTCTGTTTTTGGGCCTTGTTGTTATGGTTTTGAACTTTCAGATGTTTGATCACTTAGCTGGAATTAGGGTGTGGGTAAAATTCTTGTTAAAGACATGCTAAATGCAAGTTGGGAAATGCAGTAGTCTAAGATTTTCTATCAGATTATTTCAGGGTTTTGACTTGCTTGCTTTTAAGATTTGTTAGAACATGTACAGTTTAATATTTTAAAAGTTCAGTAATGTGCTGTGGTTTAGTTCGTCTATGATGTTTCTCCAGAATTACTCATAACATTATGTAAAGAAATTGTGCTGTTTGGACAGAGGTTTTGAGACTAAGGGAGTGAACTGGAGTTCATTGTGTAAAAGAACCTTTCAGTGTGATGGTATTAACCCCTTTACTAATTTTAGGGGTCTTAGGACATATAGCCTGTTGGATACTGGACTGAGGAAATCCAGTAGTGACACTTTTTTTTTTTTTTCCCTTTCTTTACAAGTGTTCAAAGTGACAGCTTTTATAGAACATTTGTTCTCACCTCGGGAGAGCTTTCATCTATATCGGATGACTTTTTGTGTGATTTCTCTCCAAAGGGAAGAGTCTTGAAATAACACTTGAGAGTTTTGTGTTTTTTGAGGCAGAGTCTCGCTGTGTCACCCAGGCTGGAGTGCAGTCTGGTGGATCACAGCACTGCAGCCCCAACCTTCTGGGTTCAAGCAGTCTTCCCCCTCAGCCTCCCAAGTAGCTAAGACTACAGGCATGCATCACCACACTTGGCTGATTTTTTTCTTTTTTAGAGATAGAATCTTACTATGTTGCCCAGTCTGTTCTCAAATCATTTTCATGCCTTGGCCTCCCAAAGTGCTGGGATTACATACGTGAGCCACTGTTCCTGGACACACTTAAGACCCTTTTAAGTTTTTGTTTTTAACCTTTAGAGAGCAACAGGAGCACCCGCATACCTCATCCCTGCCTACTTTGTTGTTGCATTGCGTACTTTGGCCATGTTTTAAACTATAATGCTTTTGTTTCTTCTATCACTATCCCAAATCATGCTATCTCTTGCTTTGTAGCTTTTAAACGTATCTTTCCCATTTTTTCTTTTCTCCCTCCTTCCTCCAGGACTAATTTCAATTCTGTATTCAGATCTATATTTAGATCTTATTTTCTTCGAAAAACCTTTCCTTCCCTTTTACCTCCCCATCTCCATTTCCTGCTCTTTACTTTCAGGTTCTGTGTGTTCTTTTAACAGTGTGCACTTATCCTTGTTATAGCGCTTATTTCATGGTGTATATTTCCTCACTAGATTGTAAACTCAGTGGGAAGCAGGGCTTAGATCTGTCTTGTTTATAGTAGTTTATGTCATTGTACTGGTCCTGTTATAGGTGAAAAATAAATACTTATTAAAGAAATAAATGGATGTCTTTTCTGAATGACTCCAAGTGTATGCATGGCGATACTGGTATATTTTCTTAAGTTTATAAAGCGATATGTAGTTTTACAGAATTCTGTGCTATAAAAGTAATAATGTTTTGCACAGCCTATATACTGTTGATATTCTTGATGTTCATAATTAGGATATATCCTTTACTTTTATAATAGTGCTGATTAATCAGTTTAGATGAGTTCTGGTATTTTTGAATAATTCCTCTTGTGACCCATGGCTTGCATTTGCAAGACAGTAACTATGGTTAGGTTATTTTGTCTACCCGTGGAAAAGAGAAAAGGAAACTGTTTCCAGACATTGTGGAAGTAGAGGAGTCCTTAGTAATCATTTTCTTCAATGTGCTCATTTTACAGAAGACTATCGAAGGGAGGTTCTGTTCAAGGTTATGCAGGAAAGCTTAGAGGACAGATTTTATTACCATAAACATAGCAACAGAGTTAAAATACATCAAGGATCCTGGGAGATAAAACCTTTATGATAGCTAACTTTCTTTTATTTATGACAATGCCAGACATAGGGAGCATGGATGGTATAGCATAAAAGTCTGCTACAGTGAACCCAGCCGATTGTGTAGCACCCACAACTCAGTAACCTTTCATTGGGCTGGGTTTAGCTTGTAGGTAAGTTTTCTTTAACTGTCATATTAAAAAAAAGTCAAGTAGTACAGTTTTAAAATTCTGAGCACCAATAGACAAATAATTAAAAACAGCAATCTCCTTTTCACCCTTTATCTGGTACGTTTTTCTCCTTGTAGGGGAAGAACCCAAAAAACCTTTGAACTATTTCAGCTGCTTTATTTTACTCTGTATTTTTAACATATGCAGTTTCAGCCACTAATTTATTTTTATTAATTTTACTTTGCTTTCTTACATGTCCTTGCTTTCCCTACCCAAATCATGATCTTTGTAGTCCTGCCTCTTGGGTTCAAGTGTTGACTTCTCAAAAACATTGTGACCTTGGGCCAACTATTCTATGTTGTAGTTTCCTCATCTATAAAGTACGGACAGTACAGAATTCTATCTCAGAATTATTGTGAAGATTAAATGTATGAAAACCATCTAATTTTTGCTTAAATCAGTGACTAATGTTTACATTTTATGACTGAAAAAATAACTCATCACTGAGTTAAGCAGTATATTTTGTATAATTTAAAAAATGTTTCATGGGGTTACTTAATTTTTATTTCTTTAGTTACCTATATATTGTTAATTTTTTGCATATCCTCTGGTGACTTTCCCAAACTTACTTTTCATGTTAATTTTTGCATGGTCAGAGTCATTGGATTAGTTCCTTTTTTCTTTGAAGACATTCTTCCTAGAGCCCTCTATTCTCCTATTTCAACTGTACTATTTGCTCTCTAGGCCTGATGCACAGCTGTCATACTGAGACTTTTCCCTGTAGATGTGTTATATTTCCTGTTTGTTGCACTGTAAGTCTTTTGTTGTTTTTGTTTACTCGTTTATTTTGCTGGAAGATGTTTTCCCATAGGTTCTTAAGAAGGGATACTTGGGAAGTTAAACATTTTTTAAGACATTGAGTTTGCTGACGTAAAGCTCATTTTAATGTCATTTTAATGTCTGTAATACCTGTAGTGATAATAACCTCTTTTTCATTCCTGATATTGGAGATCTTCTGTATTCTTTTTTCCTTAAATGGTCTAGCTGTGATTTTCTGTCAATTTTATTGATCTTTTTAAAGAATCATCTTTTGACTTTGTTAAATTTCTGTTGTTCTATGTTACCGATTTCTGTTTTTACCTTATTTACTGTTTTTCTCTTTGTGTTATGGTTTACTTTTTTTGTGTGTCTAATTTCTACTTATTTGATATTTTTCTAGAAATCTTATTTTCTAATTTGATTTTATTCACTTTAAATTTCTTGAGACATTTTTATGGGCTAATATATCCAACTTGATATACTGTGTGCACTTGAAAATAATGTATATTCTTCAGTTGTTGGATGTAGTGTTCTAAAAATGTCAGATCAGGTTCATAGTATTGTTCTGATCTTCTATGTCTCTACTGATTTTGTTTTTATGTTCTACTAATTGCTGAAGAAGAGTTATTAAAATCTGAAATGATATAATGATCCTTTAATGATCTGTTTCTTGTTTTCTAAATTTTGCTCTCTTATGAAATGCCCCACTTTATCTCTGATAGTGATCTTTGTCTTCAAGTCTATTTTACATGATACTAAGATAGGCTTCTTATTTTATATTTAGGTTGGTGCAAAAATAATTGCAGTTTTTGCCATTTCTTTGAAATACTTTCAAATGGCAAAAACCACAAATACTTTTGCAACAACCTAAATATTTTTGTGTGGTGTATCTTTTTCTGTTTACTTTCAACCTATCTAGGTCCTTTAAATGTGTCTTTTGTTGGTACCTTATAGTTAGGTCCTACTTTTAACAGCTTCTGCCTTCTCATCGGAGTGTTTGTATTTAATGTGATTGTTGATATGATTGATTTACTGTTTGAGTGAGGGAGAAGGGACAACATGGAGGAAGGTAAACAAGAAGGCACCGCCCCTGTTGCTTCCGGGTTCTTCATCACCAACTTACCCGCAGCGCGGGAAAATGTAGCCGGCGCCTGGGAAAATGCAGATCAACTGAGCAGGTGCCACCGGACCTCAATCCGAAGAGATCGAAACTTACCCGGCCACGCCTATGGAGACGCCCCTATCATGCCCTAATTCCGCCCACTGCCCTCCCCCTTCCAGTACCAATGCATAAAAGTCCGCTGCGGGCAGGAGCTGGCCTGACTTCTTTGGCCCCCACATTCGTGGACTGGAGAACCTCACCGGAGAGCGAGAGCGCCAGTGCGACTTCCCTGGCCGCCCCCCACCTGAGGACCAGAGAACCTCGCTGGAGAGTGTGTGTTTATATTTGCAATAAAGGGCTGCCGCTTTCATATGTACTTTGACCTCATGTTTAATTACTTAGCGCTCCTAAATTAAGTATTAAATTAAGTTACATTAAATTAAATTAAGACAGTTTTGTTTTAGCAGGCAATCAGCTCTCATAGATTCAGATTGTAAGCTGGATCTCTTATGCTGTGTGCAGTGATTCAAATCTTAGCTCAGATCCTTAGGCTTTTACTAGTATCAGTTTTGGATCAGTCCTACATATGCATGGCTTAAGGGTTAATGGTTTCCCCTTACTTTCTAGTTTGCATGGGCTCCATTCCATGCTTCCTCTGGCTAGAATAGGGTTTCTAGTGGAATTTTAGCATCCTGGATCTCTGTTCCTCTCCATAACTGTGGCTTTACCTTAGAACAAAGCTGCAAAAAGAAAGGGAAACTTACCTGGTACAGGTTACTTTTTCAAGTTTAACTTCCCTCTACGTCTTTGCCTGTCTTTTTTAATATTGAGAATGCCCAGGTAGTTGTGTTTTTTTAATTTTTTAAAATTCTTTTTGTATTTTGTCCTAAGTTCATAACTGCTGTCAGTTGGGAAGGCTGGACTGTAGGGGGCTACTGCCATGCTGGAAGTAGAACCAACTGTAGATATTTGAGTTGTTTTTTTTTTTTTTCCATACTCACTGCATTAACTTTCCCCCTAGTATTTTTGTTTTTTCTTTCATGTTGGAAGTTTTCTTTAAATTTGGGTGTTCCTTCCATGCCCATTTATATCCTATATCTGTGTGGGGGGTGTGTGTGTGTGTGTGTGTACTTGTTGATCTTGGTTTCGATGTTTTATCATGTCTTGGTGAACCAGCCTTTTCTGTGGGACCCTCCCAGATGTCAGTGTCTGCAATTTATTTAGGAAGCTATGGCAGTAGTTTAGGTAAAGGATAATAGTGGCTTGGATTAGGGTAGTGTCACTAAAGAGAAGTGGGTGGATGGATTCAAAGATGTGTGTGTTTGAGTGTGTACCTTCAAATCAGCTTTACAAATACTCATAAAGGTCAATTTGTGCTGAGAGGAGATTACTACCTGTGAATTTTTATTGGAGGCATCTTAAAATAGAAAGAGCTTGAATTTAGAGACCGTTAAACCCGGGTGTGAATCTTTTTGTCTTGTTCATCTTAGTTCCTATTGCAGACAAATGAAGTAATGAAATTCAGGTTTTTACATTTTTACTAGAAAATGCTAGTCATGTTGTTTTCTTTAAAAACCTCAGTATGGCAGTGTTTTTAAATTGTCTAGTGCCTTAAGAGATATGGCATTATAATGATCAGTATAACTTGAAAATGGGTATTATTAATACAAAAATAAAGGAATATGAATCTTTCAAAACAGAAAGCACCAGGCCCGAATGGGTTCACTGGAGAATTCTTCTGTCCTAGTCTGATTTTGTGCTGCCATATCAATACCACAGACTGTGTAGTTTATAAGAAAAGAAATTTATTTCCCACAGTTTTGGATGCTGGGAAGTTCATTATTAAAAGTGCTGCCATCCGTTGAGGGCTTTCATGCCATGTCATTCCACGTCAGAAAGTAGAAAGGCAAGAGAGTATGAGAGAAAAAGAAGGGAACTGAACTCATCTTTTTATCAAGAACCTACTCCTGCACTGATTACATTAATCCGTTTATGAGGACAGAGCTGTCATGACCAAATCACCTCTTGGAGATTCCATCTCTCAACATTGTTGCACTGGAGATTAAGTTTGTATCACAGGAGTTTTGGAGGACATGCTGAAAGGATAGCGTCTAACAATAATTTAAGGAAGAAATTATTTCAGTTCTCTACAGTCTTTTCCAGAAAATTGAAGGCTGACTCATTCTCTGAGGCCAGCATTTCCCTAATATCAAAGCCAGACAAGATATTTTAAGAAATTTACAGGCCAATAGTTCTTATAAATGCAGATGTAACAGTCCTCAACAAAATAACAAGTAAAATTCAACAATGTGTAAAATTAATTATGTGCCATGACCAAATGGGATCTTTTCCAGGTATGCAAGGGTGGTTCAACATTCAAAAATTAATTAATGTAATCTATTACATCAGTGGCTAAAGAAGAAAAATCACATGATCATATAACAGCTTCAGAAAAAGCATTAAATTCCAACACCCATTCATGATAAAATTCTAAGCAATCTAGTGATAGAGAGGAACATCTACTAAAAACCTATATCAAATGTCATACTTTGTACTTAGTAATGAGAAAGGGAAAGTTTTCCTGATTAGAACAAGAACAAGGCAAGGATATCCTCTTCACTGCTTTTCAACATCCTACTAGAAGTTCTAGCTAATGCAATATGACAAGAAAGGAAATAAAAGTTATAGATTGGGAAGGAAGAAATAGAATTATCTTTGTTTACAGAGGAGTTGATTATCTGTGTAGAAAATCTGAAAGAATTGACAAACCAAAATAAAACAGAACCCTCCTGGAAGTGATTATAGCAAGATTGCAGGATAAATAGTTAATACACAAAAGACTGTTCTCCTAAATGCTAGCAATGAACAAGTGGAATGTGAAATTAAAAACATAATACTGTTAGCATCCCCCCAAAAGAAATACTTAAGTATAAATCTAACAAAATATGGACAAGATCTATATGAGGAAAACTACAAAACTTTGAAAAAAATCAAAGAACTAAATGAATGGAAATATATTCCATGTTCACAGATAGATAGACTCAATATTGTCAAGATGCCAGTTCTTCACAACCTGACTTATAGATTCAGTGAAATCCAAATTAAAATCCAAGCAAGCTATTTTGTGAATATTGACACACAAATTCTATAATTTACATGGAGAGGCAACAGATTCAGAGTAGCCAACTCAATATTAAAGGAGAAGAACAGAGTTGGAGGACTGACACTACCCAACTTCAAGAGTTAACTGTAGATGCATGGTAATCAAGACAATGTGGTGTTGGTGAAAAAACAGACAAATGGATCAGTGGAAGAGTGGAGAACCCAGAAATAGACCCACAAAATTAGAGTAAACTCGTTTTAACAAAGGAATAAAGGCAAAACAGTGAAGCAAAGATAGTCTTTTCAACAAATGGTGCTGAACAACTAGACATCCACATGCAAAAAAAAAAAAAAGAACTTAAGTACAGACTTTTATACCCTCTACACAAACTCAAAACGGATCACAGATCTAAATGTAAAAGGCAAAACTATGAAACTCCTAAAAGATAACATAAGAGAAAAGCTAGATGACCTTGGATGTGGTGATGACTTTTTAGAAAAAAAAGGTAAAAAGCTAGATTTCATTAAAATTAACAATTTCTGCTCTGCGAAAGATACTGCCAAGAAAATAAAAAGTCACAGTCTGGGAGAAAATATTTGCAAAAGACATCTGATAAAAGACTGCTATCCAAAATATACAAAGAACTCTTAAAATACAACCCTATTAATCAGGACAAAAACCTTAAGAGACACCTCACCACAGAAGATATACAGATGACAAGTAAGCAAATGGAAAGATAATCTGCATCATTTTGAAATGATGGTTAAAACAACTAGGTACCACTGCATGCCTGTTAACGATGGCCCAAATCCAGAACGCGGACAACAGATTCTTGTGAGAATGTGAAACAAGAACTCTCATTTGTTGGTGGGAGTCAAACTGGTACAGCCACTTGGGAAGATAGTTTGACAATTTCTTATAAAGCTAAACATACTCTTACCATACTAGCCAGTAGTCATGCTTCTTGATATTTACCTGAAGGAGTTGCAAGCTTACAGTCCATTCAAAAACATGCACATGTATGTTTATAGCAGCTTTATTCATATTTGCCAAATCTTTGAAGCAACTAAGATGGCTGTCAATAGATGAATGGATAGACTGTGAGACATAGAGAGAACAGATTATTATTCAGAACCAGAATGAAATGAGCTGTCCAAATACAAAAAGACAGGGAGGAAATGTAAATGCATATTCCTAAGTGAAAGAAGCCAGTCTGAAAAGGCTGTATGCTATGTGATTTAAACTGTATGACATTCTGGAAAAACAAAACTATGGAGACGGTAAAACAATCAGTGGTTGCCAGGTGTTAGTGTGGAGGGAGGGATGAATAGGTGGAGCACAGAGGATTTTTACGACAGTGAAAGTGCTCTGTATGGTACTGTAATGGTGGATGCCTTATATGTTTGTCGAAACCCATAGAAACAGCACCAAGAGTGAACTCTAATGTAAACTGTAGACTTTGGGTAAAAATGATACGTTATTGTAGGTTCATCAGTTATAACAAATGTTTCACTGATGAGGAATGTTGTTAATGGGGAAGGCTTTGCCTGTGTTGGGAAAAGGGGGTATATGGGAAAGCTCTGTACCTTATGTGGACTTTAACTGTGGATCTAAATCTCTAAAAAGTGAAGTCTGTTAAAAAATGTGATTTGGTGAATTACTATGGAGGTTACATGATTGCTGACTTTGAGAGAGGGAAACAGAAAGAGTGAGTGATAGTGTGTGTATGTGTGTTCGTCTTCGATATTCTGAAGTTATTCAAATTATGTGTTTAGATTTAGCAGCCAACTTTGGAGTTTTTGCTTTGGCATATAACACTTTGATGGATCAACCCCTTAACTATCGTCTGTAGTGGTGTCTTGGCATTTGCTATGCTTCCTGGATGAATCACTAACAACAGTATGTCTAAGTAATTGATGTTACTGTATTTAATTTTGCTTGAGTATTCTGTTGTTAGCTTCTCTGAGTTTGTTGAGGGAAGAATGAAACTTTCTGTGAAGGAAGTTGGTGTTTCAGGCCTGGTCCTTACTGGTTTCAGCTCCTTGGTTTGCCTATGGTAGAATATGTTGACTTTTCCTTTATTCCTCTTGCTGAAGTCATACTTGTTATGACCTTGCCTCAGAGCTTCTAGTTGTTAGAAGCTAGAAGTTGTAGGGATTAATGAGATGGGATTTGCACGTGTTTCCTACACCGAGTATTGTACCTGGAACATATTAGGCTTTTAGTAAATGTTAGCTGAATGATGGATGATTAATTGACTGAATGAAAACGCACGAATCATAGAAAGAAAAAGAGGCTCAAAGAGATTAATAACATCAAGGTTATCCAGCTGGTAGGTGGTGGATCTATATCTTAAATTTAGATTTCCTGGCATCAAATCGTGTTCTTTTTTTAGTTTATTCATTTAGCAACTAACTTTTTTTCTAAAAAGATGTGAAATTAAGTAAGACAGTACATCATGCTAATTTTTAAAAAGGACAAAATAATTTTTCTAATAGTAACTCTAACAATATTACGTGGGGTTAATTGCTTTAATGCCCTTGCAAATGAAGCTTAAACCAAACCAATTACACACTATCCAGCTTCAGTCCAGTCCCTGGGTCAGAGACAGTATCCGTAGCTCTGGATTTAGTTTTAGATAAGACTCTTTAAAGTTGGCTGAGGAGAATAAAGCCCCTTACAAAAGAAACAGAATGAATGGTTGAAGATAGAGGGAAAATCGGAAGGGAATAGTTAAAGAAAAACTAATTAGAAGTACAGTTAAGTGTGTTGAGTATATTAAATATTTAAATAGTATGAGTACTGAAAATAGGCTTTTGGATTTAATAATTAGAAGGTCATTGTTCTAAGCAAGAGATGTTTGGGTGAAAGCCACATGGTCATGAATTGGTGAGGAAATAAAAAAAGTGCAGAAAATGGGAGTATATACATACGTATATATATTTCTTTTCAGGATGTTTGTCACTAAAGGAAAGAGGGAGCTATGGAAATAGTTCAAAAAGCAGAAGAAAAAGTGTTTATTTTTAGCTGGGGGGAGGTTTTTTTTTCCCTCTCTCTCTTTAAAGTATGGTGTGAATAGAATATACACGTGGGTAGGGAGAAAGAAGTCAGTGTTGAAAAGGAAGGAGAGAGAATTTAAAGAAAAAACAATCCTTTGGGAGGCAAGATCTTCTCTGTACAGTTGTCTGGCATTTGGGAGTGAAGAACATAAGTTAGGATGGATGCCATAATGCTAAGTTTAGAGCTGCAGAGGAGAGAAGTTAAAGGAATTTTTGCTTGAAAGCTTATTTTCCTACATGAAATAGGAAGCAAAGATTTTGACTGAGAGTCTCATGGTTGGAAGTGGAGAATGGTGGAATTGGAACACCTGCCACGATGTCAGTGAACTCTGATGGCCTTGTTGGAATTGGAAACTAAATTTGCTGTGGCAGCCATCTACATAGTCACGTGGTTTGTTTTCCTCCTCCACCAGAAGGCAGTAGACAGACTTATCCCAAATTGAGTCTTATTGGGATAGATGTGGCCAAGGATAAGAGGACTAGAGAATTGAGGGTGCAGTGGAATGTCATGCAAGTTTTGCATTTTATAGTCCAGACTACATAGGGTAGAAGGTAAAACCAGGTAGCGGGGAATAGAGGGCCCAGAGAATAGGCTCAGTGGAAGTAAGGAATGAAAAATGTTGAGGCCAGGAGGTTGGGATCAAGAACCAAGTTGTGTGAATGTAATGTTTTCGAGAAGAAGCAGTTCTAGGTGACCAACCAGATCAGGCATTCTGTCAGAGGATAGAGAACTGAGGTGTACTGAACCATCCAACTCTAGATATCCATCATTACTTCTTGTTTTGTAGCTGAGGTGTTAGGATGGTTTAGTTGTCTTGTATTACAGTAGGATTTAAGGTTGAGGGGATGATATTGTGGGTGGAGAGCTGGCTTATAAATCTTACTCCCTGGGAATAAATGGACTTCTGTCAACGCCACTGATAAGAATAGGGCAATAGAGAGTCTGGCAGGCTATATGGACAGTGTGAACTTCAAAAGAGCCTCTTGATCTAGAATTGAAAATATCCAAGAAAATTTTCCTTGTCTTGTTCCCAGATAAGAGGGAGAGAGGTGAGGATTAGCACTCTTATTTGAGAGGGCTTTGAGGGATGTAGTCCCATTCATGGAAAGTTGGAGTTCAGTTAAATGTGGAGAGATCATTTTATAAAATGGCTGAAGGTATAGAGGAGTTAATCATCATATAGGGGTTCTAGAGATAAAGTGAAAATTTTTAGATACTGAATCGTAATGTTTTAAATTAATGTATTTGTTTTTATACAATATATTCTACTTTCTTACTATATAGCATTTTGCTTTTTAAACTTTATTTAAAAATAATTTTAGACTTACAGAAAAGTAGCAAAAATAATACAAAGAATTCCTGTGTATATTTTACCCATTGTCCCCAAATAATATTTTACCACATTTGTGATGAGTTCTTTATCTATATTTATATACAAGTACATTTTTTCCTTGAAACATTTTAAAGTAAATGGCAGAAATGATGTTTCTTTGTATCTAAATGTTTCAGTGTGTATTTCCCAAAAACAAAGACATTCTCTTATATAGAGTGCAGTTATCAAAATCTGTAACATTGGTGCAGTATTAAACATACTTCACTGGTTTTCCTACTAATGTTACACAGCAAAAGAAAATGCATTTTTATAAAAAATTGGGATCTGATCTCTGATTAAACATTACACTCAGTTATCAAGTCTCTTTACCTGCAACAGTTCTCTAATTTTTTCTTTTTTGTCTTTCATTACATTAATGTTTTAGAAAGGTTCAGGTCAGTTATTTTGTAGCTCTGTTTTATTATACTTTCACTCACTGGTTTTAAAATTCATTGGTGGTTCTTGCCTTAAATAGTTACAACTTTAGTGGTTGTCAAATGGTGATTTCCTAATTCCTTTTTTTCTATGTTTATTAATTAGAATTCTGTAACAGTTTTCTCTTGCTCCCAATCTATTAATTTATATCAGTATGTATTCATGGATTCATGTTTTATTTTATGAGTTATAATCTGATACTGTCATAATTTATTTTGAGGCTCATATTATCGCCGATTTGGCCAGCAGGAGCCTGTTCCATCTGCTCTTGCATCCTTGTAACATGTTCTTGGCATTTTTGTACTTTCTTACCATAGAGCATTCAGATAATGTGAATATGTCTGACTTCTGGAGTTTAATTTGGGTTGAAGAAGCACTGTTTACACTTATGCATGGGGCATCAATGGGAGAAAACTGACCAACACAATAGTTACTGCCACAATAGCTTACTGCTACTGTGCTAGGTGCATAATGAACATTTTCTCACAGAGTTGCTTGTGGAAAGGTTGCTGGAGTCCTTTATTAGCTGGATTGTTGAATAAAGCAGTTGGAACTTTGGTGGCATGTTGCTCACAATGTGGTTGTGTCATCCTTACTATTGGAGTTCTAAAGAATAAGTAGTTGCCAGTGCAGCAGCTCATGGCTATAATCCCAGCGCCTTGGGAGGCCAAGACAAGGGTATTGCTTGAGCCCAGGAGTTCAAGGCCAGCCTGGGTAACATAACAAAACTTCAACTCTACAAAAAAAAAAAAACAAAAAAAAACGTAATGGTGTCTGCTTGTCCCGGCTGCTTGGGAGGCTGAGGCGGGAGGATTGCTTGAACCCAGAAGTTAGAGGCTGCAGTGAGCTATGATTGTGCAACTGCACTCCAGCCTGGGCAACAGAGAAAGACCTTGCCTTTAAAAAAAACCCCAAAATCCAAAAAGCTCCCAAAGAATAGGTAGTATTGCTGTGAAACTAGAATGCCATTTTAGATTATATAAATGAATATACAGTGTAGGTAATAACTAGTTACAGCAAAAGGGCACTATGAGGAAAAATCTTGTAACAAGTGGGAAAGAGAAAAAGAAAAAAAAAAAGCCCTTACAAATCATTGTAACTTCTAAACTGGGTTTCATTAGAAAATCATCACCTTAAAGTGGGTACATGCTGGTTTTTACTCTATGTATTATTATTGTTAAATTATTGATGGCAACCAACATCATATCTGTGTTTATGTACTTGACTTTCTTGTGAAGATGAAAATAATTATCAGAGGTTTTTGAGTGGTTGTAGAATCTGTGATGATCTTGTTTATCATCATGGAGAAGTTTAACAAATACGAGTTTTCTGACTTGTAGAAACTTATTCCTTTAAGCACAGATGGAAATCTCTTTAACATGTTACCTTCTGTCCTACATTAAAAACAGAAAGATATGTTCCTTTCTTTATCCCTATTCTAGGGAACTTGGAAAAAATACAGAAAAGTGAAAAATAAAAAAGAAAATGCAACTTGTAAGCAACCATGATACCTATTTTGTCTATTAACAGTCATTTAAAAACTGTTAACATTTTTGTCTTATTTAAAATTAGAATAATATATGATTCTCACAGACACAGACACAACTCTGTTACTTCTTTAACATCTTTTCATGAACATTTCCTTACACTGTTAAAGATTCTTTCAAAACACCATTTAAAATGGCTGTATAATATTTTATTACCTTGATACAGCGTGTTTGTTTAACTCTTCTATTTTGGACAAGTAGTTTTTTTTTGTTTTTGTTTTTCAGTTTCCTATTATTGTAGTATCATGATGAACAACATTAGAAAGAAATCTTGTTTAAGTTTCTGGTTAGTTCCCTAGGGTATAGTTTTAAAATGGGAAGTGTTAGACTGACATGTGTGAGCGTTTTGTGTTCGAAAAATAAGCGATATATACTTTATTTTTTAAAAATAGAGCAGTACATATAAGTATAAAGAGACAAGCAGTCTAGGCACCCAGATCTTACCTATGTTAACATTTGGTGAACATCGTCTTATTCATGCTTATGTATAGACAGACAGGAATAATTTCATAATTATGGGATTATGCTATTTGAAAAAACAAAAAATTTAAATTATGATTTTGTTTGAATTTAATAACAAGGGAAAAATACCTTAAGCTCTAGGTAAATGCTGAACTCTAGGTAAAGGTTTCTTTGCCACAAAAATCTTAGGTTCTATAAGAGTTCACTAAAATTAGGAAAATGGTTTATCAAAAACAGTAAGAAATCGGAGTATTTTTTAAAACTGCATGTTTAAAGTTT
The DNA here is from genome assembly GCF_000951045.1 of Mandrillus leucophaeus. Classification (NCBI taxonomy): domain Eukaryota; kingdom Metazoa; phylum Chordata; class Mammalia; order Primates; family Cercopithecidae; genus Mandrillus; species Mandrillus leucophaeus. The sequence goes on along the minus strand of NW_012105764.1, from coordinate 1,226,917 downwards.
AGATATGAAATATGAAATCCCTGCCGTGAAAGATGAAGTTGAGTGCTGTTCATACGTTCTGTCATCTCTTTCTTCAGTTCTGAATTTTATGTTGTATTTTTGCTTTTTTAGGGCATATAATATTTGCTTTCTGTTTACCAGAAGTTAGTCTTTAGTTCTATGTTTAGCCTTAGGTCTATATTTAAATAGATTTAGTGCTTACCATTGTATCTTTTCCATGGATTTTCTGTTTCTGTGGTTTTTGTTCTGACTGAGTTTTTAGTTGTCTTGTTTTCATCACGGGGAGTTGCTTTTTCAAGGACACATGGGTGCTGTGTATTCTGTCTTCTTTCATGTTTAAAAATGTCTATTCGTGGAAGACAACTTGGCAGGATGAACTTTTTAAAAAATTTAAACATTAAAACTATGAAACATTTCAAACATAAAGTAAAAGATAGTTCTATATCCACCATGGATATAATAGGTGTTAACATCTTGCTGTATTATTTGTTTGAGATCTTGAACTTTTTTTTAAAAAAAAGAAATGAAATAAAGCATTACATTCTATGCTTTTCCTCATCTGTTTATCCTTTTAACGTTATCCTGAAGCTGATATTTATCATTTCTGTGAATGTTTTTCTGCTTTTCTTTTAATACTTACATGTATGCCTTATTATAATATGTATTTTAGTTTTAGATTATGTGAAAATGTATTTGTTATAGTATTCTGTTTTATACTTTTTGAACTTTACTCATTCAGCATGTTTTAAAGATTTATCTGTGATGGTTAATATGGATCTAATTAGTCTTATAAATCATGGGATAATAGTTATTTATTGCCTACTGGCTAGAAAGTTTTTTTAAGTTTCTCACCATTACAAATATTGCTGCTTTGAACATTCTTGTACATACCACTTTATTTCCATGTGAGAATTTCCTAGTGTTAACATTTGGAAGTAGAACTCTTGGGTCCTGCACACTTTTACCTTTACTAGTGTGACTGGAAAGGGGTCTGGATCAGAGAGGGTTCTTAGATCTCATGCAAGAAAAGAATTCAGGGCAAATCCATAAAGTGAAAGCAAGTTTATTAAAGAAGTAAAGAAACAAAAGAATGACTACTCCATAGACAGAGCAGCCCTGAGGGCTGCTGGTTGCTCATATTTATTGTTATTTCTTGATTATATGCTAAACAATGGGTGGATCATTCATACCTCCCCTTTGTAGACCACATAGGGTAACTTCCTGATGTTGCCATGGCATTTGTAAACTGTCAGGATGCTTGCTGGTGGGAGTGTAGTAGTGAGGACAACCAGAGGTCATCTCTTGGCCATCTTGGTTTTGATGGGGTTTAGCCAGCTTCTTTACTGCAGACTGTTTTATTAGCAAGGTCTTTATGACCTGTAACTTGTGCCAATCTTTTATCTCATCCTGTGACTAAGAATGCCTTAACCTTCTGGGAATGCAGCCCAGTAGGTCTCAGCCTTATTTTACCCAGTTCCTGTTCAAGATGGAGTTGCTCTGGTTCAAACATCTCTTGACAGTAGGAATTACCAGATTGCTCTTCAAGGTGATTGAATTTATTTATACTGTTACTAGCTAATTCAACTCCAACTCTCTTCTTTCCAACGTGCAGTTTTACTTCCTTCATTACTAGAAATATTTTATTTTTATTGATTTACATTTCTTCTGTGTGCTGTTGTTTCATGTGTTTTGTGTAATAAAATTATTCTAGAGTTGGCGTTTTTACTGTGTCACCCAAAAAGTATCTGAAACAGGTCTCAATTTAGGAATTTATTTTGCCAAGCTTAAAGATATACTGGCGACACAGCCTCAGGAGGTCCTGACAACATGTGCCCAAGGTGGTTGGCCTACAACTTGGTTGTATATATTTTAGGGATACATAAGATATCTATCAGTATGTGTAAGATGTACATTTATTTGGTCTGGAAAGGTGGGACAATGGGTAGGGGGGCAGTGGAGAGTGGGGACTTCAGGTCATAAGTGGATTAATAGATTTTCTGATTGGCAATTCGTTGAGTTATTATCTACAGACTTGGAATCAATAGAAAGAAGTTATGATAAGAGGTTGTGGAGACCAAGGTTTTATCATTCAGATGAAGCCACCAAGTAACAGGCTTCAGAGAGAATCGATTATAAATGCTTCTTATCAGACCTAAAGAGTCTGTTCTATCAGCCTTAAGGTCTGTGTTGATTTTAATGGTAATGAGGCATGTCCACTCCCTCTTCTCATCATGGCCTGAATTAGTTTTACAGGTTAACTTTGGAATGCCCTTGGCCAAGGGGAGGAGTTGTATTAGTCATATATATATATAGAGAGAGAGAGAGAGGGGGAGAGAGAGAGAGAGAGAGGTTTATTAACTCACACAATCACAAGGTCCCACAGTAGGCCTTGCATCTGCAAGCTTCAGTTTTCAGTTTTGGGACTCAGAATGGCTCTCCTTGCTACTCAGCTTTCCAGACCAAATAAATGTACATCCAGCACAGGAAAGAGATGTAGGCAGGGCACCTAGGCCAGTCTCGTCTTTTCATATTTTTCTGCCTGCTTTATATTCTAGCTGTGCTGTCTAGATGGTGATGGAAGTCAGGAGTTCGAGACCAGTCTGGCCAACAGAGTGAAACCCTGTCTCTACTAAAAATACAAAAATTACCCAGGGTGTGGTGGCACACACCTGTAATCCCAGCTACTTGGGAGGCTGAGGCAGGAGAATCGCTTTAACCTGGGAGGCAGAGGTTGCAGTGAGCTGAGATCTTGCCACTTCACTCAAGCCTGGGCAACAGAGCAAGACTCTGTCTCAAAAAAAAAAAAAAAAATTGGTCTCAGTTAAACTTTCCTGGATTGGACAAGGGAAGGCCCTCAGAGAAAGCCTGGCTGCATCAACGTAGATTTTCTCTGTAGATGGAAATCTCCCACAAAAGATGGCTTTTCAGGGCTACTTCTGTTTGCAGGCCCTCTGAATAGCAATCTCAAATTATGTCAAAGCCGTATAATTTGGGGTAAAATAGTTTGATTTCCTTAGCTCTCTCGTCTAGCTATGGTAAACATGGCCGTCACTAAAGTAGTAGTTATTATAAAGGCTTGGGTGATGTGGGGTTGGAATTTACATTCTTGTTTAGGATACATATTGAGTGACCTGTAGTTTTCAGAAACCATTGTTTAATTTTGTAAACTTTTAGGGGCACATATTTACTTACTAAATTATGGTGACTGCTTCATAACAGTTGAATATGAAATATTTCAAGTTTATATATGTAAAGCACTGTGGGAACTGTAGAAATCTGTGAGGTGTGTAATACTGAATCTTGATGTATTCAGTGCATATTGCATCCATTGTTTGACAAGCTCCCATTTCCATGAGGGAAAAACTCTACGAGGTTTAGAGGACAGTATATTTAATGTGAAGCCAATTCTATGCCCTAAACTCTGTTACCTGATTTAGGGGATACCAAGATGAACAAAGCATATTTCCTAAATATCAAAAGCTTATGATCTGATTGGGAAGGCAGACATAATTCCCAAATCTAATTAGAGATGGCCAGGTGTCCCTAAGCCCCCAGAGACTCAGAAAGCAGCACAAACTTGTGAGTGAATGTTTCCTGGAAGGAAATGGTTGCAATTAGAATTTACTAGTTCTTGTTTTCTGTTCTTCTCCCTAAATAGTTTTGCTTGTAAAACCTCTTAATGTTCAGATTCTGATTGCTGAATATTTTGATATTTTTCTATGCTTTAATGTGTGAGACCTCAGTCTTTTATTATTATGTATATATTCTTTGCACAATTTGACTTTCAAACTTTATTAGCTACCCCATTTTTGACTAATTTTTGGTACATGCAAATCAGAAACTTTCTGGAGAATCTGTCAAAATGTCCTTACTTAATTTGATTAAGGAAACAAAACCTTTGATTACTAGTTACCATTATCATTATATTGTCTATGGCTTTGTTGGATAGAATACTAGTATGTTAGCTTGTGAAAACCAAAGCACTGGAATATTTTGAAAACTTGAAAATTTAAATAGTTTTATAAATTCAAACACTATCATTTAAAATGTCTTCTGCTTTTAAAAAATGCATTGAAACAGCCTTGTTATCAAGCACATGGGCTTACTGTTGCTGCCTGATGGATACACAGAGACCCAGTAGTATGTGGAACTGGCTTTTGAGAAAAGAAAGGCTTTACTACAAAACTGGTAAGCAAGAAGAGAGGAACAGATTCAAAACCGTGTCCCCAGTTTAGGCTCTAAGGCAACTTTTAAGGGATCAGAGGGCCGGGAAAAGGATTTAGGAATGTTGGCTTGGCAGGGTCTGATTGGAGAGCTGCGAATTTGACCATTTGTGGAAAGGTATATTGATGTGGATTGTAGTCTCAGATCTTCCAGGCCAATGGACCCCTGTTTTTGGTCACATCCCAGTCTTCTTGGTTCTGAGGGGAGGATTCTTTGGTTGTGGGGATTGTTAGAAGTCAAGCTTTTTCTGTTGCATATGCCCAGGCTACATGTCTTGCAGTCTCTGAATCTGTTACACCTAAAAGGTACTTGACATTTTGTTATTGACAGAGTAGGCTCAGTTTGGGCTGGTCCTGTGGTTGTAGCTTCTCCATTTTGGTTTCTAAATTATGGTCTCCAAGCCACTTAAGGAGGGAAATCTTAAAAACTAGAATCACTCTGTGTTGTCATTTTATTAAAACAATTTGATGAAAACCGTATTTGTCTTGGAAATTAGCTCAATTAATTTATATGAATATTAAAATATGCCATCATCTTTAATTGGATCGTTTTAGGTTACCTTATCACCTAGCTTTGACCCAGGTATCCTACACAGGAGGAAAGCCATGCTGGTTGGGAACCAGTTGTCATGCCAAAGGAGTATCCTGATTAATGTAGTTGGGGTTAGGCTTGGAATAGGGTGGGTTAATTCCCACAGAAATTACTGTGGACTTACAATGAAAGAGTTATGGAAAGGATTTTAGGGATACAATCACATGTCTACTCTGTTTAACACCCAGCATAGTCGCCAACAAATATTCAAAAAGTTCCAGGCCTTAATGAAATCAAGATATTGTACTGTGGAGAGACACAAACTCTAGTTCGTTGCCAGACTTCAAAAAATGCCATCTTTTAAAAGTAAACTTAAAATATATGTAACACATATTGTGATATAAAACTACAAAAAGTGAGCTGAACATCATCCCATGATGAAACATATAGACATTAATGACATACATTGTGGGCTTTTCATGGTAAATTGATGGGAGCTAGATTGTTGGATTTTCAGAAGACTTTGAGAGGGTGAATGGAGTCCAGCAGGGAGCAGCGTCCTTGAAGACAGACAACCTTAGAGGGAAAGAAAGCGTGAGAAGGTGTCAACCCAGCACACTCAGATGTTTTCTCCCCTTTATGTTGGTTTTTTCTCTTCTCTCTTTTTTTTTTTTTTTTTCCATTAAGGATTAGGAGATCAGCAAGCCATATGTTCAGATCATATTGACCTATTGATAAAAAGTCATAATTGTAGGACAGATTCGTAAATACTTTTTTCCTTAGATAAGATCTGAGTAAGGTAAATAGAATTTTGAAGAGAGTATGTTTTTGTTGATATTTTGTAAGATTTCAAGAAGCGTATCTGTCCTAATTAAAGGAGTGTAAACACAACAAATGAATGTGCCATAGAGAGCATGTTGTGTTCCAGGAGGGAATCTTGGTATTTAGTATATTTACGTTGCAGTCTTAACACATGAAAAGGAATTTGACCAGAGTTGTGATTCTTTTTTAAATAGAAATTTACATAAGATCTTTATTCCACCCGTTTGACTTCTTTGTTCCTTGGAGGTCTTTGAGAAGTTAATGTTCTTCAGCCCTCTCTCTTTAATTTATTAGGTTGGTGCAAAAGTAATTGTGATTTTGCCATTAAAAGTAATGGCAACATATTAAGGAAAGTAGTACTAACTGTTAGAGACGTCAAAATACTTGTGTTAGCAAGGTTTTTCTCTCTCAGAGCTTTCCATCTTATGTCATTATGACTGGTGACCTATATTATATTTTCTTTTAATTTTAACCAAGGCTGAATCAGAGTACTTTGGGGGACTTACTTCTATTTAATATTTTCAGAGTGTTCGACAAGACAGACATAACCTCCACTTTTGGAGAGCTGTTACTTTAACAGGGTCTCCCTGTGTTGCCCAGGCTGGTCTTGAATTCCTGGGCTCCGGTGATCCTCCCATCTTGGCCTCCCAAAGGGATTACAAGGTGTGAGCCACCACAGTTAGCCAAGTTTTTTATTGAGCTAAAATTTATCTCATTGCAATGACTCTTATTCCTGGATCTGCCCTCTGATACTAAATATAGTAATAATATGATAGTATACATATTCATAGGCTGTTTAGATCACTTTTTTTTCCTACTTTAAAAATGATTTTAAAAAATTACAGTTCTCTTCCTGTAGGTCTAACCTACATCCAAATTAAAACAGAAAAGAAATGAGAAGAAGTCACATTGCTGGCTGACCCACCAGGCTCTAATGTAGTGCACTGCTTGCCAAGCAACACTTGATAGCGCATCTGCACAGTCTTATCTTGTTACTTTTAGAGAACATTCAGTGAGGTCTCTATCTTCTCAGAAGCAAAGCATCCAGTTATTACATTAATATTTTATCACCTTAAGATAGAATGAAAGGTTATTATACAGGATAAATGCCAATAAAAGTAAAAGAAACAATCTTTATACACTAGAAGGCTGTGCTTCCAGCTAGAGTTAATCATAATGCTTACAGTTTTCTTGTTATTAAAAACACGCAGTATACATCTGTAAAGACTAGCTACAAATGCTTTTAAGACAGCACTGTTGTCATTTTTTTTTTCTTTAAACAAAAAGAAAAAAATTTCGGTTCATTCACTGTGCAACTTTTCACCACCCTGGTTGATATATTAAAGACAGTTTAGTTCTCATGTGCTATATTGCCCACATTTTTTTCAGGAGACTTATAAGTAGGAAAAGCTGGAAGCTTTTGAGGTGATGTATAAATCGGGCACAGAGCTTAGCGCATTACGGTATACAGGTAGGTCCCCTCTTCTCCTGCCTCCCCCTCCTCCCTTTTTGCTATTAGGTAATTGTTAATGAATGTCAAATAGAACCATTGGAGAACATGTTTAAGAGAAATTATTCTCAAGTGGAATTGTCTAATTTGATAAATATGATTTTCTTTTAACCCTTGTAATGAATTTTTTTAAAAGGCAATCAAAGTTGGTTAATTCATAGAGTCAATTTTATTGCTGGCACAAAGATATCAAAATTACATAATATTATTTAAAGTAAATTGAAAGTTATATATGCTACAGTAGGTAGAGGTCGTTGACTGAGTTAGTGAGTTTTACTGTTGATGCATGGTAATATTCACATATTATAATTTTGTCAAAACCGTAGGTGTTAGGTGGGGCAGTTGAAATAAATTAGGGCATGTTTTATAGGCTCCAAAGCTTTATTTTAGAGCTTATATATAAAAGTGTTTGTAGTTATTCCTTTCATTTTAGTTATTTGAGTAAATTCTGACAGTTTTTGAAAGTAAGTTGGTCATTCTGGGGAGCACATTTTTGTATTTAATGTGGTAAAGAGTGTTTTTTTGTGAGAAACTGGAAGAATGCTGTTTTGCATATAAAGCTCGCTGTATCTACATTTGCAACTTTAATTAAGAGATGTGGAAAAGTGGTTTTCCCTTTTCGACACCTTCACAATTAATTGTTTAGGTGATATTAACAAGTAGATATCTGTATTGTACTTTTATTTGACTTTCTTTGCTCATCTAACATTTGTGGTCTTAAAATATTATCACTTAAAGATAATTAAGTGAGGAATTCTCCTGGATACCATGTAGTAGGAAGACATGGGAGACAGATTGTAATACCAGGTGCAACATGTCGCTAGTCAAGAGGGTGGTCATTTAGTGCCTACTTGAAAAGTGCTTCAAGAAATATAAATTTCATAAGGCTCATAATCATAAAATTCACTTATGTTTATTTGGTTTTAGAATTCAATTTATGTGAATTGATTTAATTATGTAACTCTTAATGTTATGTTTGTGGAAAGAGTGGTCTTAGTAATTTCAAAAATGATTTTAGACATGATTGTGACAGTTTTCTTAAGTTATACTACATTTACTATCTCACAAAAATGTTTTGCTAGTGTGATCATTTACCAAGACATGGAAAAGCAATGTATAGTAAATTGACCTCTTGTTTTACTTTGCATTTATTTATTTATTTTAAAGATGAGTGACTACTGACTGGATTGTTAGAGAGTACCGCATAATTTCTCCTTGAGGTGATGAACTAAACTAAATAAAAGGGAAGAAGTGGGAGAATAGTATTTGTTAAATCCTTCAGTGTGTTGGTTGTTATATTAGATGCTTTCCAAATATTATTTTACAACCCTATGAAGATTTTGACTGCATTCAGAGCTAATAAGTGAACACTAAAGCATGGAGAAAATTTTATCAGAGGTCCTAAATGGTAGAGCAAAAATTTACATGCTGATCTTTCTTTTTTTGTTTTTTCTTTTTTTCTTTTCTTTTTTCTATTTAAGACAATGTCTTACCCTGTCATCCAGGCTGGAGTGCAGTAGTATGATCACGGCTCACTGCAGTCTCATCCTCCTAGGCTCAAGTGATTCTCCCACCTCAGCCTCTTTAGTAACTGGGACTGCAGTCACATGCCAGGCCTGGCCAATTTTTGTATTTTTTGGTAGAGATTGGGTTTCACCATATTGCCCAGGCTGATCTTGAAACCCTGAGCTCAAGCAGCCTGCCTGCCTCAGTCTCCCAAAATGCTGGGATTACAGGTGGAACCCTCTGCGCCCAGTCCAACATGCTGCTCTTTCTAAATTCCAAAATTCATTTTCATTTTGCTACTTCACATTCAAATTGGTATGTATACTAGATCTGACAAAATTTATTTGGGGGATTATTTTTAACATTGAATTTCTTAGAGTAACAGGAATAAATCAAAATATGAAAATTAAATAATGTGGAAAACTATTAGTTTCTTTTGAAATCGAGATTCCAGTTTTAAAAGTATCTTCAAATTTTTAGTACGACTTTTTGCCAAATATATTTAAGGATCAAAGTACTTCTTGATGAATCACTTTTTATAGTTAGTATTGATGCCTTTGACTCATCTTAGTTTGTCTGCATGTAGTTATTACCAGTTCCTGAAGAATGACCATTTCAAAGATTACCATAAGTAAGCAAAAGGTCTTCAGTCACACTGCTTGGCTTTACTTCCTTACTTTACCCTTTCTTACTGTTGTGACGTTTGGCAAATTAGTTTCTGTACTCCCTGTTTGTTTTTTGTTTTCCTTTTATTGGTGATAATAACAGTCTGTGTCTCCTAGGATCTCCTAGGTTGTTGTGAAGATTGAGTTAAGTGATTAAAGATCTCAACATGTTATTAACATTTATTGAACTCTCAGTGAATTTGTTGAGATGAAGAACATTTGCTAGAGTTTTATATACACATCAACTCGTTTTGCTTTAGTAATTTTTTTGTTGGTTTGTTTTTTTTTTGAGATGGAGTCTCGCTCTGTTGCCCAGGCTGGAGTGCAGTGGCGCAATCTTGGCTCATTGCAACCTCCGCCTCCCGGGTTCAAGCAATTCTCCTGCCTCAACCATCCGAGTAGCTGGAATTACAGGTGTGCGCCACCACACTCAGCTAATTTTTGTATTTTTAGTAGAGACAGGGTTTCACCATGTTGGCCAGGCTGTTCTCAAATTCCTGGCCTCAAGTGATCCACCCGTCTTGGCCTCCCAGTGTGCTGGGATTACAGGCGTGAACCACTGCGCCCGGCCTTGCTTTAGTAATTTTTTTTGTACTTGGGAAAACCTACTTAGAGTACTCTACATTTTTAGAATGTTTATCTGTTTTATTCCATTTCATTAATTCAGCTTTCATTTCTAATTATTCTAGATTCACACATTTTTTCAGGAGGCTCGTAAGTAGGAAGAGATGGTAGTAGAGATGGTATTGTGGCTATGTTATTAGGATTTTTGCTTTTCTTTGTAGTATGCAATAACTGTTGTCACAATTGCATACTTCCTCTTTCCTGTAACACCAAACCTTCTCCTTCTACAGTCTCTCTGATTTCAATAAATGGCTTCAATAGGCCAGAAACCTTGGAGTCTTCTTTTGGTACCTGATTTTAAAATTACAGTAGGCCCCCTTATCCAAGCAATGTGGTGGACCTTTGATATCTACTGTAGGATCATATGAATTTGTATCTATTTTGAATCATGATATTTTCTTTATAAATTCTTAATTTGAACTTATTGTAAAGAAACTGAAAATTCTGAACTTCTTAATAACTAAGTCTTTACAAATTGTTTTTCAAAAACTTTGAAATACTAGTGTGATTTTGTATACTATCTAAAAATGCCATTTTACTTTGTGTTTGGCCAAAAAGTGATCCTGTGTCTGAAATGATAAAATTAGCCTAAAATTTAAAAAATAATTAGCATTACATGAATGTTTTCTTTTTCTTTTGTTCTCTTAGCTGCTTAATGAAGAGGATAACTCGGAATTATCGGCCATAGAGCAGCCATCTACTTCAAACCCAGCACCGCAGATTGCGCAGGCTGCCTCCTCAGCACCAGCACTTGAAACTGATTCTTCCCCTCCACCATATAGTAGTATTACTGTGGAAGTACCTACAACTTCAGGTATGAAACAGCTAGTAATGTTTTTATTAGTTCTTTTTTATTTTTTGACATTTTGGTTTTGTGTACTTATCAAGTCTGTTAATGGACTTATAAACATATATGCACATGGATGTTTACATATGTGTATACATACTGTGTGCACATATAAATATACAAATGTATATACACATATATATGTGTGTATGTATATATGTGTACATAATTATGTAGCCATAAAACAAGATGATGAGTGTGAGAATGTGGTATGTGTGACTATAGGTGAAGGGTGTATATAGTATTATCCCATACATATGATAATTCTTGAATACAAGTCAGTAATTCCTATTTGCTGCTGTTCATCTTATTCAGGTCACTCTAAAGAACTAATCTGTTTTTCTGACTACAATTTTTATTTCCTAAGCAATGATAAATTATTCAGTTTGATCACTTTTGTATACCAGTGTGATTTTGTATACTATCTGATGATTGTTTAAAATTTTGTATGTGATTATAACTTCTCTAGTCTAATAATTTCTAAATAAATTCTAAATAACTTCTCTAAATATTTTGTATACTCATTATGAAAAAATTTCATTTTAAAAATCAGTTACTGAAAAACATTTTAACAGTAAAAATTTTTCACTGGAACTTTTCATGTTATTCTGTAGTTAACATCATCTACTGCTCTCAAATTAATGCCAGCTTTCTCTGGTTACCGTTTTTACATTTGGAATGTGTAAATTCAATATTTCTTCTACCAAATTCATTTACTTTTTTTGTGTAGTTACTGAAAATCATTTTTTCATGGTGTCCTCACTAATGAAATTAATACATGCTTTCTCCTTTTATTTGTATAAAATGTTTATTTGATGAATATGCTTGCTCATTGCCCAGTTTTATGCACAGTTTTTATGTTGATAACAATTTTGCCTTAAGATTGAACAGCTGGTTTGATGCCTGTTAAAATTTATTATATGCTAAATACTTCTTCAATATTTTACAAATTTTCACAATATGATAGTAAGACTTTGCTACCTTAGATTTAAAAAATTAATTTGACTGTAATTTTGAAGAAAGAAAATGAGTTGTTTTCCTACTGATGTTTGTCTGAGTAATGAAAGATGCTATGAATAATTTTAAGAGTGAAATTGTGATCCCTTTGTTGTGACTACCATTGCTATTGCTGTGTAACAAACTACCCGAAATGTAATAGAGTAAAATATCAATCATTTATTACTGTTAATTCTTACTGTTCTAGGCATGGACTGGGTTGAACTATACTGTTCTCTCCTAGAGTCTTATGTGACTGTTGTCTGATGGCGGCTTGGGTTGGAATGATCTCAAAAGCTTCCTTTTTCACATGTTTGGTGGTTTATACTGGCTTCAGCTAGGACCACAGCTGGGGCTACTGGCCAAGACAGTTAAATGTGGCTTCTTATTGTGGCTTACACTTCCTCGGTAGATGGTGGCTGG
>NW_012105764.1:1208960-1213749 GCF_000951045.1 Mandrillus leucophaeus | reverse complement strand
ATCCTGGACTGCAAAACCATCACGATGTCGATGAGTGGGGATCCTTGATAATTGAAGGTTATTTTGCTGAAACCTTTTGGAAGAACGTTGTAACTGGAAGTTGTTGTCTCTTTTTTATTAACTCGTTAAAGTGTTGCTGCAGAGGTTGTAGTGCTTCAGTGATTATTTGGGTGACTTTGATACTATGTCCCATTGAGGATCATATTCAATAATTTTGTCATTTAATGTCTGTGCAATTTGAAACACTTCAGCAAATTTTGGTAATGGCCTCATTACTGATTCTGCTTCATTTTATTCTTCGTCTTCCTCTTCCTCTGTAGATGACTCTAACTCTTCCATGGCCTCATTTATTAACACTTCTTGATGGCCTTCAGTTATGACCTTCTACTTCTTCATCAAGGATATTGGCAAATCCTTCTCTACCAACTTGTCATGCTGTATGATTTTCCTGACTTCTCCATTGATCCCCAAGAAGCCTTTAAAATCATTCATAACTTTGCTCCAAAAATTCTTCAAGGAGACATCTACAGTTTCTGGTTTTAATTCATCAGTTGCAGCTTTGATGAATGTTACTGCATCAGCAATAGTGATTTCCAGCACTGTATTATGTCCATATTAGGGTCTGCATCAATTGCTGATCAAATGTGATTAAATACTAGGCAAGTATATGTGGCCTTGACAGACCAGATGATGCACTGGTCAAGGGACTGAAGCAATGAGGTTATATTTGGAGGTCAAAATAAAACCTCGACATTTTCATTTTCATAGCAAACAGGTTCAGGATGGTCAGCTGCATTGTCTGTTATTAATAGGACTTTAAATATCAACTTGTCTTCTTTCAAATAGTTTTTCACTTCGGGGATGAAGCATTGGTGGAACCATTCCATGAACGAGATAGCTGTCACCCATACTTTCTAATTATGTTGCCAGAATTTGGGCAGATAATTTTTCATTTTTTCTTTGAGGGCACATGGATTCTTCACTTTGTACAGTATGCCTGGCTCTGTCATATGCCCTGCAGTGTCACCACACGGTACCTGAGTTAATCTGTCCTTCCACGTTTTATGCCTTAATGCCTCCTTTGTACTTTGATAAATGTCAGTTCTGTCAGGCATCTTCTCCCAGAAGAGCCCAGTTTCATCGCAATTGAAAGCTTGTTTGGATGGTATCCTTTCTCCTTAATCAGCTTCTTCAACTCTGCCAGAAATGCGACAGCAGCTTCTTCATTAGTAGACACAGACTCTCCAGTAATTTTTTATTTTTTAGTCCAAACCTAATCCTCAATCTGTGTGACCATTCCTTATTTGCAGTAAATGGCTCAGTGTCTCTGGTTTCAGGAGATTCCTTGCTGAAATCTTCATATAGGCTCAGTGCCTTCTGGTGCAACACATTGCCGTCAATCGGAACATGTTTCTGCTTGTGCCCTTCACATACAAATTAATTCCTCTTCCATCTTAACTAAGCACTTATCACACACTGTGGCCAAAACTTTTGCAGTTGGGGATGTGACAGCAAAACTAGCACAAATTTCTTTTTCCTTCACAATTTCACAGATAGAAGATTCTTTTTTACTGTAGATCTTAGCAACCTCAGCCTACTATTGTTTTTTCTTTATTAAGGCAAGAACTTTCACTTTTTCATTTAAAGGTAGCACTTTATAGCTCTCTTTGGCATATCTGAATTGCCAGCATCTCTACTCTTGTGTTTTGGAGCCATTATTAAGTAAAATAGAGTTACTTGGACACAAGTACTGCAATACTTCAATTGTAGATTTGATAACATAGAGTTGCTAAATGACTGATGGGTGGGTAGTATTGACATCATGTATACACTGGACAAAGGGATGATTCACATCCTGGCCAGGACACAGTGAGTTGGTGTGAGATTTTATCGTGATATTCAGAACAACGCACAATTTAAAACTTATGAGTTGTTTATTTCTACAGTTTTCTATTGAATATTTCTGGATTGCAGTTGACCTTGGGGTCACTAAAACTGTGGAAAGCAAAACCATGCCTAAGGCAGAACTATTGTATATGGTTTTTCTCTTTTAATTTCTGATGAAATGAAATATATTATTATATGTCTTTAAGCTAGTCCATCTCCATGTTCTAAAATACACAGTTTTCATGCCATGTTCTAATCTCTTCTGGATTTAGATTTGTGAATATTTTAAAGTTTTTGCAATATTAGTGAGATCTATAATTTTATGCTCTTAGCAGATGGAGAGAAGAGGTGGAGCTGCTAAAACTTCAGACAGGAGATGCTGGTAGTTTGGACTAGAGTGCTGGTGGTGAAGAGTATGTGGATTCAAGCAATATGTGGGAAGTAAAAATCAATGCCTTGGTGACAGATTGGATAAGGATGAGGGAGAAGGGGTTAAGAATGATGCCCAAGTATCACTGAAAAGGAACAGGTTTGGGATGAAGATCAAAATGTTATTTTTTGGCCATGTTGAATTTTAGGTGCCTTTGAGAACTGAAGAGGAGATAGCAAATAGGCAGTCAAGTGATAACAAATAGACCCACATCAAATAAGCCTGAAATTCAGAGGAGAGGTTTGGGCTAGAAATAAATGTTATAAATCAACTGTGTGTAGTTGGTAGTTGAATTCTTAATCCATGAATGAAATAGCAAGGGAGAGAGTAGAGAGGAGGAAGAAGTTGTCTATGTTGAGGAACTACAACATTTAACAGTGAGTAGGGGAAGATTAGCAGATCAGCGAAACAGAAGCTGGAGAGGTATGAGAAACACCAAGATAGAGTCATCTAAGGACCTTCAGGAGAATGAAGTTAGATAAAGGGTAACAGGAGAACCTTGAAGACTAGCAACACAAGTAAAGAAGAACTATTAGGCAGGTAGGAGAGGACTCTGAAAAGAATATTCTAGAAGCCAAGAGAGGAGAGAATTTTAAAAAGAAGTGGCTGGTCAAGAATTTAAAAAGATTATACCTAGCACTTACTGTGTGCTTACTGCATACCTGCCCTTTCTCCAAGTTCTTAGGTATATAGCTCATCTGATTTTCCAGCCATCCTAAGTAAATCACATCTGTAAAAATGAGGTTCATTTTACAGAGGAGAAACCAATGATGGAGAATTAAATAACTTGCCGGTGTTCACATAGCTTCTCAGTGGTAAAGACAGAATTCGAACTCAGATGTATCTAATTCTAAAGTCCACAGTCATGTTTTATAATTGCAGTGTCCTGTGATTTTGGCTATTTGAAGGTCATTAGTGACTTTTGCCATAATGGTTTCTTTGGAGTGTTTCAAATAGAAACCTAGCATATAATGGGTTAAAAAGCGCACAGGTAGGGAGGAAGCGAAGACAGCAAGTGACTTTAATAACTAACAAATGGAAGCATCACACATGCCCAAAATAGGGGAATCATTAAATACATTTTCGAATAATAGTATGTTTATTGCATAACCATTAAAATTAGGTTTTTTGAAGACCGTTTACTGATATCACATACTTTGAAACAGCAGATTTAAGAAGTAGAATATAAAATGACATATATGATGTGATCCCCATTATTTAAGAAATAGATGAACATTTCCATGTAAAGGAAATTCCAAGATATGTTAAAAATAATCACTTAGTCTCGATGGTATAGTAATTGGGTTGTTTTCACTTTCTTTAAAGAGATTTGGTCATATGCTGCATAACAACATCTTGGCCAGTGACAGACTGCATGTACAATGGTGCCGAAAAATTTCCATCACCTAGTGACGTGGTAGCTGTCATAAGGTTGCACTACTCAGTGTTTGTGGCAGTGTTAGTGTAAACAGATCCACTATGCTGTCAGTTGTGTACAAGTCTAACACATACAATTATGTGCATTATATAATACTTGATAATGGTAATGACTATATTACTGATTTGTATATTTATTAATCTTAATTATTATTTTAGAGTGCATTCCTTCTACTTATAAAAAACACATTAGCTGTAAAACAGCCTCAGGCAGATCTTTTCAGGAGGTATTCCAGAAGGCGTTTGTTGTCATAGGAGATGACAGCTCCATGTGTGTTATTGCCCCTGATAACCTTCCGGTGGGACAAATGTGGAGGTGGAAGACAATGATACTGATGATCCTGACTCTGTGTAGGCCTAAGCTAATGTGTGTGTTTGTGTTGCAGTTTTTAACAAAAAAACTAGCCATGCATGGTGGCACATGCCTATAATCCCAGTGCTTTGGGAGGCTGAGGTGGGAGGATCACAGCCTAGGAGTTTGAGACCAGCCTGGGCAACTTGGGGAAACCCCGTCTCAACAAAAAATACAAAAATTATTTAGGTGTGGCAATGCACACCTGTAGTCCCAGCTACTTGGGAGACTGAGGTGAGGGAATTGATTGAGCCTGGGAAGTTGAGGCTGAAGTGAGGCATGTGCCACTGCACTCCAGCCTGGGTGACTGAGTGGGACCTTGTCTCAAAAAAAAAAAAAGTTTAAAAAGTTTAAAAAATTTAAAAAATAGAAAAAAGATTGTGGAGTAAGGATATAAAGAAGAAAATATTTTTGTACACTGTACAGTGTGTTTGTGTTTTAAGCTGTGTTCTTATAAAAGAGTCACAAAGTTAAATTTAAAAGTTTATAAAGTAAAAATACAGAAAGCTGAGATTTATTATTGAAGGAAGAAAAATATTTTAAAATAAATCTAGGGTAGCCTAGGTGTACAGTGTTTCTAAAGTCTATGGTAGTGTATGGTAGTGTCCTAGGCCTTCACGTTCACTCGTCACTCACTCACTGACTCACCCAGAGCAACTTCCAGTCTTCTAAGCTCCATTCAT
>NW_012105764.1:1206085-1208535 GCF_000951045.1 Mandrillus leucophaeus | reverse complement strand
TGGTATTACTTCTGCCATATTTGGTTGTTAGAAATGAGTCACTAAGTTTAGTCCTTATTCAGGAGGAGAGGAATTCATCTCTAGTTCTTGATGAGAGGAGTTTTAAAGAACTTGAAGACTAACTTTTAAAACTGTCACAACTGCATACTTACTCTTCTGTGTAGCACCAAACCTTCTCCTTCTACAGTCTCTCCTGTTTTAACAAATGGCTTCAGTATGCCAGAAACCTTGGAGTCTTCTTTTGGTACCTGATTTTAAAATTACAGCAAGCCCCCTTATCCAAGGGAGATGTGTTCTTAGAACCCCAGTGGATGCCTAGAACTACAGCTAGCACTGAGCCCTATAAATACTGTGTTTTTTCTATACATACTGTTTTTTCTTTGTTTTTGTTTTTGTTTTTTTTTGAGATGTAGTTTCGCTCTTGTTGCCCAGACTGGAGTGCAATGGCGTGATCTTGGCTCACTGCAACCTTCACCTCCCGGGTTCAAGCAATTCTCCTCCCTCAGCCTCCCAAGTAGCTGGGATTACAGGCATGTGCCACCACACCTGACTAATTTTGTAATTTTAGTAGAGACCGTGCTGGTCAGGCTGGTCTCGAACTCCTGACCTCAGGTGATCCGCCTGCCTCGGCCTCCCAAAGTGCTGGGATTACAGGCATGAGCCACCGCGCCGGCCCATACTGTGTTTTTTTGATACATACATACTTATGATAAAGTTTAATGTATAAATTAGCCACAGTAAGAGATTAACAACAACTAATAATAAACTAGAATATTTATGGCAATATACTGTAATAAAAGTTATATGAATGTAGTCCCTCTTTCTCTCTCTTGGAATACCCGTTCTTCTTCATGTGATGATATGAGATGATAAAATGCTTATATGATGAGATGAAGTGAGGTGAATGACATAGGCATTGTGATGTAGTGTTAGGCTACTATTGATCTTCTGATGATATGTGAGAAGGGAGATTGTCTACTTCAGGTGATCCTGGACTGCAAAACCATCACGATGTCGATGAGTGGGGATCCTTGATAATTGAAGGTTATTTTGCTGAAACCTTTTGGAAGAACGTTGTAACTGGAAGTTGTTGTCTCTTTTTTATTAACTCGTTAAAGTGTTGCTGCAGAGGTTGTAGTGCTTCAGTGATTATTTGGGTGACTTTGATACTATGTCCCATTGAGGATCATATTCAATAATTTTGTCATTTAATGTCTGTGCAATTTGAAACACTTCAGCAAATTTTGGTAATGGCCTCATTACTGATTCTGCTTCATTTTATTCTTCGTCTTCCTCTTCCTCTGTAGATGACTCTAACTCTTCCATGGCCTCATTTATTAACACTTCTTGATGGCCTTCAGTTATGACCTTCTACTTCTTCATCAAGGATATTGGCAAATCCTTCTCTACCAACTTGTCATGCTGTATGATTTTCCTGACTTCTCCATTGATCCCCAAGAAGCCTTTAAAATCATTCATAACTTTGCTCCAAAAATTCTTCAAGGAGACATCTACAGTTTCTGGTTTTAATTCATCAGTTGCAGCTTTGATGAATGTTACTGCATCAGCAATAGTGATTTCCAGCACTGTATTATGTCCATATTAGGGTCTGCATCAATTGCTGATCAAATGTGATTAAATACTAGGCAAGTATATGTGGCCTTGACAGACCAGATGATGCACTGGTCAAGGGACTGAAGCAATGAGGTTATATTTGGAGGTCAAAATAAAACCTCGACATTTTCATTTTCATAGCAAACAGGTTCAGGATGGTCAGCTGCATTGTCTGTTATTAATAGGACTTTAAATATCAACTTGTCTTCTTTCAAATAGTTTTTCACTTCGGGGATGAAGCATTGGTGGAACCATTCCATGAACGAGATAGCTGTCACCCATACTTTCTAATTATGTTGCCAGAATTTGGGCAGATAATTTTTCATTTTTTCTTTGAGGGCACATGGATTCTTCACTTTGTACAGTATGCCTGGCTCTGTCATATGCCCTGCAGTGTCACCACACGGTACCTGAGTTAATCTGTCCTTCCACGTTTTATGCCTTAATGCCTCCTTTGTACTTTGATAAATGTCAGTTCTGTCAGGCATCTTCTCCCAGAAGAGCCCAGTTTCATCGCAATTGAAAGCTTGTTTGGATGGTATCCTTTCTCCTTAATCAGCTTCTTCAACTCTGCCAGAAATGCGACAGCAGCTTCTTCATTAGTAGACACAGACTCTCCAGTAATTTTTTATTTTTTAGTCCAAACCTAATCCTCAATCTGTGTGACCATTCCTTATTTGCAGTAAATGGCTCAGTGTCTCTGGTTTCAGGAGATTCCTTGCTGAAATCTTCGTATAGGCTCAGTGCCTTCTGGTGCAACACATTGCCGTCAATCGGAACATGTTTCTGCTTGTGCCCTTCACATACAAATTAATTCCTCTTCCATCTTAACTAAG
>NW_012105764.1:1163841-1202875 GCF_000951045.1 Mandrillus leucophaeus | reverse complement strand
AAAATAAATCTAGGGTAGCCTAGGTGTACAGTGTTTCTAAAGTCTATGGTAGTGTATGGTAGTGTCCTAGGCCTTCACGTTCACTCGTCACTCACTCACTGACTCACCCAGAGCAACTTCCAGTCTTCTAAGCTCCATTCATTGTAGGGGCCTATCCAGGTAGGCCAGTTTTTAATATTTTAGAACATATTTTTACTGTACTTTTTCTATGTTTAGATGTATTTATATAACACAGATACTTAACATTGTGTTGCAGTTGCCTAGAGTATTCAGTACAGTAACATGCTGTACAGGTTTGTAGTCTGAGCAATAGGCTATATGCCATATAGCCTAGTTGTGTAGTAGGCTCTACACTCTAGGTTTATGTAAGTACACTCTATGATGTTCCACAAAGACTAAATTGCTTAACACATGTCTCAGAATATATCCGTGTTAGTAAGTGATGCATGACTGTATTTTAAACATGAACTGTGCTAGATTTTGCAGAGATTATATTCTCCATTAGGTCACTTTTTGGCTAGTTTTTAATAGATCTGAGCAACGTAAATAATAATACATGACATTTGTGTAATGCTTCACAGTTTACAGAGTCCTCTTGAATACTCCTCTATTTTATCCCGTAATAGCAAGTAATAGCCCTGCTGTGTCAGTTTTATGGATGAGAAAGTGGAGCTTTATAGTGCTTAAGTGATTAACTTGAGGTCACACAACTTCTAAGAGGAGGATTTGGAGCTGGAGCTCGCCAGACTTTAAATCCTTTTGTTGAGAACTACTCTCTTAAAAGGGTAGAGAAAAATAAGTAAAATTTAAAAGTGAAAATTAAAGCTGTAGCAATTGAGTTTTCCTACCCAACTTTCATCTATTAGTCGTAGGGATTTTTTTTCCTGTCTCGAGTATTAAAACCTTTCAAAAATTTACATCCTTGTTATTATGAAAGATCACATCTCCTCGGATAATGTGTGCCATTGTTCCAGTTTTTAAAATTTACAGTTTTAATGTTACTACCTTAAAATTTGTAAACATTGTTTTTACTTAGGTTTTGCTTCTACTCTTTCAGAACTAAAGAAATCTGTTTACTTGACCACTTATGTTTTTACATTCTGATAATAAATCTTTTCTAAGAATTTGACTCTTGTCTCTTGTGTTTTATAACATTCAGTATTATACTGCTAGTACCAATTCCATGTGATTAGATTAAAAATGACCTAACTTCAGGTCCTTAGCTCTTATTGACAGCACTAAAAATTGTTTTAAGACCTATATGCATGAAAATACAGTAGAAGTATTGCTAGAGTAAAATGTGTTTTTAGGTTGGAAATGCAAGAAATTCTGTTAGAGAAAATTGTAAACAAATGTAAAAAAATAAAAGCATACTTCAGAAATATTGCTGGTTCATTTTCAGACTACTGAAGTAAAGCGAATATCTCAGTAAAGAGAGTCATATGAATTTTTTGGTTTCCCAGTGCATACAAAAGTTACGTTTACACTATACTCTTAAGAGTGCAGTAGCGTTGTGTTTAAAAAATGTACATATCTTAATTTAAAACTTTACTGCTAAAAGATGCTAATGATCATCAGAGCTTCCGTGAGCCATAATCTTTTTCCTGGTGGAAGATCTTGCCTCAATGTTGATGGCTACTGACTGATCAGGGTGGTGGTTGCTGAATGTTGGGGTGGCTATGGCAGTTTCTTTTCTTTTTTTAGAGACAGGATTCAGTGGTGCTATCATAGCTCACCGTAGTCTTGGACTCCTGGGCTCAAGCAATACTCCTGCCTGGGTCTCCTGAGTACTACAGGGACAGCCATTTTTTAAAAAAATTAGTATTTTTAAAGATGGAGTCTCCCCATGTTGCCCAGGCAGGTCTCAAACTCCTGGCCTCAAGTGATCCTTTTGCCTCAGCTTCATGAGTAGCTGGGATTACAGGTGCCAGCTACTGTGCCTAGCTCCAACTGTGGCAATTTGTTAAAATAAGACAGCAATGAAGTTGGCTACACCAATTGACTCTTTGTTTTACGAAAGAATTATCTATAGCGTGCAGTGCTGTTTATGGCCTTTTACCCACACTAGGACTTCTTCCAAAACTAGAGTCAGTTCTCTCAAACCCTGCCACTGCTTTGTCAGTTAAACTTATGTAATCTAAGTCCTTTTTTGTCATTTCAACGATGTTCACAGCATCTTCACTAAGAGTATCTCCCATCTCAAGAAATCACTTTCTTTGCTTATCCGTAAGAAGCAACTTTTCATCCATTCAGGTTTTACCATGAGATTGCAGCAATTCAGTCACATTTTCAGGCCTCACTTCTGATTCTATTTCTCTTGCTGTTTCTCCCACGTCTGCAGTTACTTTCTCCACTGAAGTCTTGAACCCCTCAGTCATCTGTGAGGGTTGGAATCAACTTCTTCCAGCTCCTGTTAATATTCATATTTTGACCTTCCCCCGTGATCCTGAATGTTTTTAATGGCATCTAGAACAGTGAATCCTTTCCAGAAGGTTTTCAGTTTACTTTGTCCAGATCCATCAGAGAAATCAGTATGGCAGCAATTGTCTTATGAAATATAGCTGTAAAATCGTAAGACTTGAAAGAATGACCCTTTGATCCATGGGCTGCAGAATGGATGTTGTGTTAGTAGGTATGAAAACAACATTAATCTTCTTGTACATCTCCTTCAGAGGTCTTGAGTGACCAGGTGCATTGTCAGTGAGCAGTAATATTTTGAAAGACATCTTTTTTTCCTGAACTTTCAACAATGGACTTAAAACATTCAGTAAACCATGCTGTAAACAGGTGTGCTGTCATCAGGCTTTATTGTTGCATTTATGGAGCACAGAGTAGACTGAGCATAATTCTTAAGGGCTCTGTGATCTTCAGAATGGTAAATGAGCATTGGCTTCAACTTAAAGTTCCCAGCTGAATTAACTCCTTACAAGAGAGTCAGCCTGTCCTTTGAAGCTTTGAAACTAGGAATTGACTCCTCTCTAGCTATCAAAGTCCTAGAAGACATCTTCCAGTAGAAAGCTGTGTCATCTACATTGGAAATCTGTTGTTTAGCATAGCCACCTTCATCAATGATCTTAGCTAGATCTTCTGCATAATTTGCTGCAGCTTCTACGTCAGCACTTGCTGCTTCATGTTGCACTTTTATGAAGATGGCTTCTTTGATGTAGCCTCATAAACCAACCTCTGCCAGCGGCCAACTTTTCTTCTTTACCTTCCTCACTTCTCTCAGTCTTCATAGAATTGAAGAGTTAGCACGTTGCTCTGAACCAGGCTTTGGCATATAGGAATGTTGTGACTGGTTTGATCTTCTAACTGGAACTAGAATTTTCTCCATATCAGCAATAAAGTAGTTTCCCTTATTACTCATGTGTTCACTGTAGTAGCACTTTTAATTGCCTTCAGGAACTTTTCCTTTGCATTCATAACTTGGCTGTTTGGAGCAAGAGGTCTGGCTTTCAGTGTATCTTGGCTTTTGACATGCCGTCCTTGCTAGGCTTAATTATTTCTAGCTTTTGAATTAGAGTGACCTGTGACAAAACACATACAGTGTTTATCAATTAGGTTTCCTGTGTTCTATGGGCACAGTTTGTGGTGCCCCAAAACAATTACAATAGTGACATCAAAGATCACTGATCACAGATCACCATAAAAGATATAATAATAGCACTGGAAACGTTTGAAATGTTGCTAGAAGTACTAAAATGGGACAGACACACAAAGTGAGCACATGCTCTTGGAAAAGTGGTGCTGATAACACCATTTTTCGATGGTGTTATCGAAATTCGATATGTTGTCTATTCGATGCGGAATTGCCACACACCTTCAGTTTGTAAGAAATACAGTGTTTGCAAAATGCACTAAAGCAAAGTGTATAAAACCAGATATGCTTATAGAAAACTAGTGTAGTTATAATGGAGGAAAATACAAAAGTGGTGTCAGACTATGTGGTGTATGCTACTTTTAGAACCTACTTTTTTGTGTGTGTGTCAGTGACTCTAGCATCAGTCTAATGAGTTGATTGATGTGTAGCATTTTACTTTACTACTTATGTTGTAATAAGTGATGGACTTTATTTTTAAAATAAGCAGTCTGTACTTTCTATTGTAATGTATTTCTGGGTATTATATTTCAAAAATTGGAGAGAGAAATACTTTATAAAAGAAAATCTAAAGAACCAGATGGATAAAGGAAAAATGGGAAGAGAAAGGCACAAGAGTGAAAAAGTGAAACTTCAATCTTTTAGCAAAGGGAAATACTGAATTTGCTTAAGAGATTAGGGCAGTTGCTGAAATCAACATATGTAAAAAAATTACCCCTTGTATGTTATTGGAGTAAAGGATTTGGGGTCAGGAGCTTCCTGTGTCTGCCACTTAATGTTTAATATTGTACAAGCAACTTTTCTGAACCTCAGAGATGCTAAGATCAATGTATATAGAAGTGGTGTATGAAATGGTTAGTGCTATGTAAATGTTTTGTTATTATTATTATTCCTGACTTTTTCTTTTTGCTTCTTTGGCTGTGAGATAGTAGGCAAGTAAACTTAAGTTATTTGTGCATACTAATAAGCACATAGAGGATGCTCATGTGCACCAAAAGCCTATACACCAAAAGCCAGACCTCTTGCTCCAAACTGCCAAGTTGTGAATGCAAAGGAAAAGTTCCTGAAGCAAATTAAAAGTGCTACTACAGTGAACACATGAGTAATAAGTATTATGAGATTCTTAACTTCTCTTGTCTGGCACTCTTTTTCAGAATTTCAATCTAGAGGTTCTTGTTTAGTGTATTAGCCTTTAAATGGTATTTGTCCATTCTTTCTCTTTAATAAAAAATTTGGACTAAAATAAGATATATGATTGTAATAGTAATTTATAGCTTATAACATAGGACTATAATAGTAGTCCTGTATTAGTGGCCTATTGTAAATTGTTAAGTATGGCTACAAAATTAAATAGATTTTATTGGTTGTTCTTTTTGAATTCTTTCTTCAGATACAGAAGTTTATGGTGAGTTTTATCCTGTGCCACCTCCCTATAGCGTTGCTACCTCTCTTCCTACATACGATGAAGCTGAGAAGGCTAAAGCTGCTGCAATGGCGGCTGCAGCAGCAGAAACATCTCAAAGAGTAAGAAAATTTTGTCATTTCTTTTGATAAAATTATTTTTGTTAATTGATATGTACATTTAGTAATACTAAAAATAGTTCTTTGTGTTTAAGTGTGTATGTAGATTTTTTTCGAGCATCATGGGTTTGAATTGCACAGGTCTACTTGTATGCAGATTGTTTTAAATAAGTATATTGGAAAAACATTTTGGAGATCTGCAGTAATTTGAAAAAACTTGGGATGAATTGCGTAGCCCAGAAATATTGAAAAAATTAAGGCAGGTAATGAATGTATAAAATGTATGTAGATACTAGTTTATGTATTATTGAGTGTTTATATTATCAGTAAGGCTTCTAGTTAACAGTAGGCTGTGAGTCGTTAAGTTTTGGGGAAGTCAAATCACTCAGATTTTCTACCACATGCAGGGGGGTCGGTGTCCCTAATCCTTGTGTTGTTGAAGGGTTACTGTATTTGTTCTACTGTTGCTTATGTGTGTGGTCATTTTTGTTGAAATTGACATTCCCCTAGTTAAATTCACCTTCTTCATCCCTTGACTTCCTCTTTTCTATTGCTCTTCCCCACTTACCATTTCCTAAATTTTGATTTCAGGCACCTCATGTGTTAGCCTTCACCTCGCATCCTAACTCACTCACTCTGGTTACCACCACTTGGAAAGTTCTTCTCTTTGCCTGGACCTCAAGTCCATGGACCCTTTGATATCCATGTACTTATTTCTCTGCTTACGTAGTTTGAATTCCATGGCCTATCATTTTAATTGTGAATCATCTTTTTTTTTCTGTTTATGTTTTCTATATTAGCATAGCCAGTTTAATGACTGTGAAAGAACTCAAGGTAGCCGAAAAACACAGAGAAATGTTACAAGGCCTTCAAATTATTTTTGTCAGCTGTTTTTTGAAATAACATACTCTACTCTAGAATTTTGGAATGATGATCAAGCATTCTGTCTTCCTCATCTACCTGTTTTAGTAATAGAGTTAATGAGATACATGTATATTATTCTTTGCTCTGGTAAAAGGAGTGGCTGTCTCAGTCATGGAGAGTCAGTGACATGCATATACAGCTGCTATTCTGCAGCCAGGTAAGAGGCAGAAATTATTTACATTTTAGTGTGGCTGCAAGGAGTGCTAGAATTTTTTGCCTTTTTTTTCTTGCTTCAGACTTGAGAGATGCCATTTCAGATCCCTGGATTCACCCCATTTTGTTTGGGAAAAGAAAAAATATCAATTCACCCAGGAAAGGTAGAATTAGGTGAGGAATCAAGGGAGAGAGATGTACTTCCATGTATGGCATTCTCCTCTAGCTGCTGTGAGGTCAGAGCCCAGCAGGCAGATCCTCTTGAGAGATGAGCATGTGCCCTGGATGTGTTTCTTTTATCAGCAACAACCCTTTTTATGCCTGCTCCCACTACCCTCTTCCAGCACACACAGGGTTAAATGTCAACATAAATAGCTTTGGACACAGTTATGAAGGTAGATAAAGACAGTAAACTCCAGATTTATTTGTTATGCCTTTTCCTTCACAGAGGAGGAAAGTCAGTCTCTTAACACAGTGGCATAATATAGCTAAGTCAATAAGAATTTTTGTTGCTGTGAAGGGAACATCATAGAGGAGGAGGATAGATCTAAATAGGGTGTTTCTGTCTAAATCAGTTCTAGGTTACTTAGAACACATATATTTGTAAATGCACATGCCCATCTCTCAGTGAAGTAGATTGAGTCCTCTCTAGCTATGAAAGTCCCAGTAACTCCTTTTCTCAAGGGGTGTTTCCCTAGAGACCTTGGCAGTGGCAAAGGTCCTTAAAGAGTATTATGGACCTTAGATCATTTACTGCCCTAACTTCCATAGAATAGGATAGAATTCTAAAGACAATGTAGGAAGTATTAAGTCTTGCTAAGTGTGCTTTGAGGAAAGTTGGTTTTACCCCTTTTGGAGAGAAAAGTCTGAAGTGTTACTGTTCCGTTTCCTCATTGTCATCATTTCCAGCACCCTGTTTTAGAAAGTAAATGTAATCCTCAGCGGGAATTGGAACATGTCCATAAAGAAAAATTCTCTGTTTTCACCTGCTTCTGATATCATTGTAACTCCAGCTTGTGAGCATTGTGGAAAATTTCATAGACAGCCAAGTATTAATAGAATTGTGTACAAGAGACTAACTTAGGTCTTGTAAAAAATCTTTTAAATTTACCAGTGCTTCCTTAACCCAGTGCTTCAGTACCCTATTTGTGCAGAGTATGAATGTTTGCATATGAGTCTCCATTACCTGATTGAGATTAAAGTATTTGGTCTGTGCTTGAAAATTGCTAGGAGAGTAGATTTTAAGTGTTCTTACCACAAAAAAAAAAAATATTTGAAGTACTGTACATGGTTATTAGCTCAATTTAGCCACTCCACAATGTATACACATTTTCGAACATCATGTTATACATCACACATATATAGTTTTTGTCAATTACAAACAAAATTTAAAAATTGAAAAAAAAGTCTCATCGAATTAGCATTTGAGTACATTCAGTTGTAAATAAGTCTCAGCTGGGTGTAAAAGCTTATGTCCTAAATCAGCCCTCATTGGGAGAATATAGACAGTCAAGAGACTTTAAAACTACTGGTTTTTACTATTTCCTATTTCTGATGCGTAGAATTGCATGTATGTTATGGAATGGTTAAGTAGTTTTCTGAAAATGACAACTCATTTTTAATATTTCTATGAAAAATGCTGATTCCAAACCATTAATTTTATAAAATGTTGCTTGTTCTTCAGGTAGGCTCATTTCATCATCTTATAATGGGTAGGGCTCTGTTTTTGTAACTTGATTTATATTGTTGCAGTAACTTGTCTTTTGACATTAGAACTACCACTGGATAAATCATGAGCGACTCCAGGACACAGATCTTGCATTTACATTCCCAGTACCTAGTTATTATCAGGCACATTTTTGTTGTTTAGTAAATGACAGTCGATTATGTTAATGAATGCTTTCTCTGTATTAGCCAACGTGGGAAAATAGGAAGAGGAAAATACCACAGGTGTTCTATTACAGCTCTCTATTTTAAAATATTTCGATGTCTTTACCAATTTCAGGATTCAGAAATTAATGTTTAATGTAGTTGAAATTATTGCCTAGATACCATTTTATTTTTTAAACATCTTATATAAACATTTCCCTGTTACTTAATAGTTGAGTTAAATTCCCTGGAATCAATATGCTATTGAAATTTAGTGGCCATTCCTCTAGAGTGAACAATTAGAGTATTTTCAAATGTTTGTGTTTCAGCTTTTTTCTATTAATATTATAAAAGACATATTTGGGCATATTGCAGTGACTCACTCCTGTAATCTCAGCACTTTGGGAGACTGAGGCAAGCAGATTGCTTGAGCTCAGGAGTTTGAGACTAGCCTAGGCAACATAGCGAGACCTTATTTCCACTAAAAAAAAAAAAAAGCTTAGCCAGGTGTGGTGGCATGCATCTGTACTTCCAGCTACTTGGAAGGCTGAAGTGGGAAGATCACTTGAGCCCAGGAGATTGAGGCTATAGTGAGCCCAGATGAAGACGGCAGTGAGCCATGATTGTGCCACTGCACTCCAGCCTGGGTGACAGAGTGAGATCTTACCTTAAAAAATTTTTTTTTTCTTAATGACTTTTGATAAAATTCCTGTGTTGATTTTGTTGTTGTTGTTTTGTTTTGTTTTGTTTTGTTTTGTTTTTGAGGCGGAGTCTCACTGCGTCCCCCAGGCTGGAATGCAGTAGTGCCATCTCGGTTCAGTGCAACCTCTGCCTCCCCAGTTCAGATTATTCTCCTGCCTTAGCCTCTCGAGTAGCTGGGACTACAGGAGCATGCCACCATGCCTGGCTAATTTTTTTTTTGTATTTTTAGTAGAGATGGGGTTTTTAGTAGAGATGGGGTTTTGCCATATTGGTCAGGCTAGTCTCGAGCTCGTGACCTCAAGTGATCCACCCACCTCAGCCTCACAAAGTGCCGGGATTACAGGCATGAGCCCCTGTGCCTGGCCTAGACTGATGTTTTAAAATACACAGTATGAAATGTATTTTTGCCATCACACTGACAGTTTTTTGTTCTTACTATGCTTTCATGTTTATTCCTTGAATTAATTTGAAATTATATAAAATCTTATAAATATGTACTTAGTCATGGCCAGTGATTAAATTTAGTATATTGAGTTTACCTGTGATATATGATTGCACAATTTAAGGGATTTTTGTACCCAAATAATAAGCAATATAAAATGATTTTGAAAGTTTTTAAATTTCAGGATAGCAGTATGCTTAGTGAGGCTACCATGATTGTGTGGAAAGAACATCAGTGCCCTGGATTCAGGTTCCACTTTGACCCTCCTAATTATGTGATCTTGAGCAGAACCCTAGCTTCTCAGACTTGGCCTCACAAAATTGAGTTATTCACACTCAACTGAGATGATGTGTACCATATTAGTTCATTTCCACACTGCTATAAAGAAATACCCAAGACTGAGTACTTAATAAAGAAAAGAGGTTTAATTGACTTACAGTTCTGCAGGCTGTACAGGAAGCATAGCAGCTTCTGGGGACGCCTCAGGAAACTTACGATTGTGGCGGAAGGTGATGGGGAAGCAGGCCCGTTTTACGTACCTGGAGTAGGAGAAAGAGAGAGAGTGGAGGGGTGATGCCACACACTTTTAAACAACCAGATCTCAGAAAAAAACAATAATGCACTCACTCACTATCATGAGAACAGCAGGGAAATGATGTTAAACCATTAGAAACCATCCCCATGATCCGATCACCTCCTACCAGGCCCAACCTCCAACAGTTGAGGATTACAGTTGAACATGCGATTTGGATGGGGACATAGATCAAACCATGTGATTCTGTCCCTGGCCCCTCCCAGATCTCACGTCCTCCTCACATTTCAAAAAACAACCAGTCCTTCCCAACAGTCCCCCAGAATCTTATTCCAGCATTAACTCAAAAAATCAACAATCCAAAGTCTCATCTGAGACAAGGCAAGTCCTTTCCACCTATGGGCCTGTAAAATCAAAAACAAGTTACTTCCTTCTAAGATAAAATGGCACTATAGGCATTGGGTAAATATTCTGGTTCCAAAAGGGAGAAATTGGTCAACAAAAGGGGATACAAGCCCCGTAGAAGACCAAAAGCAAGCATGACAGTCATTAAATCCTAAAATTCCAAAATGATACTTTTTTTGAGACAGTCTCACTCTGTCACCCAGGCTGGAGTGCAGTGGTGTGATCTCGGCTTACTGCAAGTGCCACGTCCCGAGTTCAAACGATTGTCACTCCTCAGCCTCCTGACTAGCTGTGATTACAGGCATGTGCCATCATACCTGGCTAATTTTTGTATTTTTAGTAGAACCAGGGTTTCACCACGGTGGCCAGGCTGGTCTTGAACTCCTGGCCTCAAGTGATCGCCTGCCTCGGCCTTCCAAAGTGTGGGATTATAGGCGTGAGCCACCACACCTGGCCAGAATAATCTTTGACTCCATGTCTCACATCCAGGGCTTTCTGGTACAAGGGGTGGGCTTCCCAGGCCTTGAGCAGCTCTGCCCCTGAGGCTTTGCAGTGTACAGCTCCTGTGGCTGCTTTCCGGGGCTGGCATTGAGTGCCGGCAGCTTTTCCAGAGAAAAGGCCGCCAATGCCTTTACCTGGAAGACATGTAGAAACATGATAGAAGTGTGGAGAATATCTCCTAACATAGTCTGCTGTTGATGGGCATGTAGATTGTATTTAATCTTTTGCTCTTATTAGCATTGCTGGAATGAATTATCTTTAATACATCATTTTTTATAAGAGGAAATATGTATATGTATATATGTATCTGTGCAGTGTATTTTAAGAACTGGAATGGCTAGATCATAGGGTATGCACATTGTTATTTTTGATAATTATTGCAAAATTGCCAACCATAGAAGTTGTACCAATTTATACTCCACCACTGGTTATGAAAGTTCTTATTTCCCAATCATTACTAATGCAGCACTGTCACATGTGTCTTCTTGATACCATTTTTATGAGTTTGATGTTACTCATCTTTTGTCTTTTTTGTGTTTATCTTTAAAGTTACTCTTTTCAAATGTGACTGTGAAAAAATAGTACTTGCTAATGCTTATTGATTACTCTGTGCCAGACATTGTACTCATTATTTCATTTGTCTATACAACAAATTGAGAACATTAGATTTTGTTGAAGTTCTTATGCTTACATTTAAGATGGTAAAGTTGTAATTTTTAGTAAACTATTCCAATGTTACATATTTACAGATTCAGGAGGAAGAGTGTCCACCAAGAGATGACTTCAGTGATGCAGACCAGCTCAGAGTGGGTAATGATGGCATTTTCATGCTGGCATTTTTCAGTAAGTAATCTTTCCCAACTATTTTGATTTTTTTGCATGTATTGATTTTATGTGTATTAAAGTAACATAGTGAAGAGAAGCAAATATTGTTAGCATGTGTCTACCTTTCTTAAAATGTAAATTGTTTCTGATATTGAACTAATGAATACTGTGATCATATGTTTAAATACAAATCCTAGAATTTATTAAACTCTTGTTTGCATAAATATGCATTGCAGCCATTATGAAGACGCTGACATGTAAAAGTACATAAGCGTATTTAAGCTATTTCAGATTTTTAAAGAGAAATATTGCTATATTGGTGCCCATTCAGCTCTGTAGGAGCATATAGAATGAAACTATAAATTCCGCTTTGGGGGCAGAGGATTTCCATTTGAGTGTCCTTAAGCTAGAAGAAGGATTGGAAAAAACGACATTCTGGGCAACTGGAACAGTGTCACTTGAGATAGACAGTTATGAAAGTATAAGTCTTATTTGGGGGAATGGTAAGAATTAGAAGATCAGAAACTTAGTAACATTTTAACATCTTGCAGAATTCTTAGTATTTGACTTATAAAGTAAATTTAATGTTCTTGAGAGAAGACTGTGTCAAAGTCTTCATTATTTCATTTCCTAATACAGGGATTGACATAGTAAACTCATTAAATAATAAGATGCCCAATAAATTACTAAAGCCAGTGGTAGAAACCCAATATTCATTTAAGTAAGTTTATTAATCTATGATATAGTTAATTTCTGCCCTCCACCTGGTTAAATGATCAAGCTTTCATTCTTGGATAGAATGCTGATTTAATTCAGTTTAGTTATAAGCTTTATTATGATCATAAAACCGAGAAATAAACTTATTTAAAATGTCACATTCAACTTTAAAAAGTAGAAAATACAAACTTCATGAGTTGACACTTTTGAGTCTGAAAGTTCATGTAAACCTTGTCCTCCAAGTTTGAAATGGTTTCTTGCTTCCCTTCTATTTTCATCTGCTGAAGAAAAGAGGGGGAGAGGAATGAGGAAGGAGGGCGGGCAGCTCCTCGAATTTACTAATTGTAATATTCAGGTTGTCAGCCAGCAAATGTATATGCAAGATTTAAATCTTAAATTGGTTTTAGTTACAATTTCTAGTTAGATATGTTAGGTATAATAAAAAAGAAATAAACTCTGGTTACAAATGAGTGCTGTTTTGTAATATTAGTCCTGTGAACCTTGGTTTTTATCTTAATTTTGGTTTAACTGGTAATCCTATATATTAGTAACATTTTAATAACAAACTTCTCACATAGTTTGTTTACAAAAAAGAGTAGCTTAAACATTCATTGCTTTCATTGTTATTACACCTTTTAAGAAACCTTAATTAGAAAAGAAAGGATCTAAATATATTGTACTATTTTTAATATAAATACCTGTTTCTTGGGAATAAAAACATGTTATTTGACACCTTCTAATTATGTAACTCAGAAATCTTGTTTCTCCGTTTCTTTATTTCATTTACCACCAGTATCTTCTTTTTAATTTTTATTTCTTAGATTTGAAGGCCTTTCACTGATGTGTTATAAATGCGTGGTAACTTAGACACACTGGATGACTTTATTCTTAGCCAGTGATAGTATTATTAGCTAATATAATGTAAATGTGTATATTTATATTTAATAGATTTAATATAAATATTTTACTAAAGTTTTACTAAATTTTTTCCACAACTCATATATGTAACGCTTCCTGTTTTACAAATATTGTACCAATATTGTGACAGTAAATTTGTTTTTACCTCTATTTCCTGATTTTTTTTTTCTGGTAGGCTATAGGCCTAGAGTATTTGCTTGATAAGCATAGATTTGTTTGTCATCACTACCATCTAGTGGCTGTTTTTCAAATTGCAACTTGCTATATTTTCCATGTTTCTTAAACATCTAATAGCCACTGTGGGTAAAACGGTCCAGAAAAAGATTTTATTTTTAGTGTAGTTTATTTATAACTTAAGCATTGTCATGTTACATAACTTGCACAAGTAAAATTACAGTGAATATCAATAAGACTATTTCAATTAAAACCTTTTGGTGGTTTAATTCTTTCCTTCTTTATTTTTAGTGTTTTACCTCATATAACCCTAAAAAAAGTTTACACTTAAATTTGGTGAGATAATTGTGTATTCTTGTTCAGAAAATGTAAAAGAAGAAATGTTTGTAATAATGCTTTTGCTCTCAAAATCCTTTTAAAGTGTTACCATAAAATGCCTCAGATACATGCATAATATGCATATCTCTGATCTTATTTTTAAGAATCTTTCTAAGAGAATGGAACAGAATTTGGTTATTTGCCAAACACTAGAAATGAAAAGTTTACAGATAATTGACAGTCTATGGAAATGACCTTAAATTTTAGTACTTTAAAATGTAATGGGCTCTTATTTGATCCTGTTTAGAAAACTTTTCTTCTGAGGTTTAGCCATTTGTACCGTGTGTGAATTTTCACATCAACATGCCATGGTAATAAGTAGTCACCTACATTATTCTCATTTTAGACTTGTGGGAAACAGAAAGAGAAGATACTTGTAACCTTAAAAGAATTAGAAGAGTGTTTTGAAATGTGAATTCTGATTTGTAAGGAATTGCCAAACTGTCTTCCGAGGTAGCTGTAGTATTTTGCATTCCCACCAGTAATGAATGAGAGTTCCTGTTGCTCTGTGTCCTCACCAGTATTTAGTGTTGATGATTTTTTTTTTAGACATTCTAATAATTTGGTGATGGTATCTCATTGTGGTTTAATTTTATTTCCCTAACAATTCATGTTAAGCATCTTTATTCAGTTCATTCTTTTGAGCACCTACCATATACAAGTCAAAAAGTTACAGTTTTTAAAGGGGTTATCTGGACACTACACATCTTGGAAAACAAAAATGGATGACTTATTCTGTCCATGAAAAGCTGTTTTTTATATAGCGTTTAGATGACATTACATAGCATAAGTAAATCCAGAAAAGGAACATCTAAGAATTGTAGTTACAGCTGAAGAAACCCATAAAGTATTTGTGAAGTATTGAATTTTATTGTTTTGTTTACCTTTTCTTTTCTTTTTTTTTTTTTTTTGAGCCAGAGTCTTGCTCTGTTGCCCACGCTCCAGTGCAGTGGTGTGATCTTGGCCCACTGCTACCTTCACCTCCCAGGTTCAAGCAATTCTACCTTAGCCTCCTGAGTAGCTGGGATTACAAGTGCCTGCCACCACGCCCAGCTAATTTTTTTATTTTTAGTAGAGACAGGGTTTCATCATGCTGGCCAGGCTGATCTCGAACTCCTGACCTCAGCTGATCCCCCTGCCTCGGCCTCCCAAAGTGCTGGGATTACAGGCGTGAGCCACTGCGCCCGGCCTGCTTTTATTTACCTTTTTTAAAAAGCCAATTTTGTTGGCTCTTTGCTTGGGCCGGACTTCTTGCGTGGAACCACATGTGAGCTACATTGTGATCTGGTTTTAAGCTAGTTTAAAACTGCAGTTTCAACTATTAATGATAAGCTTTCAGGAATGGATTCCTGTTGGCCAGACTGACGAGAAACCAAGCTTACCCATTTGTTGATATACAGTATAGCAAATAAGCCATTTGCAAAAAGTAGGCTATAGTCTATAAAGAAGGCTTAATTGGCAGAGTTAAAAGAAAGGGAACTGCTGTTTCCATTGAGCAGTGAAATATTATTAATATGTCTATGTTAATTTGTTTCCAAATTGTGGTTTATAAAATAACTGTTTCTGTTACTTTTAGTGGCATTTATTTTCAACTGGCTTGGATTTTGTTTATCCTTCTGTATCACCAATACCATAGCTGGAAGATATGGTGCTATCTGCGGATTTGGCCTTTCCTTGATCAAATGGATCCTTATTGTCAGGGTGAGTGTCTTGATAGCCTGTATCTCTTTTATCTCTAAAATGAGATGTATGAAATTTTCTGTGTGATTCATGAATGGGCACTTTATTTTCATGAATTCAGTTATTTCAAGGCTTATTCTTAAATCCTATATTTAATCATTATAGTGAGCTCTGCGGTATGAACACTTTATAACTTTATCATATGAGAAATTGTTAATATAGTGGAAAGAACTTTGAAATCATAAAAATTTAAGTTTGAATCTCAACTTTTTTATATGTCTTTTAACTTTATTTAATTGTTCTGAGCATTAGTTTCTTTATAATAGGCTGATGATAGCTGCCTTGTGGCATTTTTATGAGGTATGGAAATAATGTAATTAAAGTACCTTATCCAGTTACTGCACAAATATATGTGCTCAGTAAATCGTGGCTACTATTATTGTGATATAGGGCAGGTATGCCTAAAATCAGTTAAAACATAAAAATTTCTCGTTTAGTCACATTATCATGAACTTAAATATTTTCTCACTCTTTTCTTTTGAAAACATTGAGAGCTCAAAAGGCCTATGAAGTGGTTATCAGAACCCTTTTTTCCCCTCATGCTTCTTCTAAGCCTTCCTTATTTTCCTGTTGTTCCCTGAAGTCACCCTCTGCCTTCTTCTTATCATTTACAAGATAGTGTGTAGGGAGACAGTGATAAGTCCTTTTCCCCACCTTAACAACTTTTCTAGTCCCAAAAAAGTTTTCTGTAAAAATTGCTTAGGCATTAGTGTTGTTAGCATCATCTTCCCCCAGCTCTTTACCTTTGCCTTTTGAAGGCCTCTTCACTTCTTTTTACAAATGTTTCTTCCTAGTTTTTTTTTTTTTCTTTATGATAAGATCTAGGAGAATGATCAAGAATGGCTTTACTTATTGTTTTAATAAGTCTTTTGAAAAATTACCTGCACATTTTAAATGCTATTATACAATTAATAAAATATATACATTCTACATTTAAACATTCATTTCTTATTGAATGAGCTAAATCCTCCTTAAATTTTTAGTAGTATCATAGATCAAATATATTAGCTTCTCTTAAATGTTCACTTTGATAATATATCTATATTACTAAGTTGATTTAAAAGTACCCATTATGAAAATATTAATGTTTATAGATGTGATGCATTTCTTCATTATTTTAAAGCTTATAGCTTCCCAGGGTTTCAGTAATCCATAGGTTTTGGTTATTAATCAATTAATTATTGGTTGGGACCTATGGACTGGTTTCTTCTAAGAAAATTAAAATTTGAGCCATCGTAAGAACTATCCCTTGACAATTTCTTGTTTTAGTTTTACTGCAAAAGATGTACAGTGGGTTCCTAACACAAGTATAAATCTATTAGGTGTTACAGAACATACAAAGATAAAGACACAATCCCTTCCCTTATAGAAATTATTAAAATACCTTGAAGTTGGGCCTAGATAAGTCCAACGTTGATTATGATACTATTAAGCACTATTATTCAAATGGGATTTCTCATCTAAATCACAGAACACAGAAAATGATATGAGGACTATTTTCTCAATTCTCCCAGTTAGTAAATTGCTAGTATCATTCTAGATGTATAAGAAAGAAGTTAATGCATCCTATACAACTTACGCCCTTAAAGTATTACAGCTTAATTTTCTCATAAGAACCTCAGGTTGAGAAGGGATTAGATTATCTAGTTATCAACTCTAGTTGATGTGATAAGATGAGGAACTTATATTCAAGGACTGGAGTTTCTTACAGTTTTGTAAGGTATATACTGTCATCAAGTTTGATCTCCAGGACTGTTTAGTTTCCCTTAAAATACTTTTACTGAGTTAGAGTTAATGTTATGCCTTTAGTGTGTATTAAGAAGTGTTATAAGAAAAGGGTTTTTTAAAATCTTTTGTATAAAATAACAATAACTGTCATTCATTGAACCCCTAGTGTGTGCCAGGCATAATTTGTTACAAATAACGAGTTTTCAAACTTTTTAACTGTATCTCTGATGCTGGTGATGATCTAGCCATTTTATTGGTGATGAAAGTAAGAATAAAGAGTCTAATAATTTGCTCAAGGTCCCACAGTTGTTTTTCTTGTGGAGACGGATTCTCACTCTGCCACCCAGGCTGGAGTGCAGTGGCGCCATCTTGGCACCCTGCAACCTCTGCCTCCTGAGTTCAAGCGATTCTCCTGCCTCAGCCTCCAAGTAGCTGGGACTACGGGCACATGCCGCCACGCCTGGCTAATTTTTTGTATTTTTGTAGAGACAGAGTTTCACGTCATTGCCCAGGCTGATCTCAAACTCCTGAGCTCAGGCAGTCTGCCAGCCTTGGCCTCCCAAAGTGCTAGGATTACAGGCGTGAGCCACCGTGCCCAGCCAGTCCCACAGTTTTCAATGTGAATTGGCATCTACCTTGGTCTCAATTCATCGCCTATGTTCCTACTTCTGTACTGCCTCTGTTACACTGTATTTTGACTTTTACTATAATGCTCCAAGTAAAACATTCCTTTCAGAGTTTAGTGCTGAGAGAAAAGTTTTCCCCTAAAAACTTGGTGTTTCCTTTCATTAGACAATAAGTAATTTATAAATCATACTGCTGCTGTCCATTTTGTGTCTGAGCTACTTTGAAATCATAAAAATTTAAGTTTGAATCTCAACTTTTTTATATGTCTTTTAACTTTATTTAATTGTTCTGAGCATTAGTTTCTTTATAATAGGCTGATGATAGCTGCCTTGTGGCATTTTTATGAGGTATGGAAATAATGTAATTAAAGTACCTTATCCAGTTACTGCACAAATATATGTGCTCAGTAAATCGTGGCTACTATTATTGTGATATAGGGCAGGTATGCCTAAAATCAGTTAAAACATAAAAATTTCTCGTTTAGTCACATTATCATGAACTTAAATATTTTCTCACTCTTTTCTTTTGAAAACATTGAGAGCTCAAAAGGCCTATGAAGTGGTTATCAGAACCCTTTTTTCCCCTCATGCTTCTTCTAAGCCTTCCTTATTTTCCTGTTGTTCCCTGAAGTCACCCTCTGCCTTCTTCTTATCATTTACAAGATAGTGTGTAGGGAGACAGTGATAAGTCCTTTTCCCCACCTTAACAACTTTTCTAGTCCCAAAAAGTTTTCTGTAAAAATTGCTTAGGCATTAGTGTTGTTAGCATCATCTTCCCCCAGCTCTTTACCTTTGCCTTTTGAAGGCCTCTTCACTTCTTTTTACAAATGTTTCTTCCTAGTTTTTTTTTTTTTCTTTATGATAAGATCTAGGAGAATGATCAAGAATGGCTTTACTTATTGTTTTAATAAGTCTTTTGAAAAATTACCTGCACATTTTAAATGCTATTATACAATTAATAAAATATATACATTCTACATTTAAACATTCATTTCTTATTGAATGAGCTAAATCCTCCTTAAATTTTTAGTAGTATCATAGATCAAATATATTAGCTTCTCTTAAATGTTCACTTTGATAATATATCTATATTACTAAGTTGATTTAAAAGTACCCATTATGAAAATATTAATGTTTATAGATGTGATGCATTTCTTCATTATTTTAAAGCTTATAGCTTCCCAGGGTTTCAGTAATCCATAGGTTTTGGTTATTAATCAATTAATTATTGGTTGGGACCTATGGACTGGTTTCTTCTAAGAAAATTAAAATTTGAGCCATCGTAAGAACTATCCCTTGACAATTTCTTGTTTTAGTTTTACTGCAAAAGATGTACAGTGGGTTCCTAACACAAGTATAAATCTATTAGGTGTTACAGAACATACAAAGATAAAGACACAATCCCTTCCCTTATAGAAATTATTAAAATACCTTGAAGTTGGGCCTAGATAAGTCCAACGTTGATTATGATACTATTAAGCACTATTATTCAAATGGGATTTCTCATCTAAATCACAGAACACAGAAAATGATATGAGGACTATTTTCTCAATTCTCCCAGTTAGTAAATTGCTAGTATCATTCTAGATGTATAAGAAAGAAGTTAATGCATCCTATACAACTTACGCCCTTAAAGTATTACAGCTTAATTTTCTCATAAGAACCTCAGGTTGAGAAGGGATTAGATTATCTAGTTATCAACTCTAGTTGATGTGATAAGATGAGGAACTTATATTCAAGGACTGGAGTTTCTTACAGTTTTGTAAGGTATATACTGTCATCAAGTTTGATCTCCAGGACTGTTTAGTTTCCCTTAAAATACTTTTACTGAGTTAGAGTTAATGTTATGCCTTTAGTGTGTATTAAGAAGTGTTATAAGAAAAGGGTTTTTTAAAATCTTTTGTATAAAATAACAATAACTGTCATTCATTGAACCCCTAGTGTGTGCCAGGCATAATTTGTTACAAATAACGAGTTTTCAAACTTTTTAACTGTATCTCTGATGCTGGTGATGATCTAGCCATTTTATTGGTGATGAAAGTAAGAATAAAGAGTCTAATAATTTGCTCAAGGTCCCACAGTTGTTTTTCTTGTGGAGACGGATTCTCACTCTGCCACCCAGGCTGGAGTGCAGTGGCGCCATCTTGGCACCCTGCAACCTCTGCCTCCTGAGTTCAAGCGATTCTCCTGCCTCAGCCTCCAAGTAGCTGGGACTACGGGCACATGCCGCCACGCCTGGCTAATTTTTTGTATTTTTGTAGAGACAGAGTTTCACGTCATTGCCCAGGCTGATCTCAAACTCCTGAGCTCAGGCAGTCTGCCAGCCTTGGCCTCCCAAAGTGCTAGGATTACAGGCGTGAGCCACCGTGCCCAGCCAGTCCCACAGTTTTCAATGTGAATTGGCATCTACCTTGGTCTCAATTCATCGCCTATGTTCCTACTTCTGTACTGCCTCTGTTACACTGTATTTTGACTTTTACTATAATGCTCCAAGTAAAACATTCCTTTCAGAGTTTAGTGCTGAGAGAAAAGTTTTCCCCTAAAAACTTGGTGTTTCCTTTCATTAGACAATAAGTAATTTATAAATCATACTGCTGCTGTCCATTTTGTGTCTGAGCTGCCATGAACCTCGGATTTTGTGTAAATATCTTTAGCCTAGGCTTCCGATACTACTTCTGTCTAAGGTTTTTATTATTTGGTTAAAAATACATATGTGTTTTATTAAAAACTAAGAAATTATATTTCGAAAGTAGGATGTAAACAATGAAATAGTGATGTTGTATTAATATAATAAAATCAGATGAATTCTTAATGTTCATTAATTTATTTTCCAAAATTTGATTTCTCTAGCCTGTGACTGGTCAATCAACATGATTGGTTTACTTATATTAAAAAAACAACAACAGTTGGCTTAGGCTTATGATTTTAGTATTTTAAAATATTTTTGCTAACACAGTAATGAGTCCAACATTACTTTATCCTTTTTACATAGCGAATCCTTCTCTTTCAAAGTATTTTGGTGAAGACAGACTCTGTTCTGGCTGTTCGGGTTGCCTGTTACTGGGTAACACGCAGAAATGTAAAATAAAAACTTATTGCCTTGGTTCTTTATTCTTTTTTGTTCTTGAAAAGCCTTTAAGACCTATATGAAAGTGTTTTATTTCTAACTGTGAATCACTTGACTAAAAAATAGTATAGTACAGTCCTGTGTAAGCTGCATCTTTTGCATTTCAAGTCCCTCCTTCATTGTACACATATTTTAAAGATGTAGGTGTATGTGGGATCTCTGTGTTTAGTAGTACTTTGAAATTTTAAATCTCTGAAATTACTATACATTTTTAAAAAGTACTATAAAATGTAAAACATGAAACTACTGTAAATACTGAAATTACTATAAATGGTTGATTTATTAATTAGAAATACTTCCTGAGAAAATACTTAAAAGGCTATAAAAAGTAGACTTAGGTAATCTTTATTTGATATGCTTACTAAATAACATTATTTACAACTTGTAAGCATTTTTTATTATTGCCAAAGCCTAGGATTTTTAAGCTTATATGGAAATTACCAACAAATAATTGGAAATCTTTATGTATAAAGTTACAAATACTTTTAATTAATATTAGATTTGGGAGCAAGTCTGCATTTAACAAAATCATTTTTAGTTACATCAGATTCAGTTTGCAGGCCAGTGGAAACAGGGTGGGTAAATACAAGCTAATTTTTAATAATTTTAGAGTAGGTTATATTAAACACTTTTAAAAAATAATCATTTGAGGCATTGTTTTAGGTGCTAAAGTTATCTGAAGTAACTGAAGAAAATCAGATTGATTTTTTAAAAAGCCTTTTAAAATTAATGAAGTGTAATGTCTAGAGTCTAATCAAGGAAAAGATAACTGTGTCCAATATCATCAAACTCTGCCTTCCATCTGCCTGTTCATATTCCCACACCACAGAGAATATAAAACTGTCTGCCATGGCCACTAATAGGAACTGTTGAAATGCCACTTTAAAGCTGTTTTCAGCTCACTGTTGGGAACTGAATGCTAGAGCATCTAGTTTGAAAATAGAAAGACTCTAATGGGGGTCTTTATGCACCTAGTATTTTTGGCAGTGATTAGCAGTAGGGAGTGTACAGAAGGTCAAAAGCTCTTCTTTTTGGAGGTCAGCAGGATACCCCCATCTGATAAGATTAAACTAATGTGGCTTTTGGTGTTAATATCTGAAGCAGCGGGTTGCTATAGTGTGTTTGGGATGGTAGTTGTGGTTTTGAGAGATTATGAAAGAAGGACTGATGTGAAATTTTTAATAAGAAAATGTGTGATTCAGACATACAACATTTACTTGTATTTCTTGCAGGGAGTTTGAAACTGGTTTTTGTTTCCAAAATACTTCATTTAATTTTTTTTTTTTTTTTTTGCTATTGCATAAGATGATTTTTTTCTCAAATAATTTATATGTATGTATGCCATTAGGTGTTTTTATTTTTCCTTTGTGCTATTTTTAAGTGTTAAAGATTAT
Source organism: Mandrillus leucophaeus (assembly GCF_000951045.1). Lineage (NCBI taxonomy): Eukaryota > Metazoa > Chordata > Mammalia > Primates > Cercopithecidae > Mandrillus > Mandrillus leucophaeus. Next base: position 1,180,601 of record NW_012105764.1, on the reverse strand, counting down.
TTGAGGTAAATCATTCTGAAACTGAAGATAATCTATGATTTTCAAATTCAGGTGTACGAATTTGGTTAATATATTTATGTTCACTCCATAGTTTTCTGATTATTTTACTGGATATTTCAATGGACAGTATTGGCTTTGGTGGATATTTCTTGTACTTGGTAAGTTTATTCTTAATGTATTTAGTTTAACTTTGATATTTCCAAAAACTGTAAATATAAACAAACTATGGCACAATTTATGTGGAAATTATTTTTCTTCTGTAAAATTTTCATATTCAAACACATCATCTCACATTTTTAAACTATTCTACATAGCACTACAGATTTCTTAGATTTAAAATTCAGAGGCTATCAGTGTAAAGAGTCAGTGGTGGGATGATCATTGAATGCCACAAAATTTTAAAATAACAATGTGATAAAAAACTGTCTTAGCATTTATCTCAGAAAATATACACAAATAACTTCTTTTAATGATCTTAGGAAATTTGAGAGTTGGATAGTTTGGTTGTTCTGTCTATTCTCTTATTTTTCGATCGTGGAAACATTCTTTATGCTTTTGAATTGTGCCTTGAATTAATCATTAATCAGCCAGGCATAAGGAAAGGCTTTATGCCTAATGATCACAGTACTTCTGTTGAGTTGTCTTATAAGACATGTCTTTTTATTAATATTGATGGAATTTTATGGATTTTCAATTTTTGTTCCCTTTTGTTTTTTACCTTCGATGTGAGATGATTAAGTTAATCATTAAATCACATTATACCTTTAATCCACTTTTCAGATGTATTTGCTGACATAAGGAATACATTTTGTTTCTTGTTAGGATTAAAAGCCCATGTTTCACTCAGAATTGTACCAGAAAATAACAGCATTTCAGTAGGTGGCAGTCTTCTCTCTGAGTTTTTATTTAGTCGTACTGTTAGATCTTTAGGATCTTTTGGGAAACAAATTATTGTTAAATAAGGTCACTTAATTCTTTAATAGCTATAGTGAAATTATTTTAGTATTATGACCTTGTTGAGATGCATCTGGAGGTGAAGCTAGTTTTATATTGTTGTGTTCTAACTGCCTGAATGCCGTGTTCTTTATTGAGTTTCTTACCTAAAAGTGAGAAGGTTTATAAAGTCTGTTAAGTATTTAAGTATATTAAATGAGTACATTTGTGTGTGTATATATATTATTTAGAGATTGGTGGAATCTTAGGGAGGTTAATGTGGGGCAGAGTAGAATACAGAGGACAATGCCAGTTCCATTTCAGAGCCGTAATCTAGTATTTATTTATTTAGGGGAATGTGAAAATGTAATAAATGATAAAAATGTTGCTCTCACATATGCTGAAAAGAATGTTGAGCACTTTGTAGAATGCTCAGAAACAGTAGCCACTGAGTGATTGGTTTTTAGATATGAACTGCGTGACTTCTTTTAGAAAATGCCTGAAAAGTAAAATGTGTGTTAGAAAACAGCAGCTTTAGAGAGAAAGGAAGGGATCCCACAAATAAGTTGGTTTACATTTTTCAGTAATAGTTTTACATTTGGATAACAGTATTACTATCTTTGAACAGCATCTGGAAGGGTATGAGGGTGGAATGCAGAGGGAGTCCCAAACGGAGGGAGTTAGGACATGGGAAGCAGATGCAATTGGGTTTAGCTGAAATGTATACCCTTTAAGTCATCATTTGTAGCTCTCTTCTGTCTTTCCTCTCCAATTTACTACACACATGCTTCTTTTTTTTAGTGATTTGATCATTGCCTTGCAGTTGGGGTACAAATTTAGTTTGAGACTTTGTATTTTAAATTCACGAACTCCTTTTCCTCCTGGTGAGGAAAGTCATACACATACAGTAGATATCTTCTGTTTTTGTTTTTGGATCCCCCACCCCAATTTCCTGATTAAAAATTTACTGGGGTTAATGTTTCCCTAAGAATCATGTGCTTAAGTATTTCAAAGGCTTATACTAATAATGGTAATGTTTTATATTGATCTAATATTTGTTATGTGAAACTTTAGAGAATTTCACAGGTATTGCTTTTTAAATTATTAAATATATCTGTGGTTATTTTAAAATACTACTTTACAAAGGAGAAAACTGAGATAAATATAAGAGGAATCCCAAATAATCTATGAGTAATTGTCTTCCAAGTTGTCTTTTCTAACTCTTCTTAATTTTTTATTATGGTAGTTTCTTATTATTACTTCAAAATAAGAACTCATAATTGAAAACATGTACATAATGCACATATCTTCAAATACAGATTTCACAGATGACAGGCACTTGATACTGCTGTACAGGCTTATTGTTTTTTTCCCCACAGTTGTTAGCAACCACATGTATGTTTTTCCTTTTTATGTACTTTATATAAATAACTATGTCTTAGTTCACTCAGTAGTTACATTAATTGAAAAGATTGAACCCATGGGTTCAATGGGAGTTTTATGAGTTGAATCAGTTTAAGTGCATCAGGTAACTTTGCTATTTAAGGAAATTATTTAAATGTATGTTTTTATGTAATTCTGGATTTTTATAACTAGATTTGCTTTAATTTTGGTACATCTAGGCTTAACAAATTGAAAAATTGTATTTCCTTGTGACAGAGTTTATCCTTATAGTGTAAAATATATTACAGAAATGAATGGAAGTCTGCAAATAAAATTCCTTAAGCCAAGAGGATCTTGTTCATAATCATCTACTTTAAATTTATCTTGCCCCTTTCTGTATAAAAACATATATATCCATATTATTTCAACTTTCTCAGGTCTGCTCCTTTTCTTCAGAGGATTTGTTAATTATCTAAAAGTCAGAAACATGTCTGAAAGTATGGCAGCTGCTCATAGAACAAGGTATTTCTTCTTATTATAGAGGTAAGAAATATTAATCTGTGAACTCTGCCTATTTCCTTTATGTATTCAAATTTACCGGATACATGTTAAATGCCTAATGAGTATTCATGATTTTTACTGTTAGCATATTTAATATTTTTTAATACTGCTAATGGTCAGCTTATTGAAATTTAATAAGTCATAGACCTTTTTAGATAACTCTTAGATTTTTAAAATTGAATTTCACAAATTTTAGTTTTTAAAATACATGACGAGTAAACTGAAATTTTAAATCAGACTTTTAAAACTTCTCTTTAAAGATTAACCATAGAATGTATATCAAGTAACCACCAGCACGAAATTTGAAAGCTTGAAAAACAACACACTATGACATAGTACTTAGACTGAAGGAATGGGCATTTTTGTATAAAACAATGTGAAATTCGCATAGATACCTGGTGGAAAAAAAAATCTGTGATTGAAAAATAATTTGTCTTGCAGTCCTTTTAACAGTCTGGATCAAGGAATAAAAGTCATGTGAAGAAAATAGTTCTGTTACTGTTTTCTTAATGTGTGCTGGTTTTTATCAACTATGAAGGCTACAACTTGAATAAGTAGGAATATGAAGAAATGAGTAGACGTTGTCTTACTAGTTATCCAGTGAATTTCTGGAGGCCGTGGATATAGTAATAGTATTTATTTATTGTGCAGCGGGAGTATCTTCACATAAAGTGACTTCCTACTCCCTATTCTATTTTTTAAAGCAAGTACCATATACTTTATGCCTATAAATAATGTAAATTGATAAAGCATTTGAACTCCATAACCAAAATGTCTACTAGTGCTTAACTTCTGAATGTAGGACTATAAGGAACAAAGTGTTTCAAGTTTACTAAGTATTCTTTTTTCAAATAAATTGTATGCTTTGTGATTTGGTTGCTTACATTTTATTTATCATTTATGTAAGTTATACATAAGCTTATATAATTTACTTATTTCTGCTAGAGTACTATGAATACACTTGTATTTCTAGATCATGTTTAAGTATCATTTTAAGTGTTCTATTAAAGTCTCCCCCAACCACTCCCAAAGAAGTCGCTGTCGCTTTATTTTAACAAGCAAAATATCTTCTCAAACAGTGGCATTAAGAATTTGTCAGTATTAATAATAAGATTAAAAGGCAAAGTAATTTTGCTATTTTACTAATTTGTGTGGTTATCTTCTGTGCATTTCAAAGAGTGTAAAATACAATGCAAATATTTTCTAGATGAAAGTCTGCTATAGAAGCCTTACACTTTAGAATATATTCTGATTTATAGACTTTATCAAAAGAATATTATATACTTGATATAATTCTTCTATAAAATGTGTTGTATTATACTGTGATTTAGATAAAGACAACTTAATACATTTTAAGACTAATTCCTTCTTTGTCTCCAGACTGCATCAACCCGACATTCCTTTCTTATACCAATGTGAAATTTCCGGATCATCTGTAAACCTACAACTTTAATAGAAGACTACTAATAACAGAAGACTAGCAAAGAAAAGACGGAGCTTCAAAATTGAATGGCAGGGTGGTTTATGCTTACAAGCCATTTCTGTTCATTCTTTAAGTATCTGTATTTCATTTGTTTTGCACATACGCATATGTGCCCATTTGAGAGATTTGCGTATACTTGATAGAAACCGTAAAGTTGTAGCAGTTAAGTCCAGTCACATTTGGTTAATCAGTGTTTGATATAATTGAAAGAGTTGAGTGGATAAACAGTCTTCCAGCTTGTAAATGCCATTGACTTCTGACCTGACATTTAGTATAATAAAAATGAAATTATTAACCATGTCTAATGATTTAGTTTCTGGCTCTTAGACTCATCTGGTAATTCTACACATGAAACATCTTTTGTTACATAAGGTTTATTGAAACCTGCAGTGCTGATTATTAGAAAGGATTTGTCAGATTTTTGAACATGACATTTACATTATTATTTAGGAAAACTCTTCCTGTAAATAACCATGCATAACTTACTTTCTGCAATGTTTTCTTAGAAATTGTGTCCAGATAGCTTCCATTAATTTTAAATTCAGTGAACTAAATATATATATGTATATGTATACATATATATATACACACACACACACACACATATATATATTTAGAAACCTGAGTGTTAAAGATAGAATTTGTTTTAGGACAAATTTTAAGAAAATGTGGGAATACCAAATGTCCTTTATAAGATAAAAAAAATTTTTTTTAAGGGACATACTAGTTTTAGGGATTTTCAGATGAGAAGCTGGGTTTTTAGGATTGCCCGTCTTGGAGATTCTTGCAGGAAGAGATTGTATTAGATATTATATTTATTTCATTTAAGATAATTTTGAAAGTTAGTTTTCTAAATAAGATAATTCTCATTTGTGTTTGTCTTTTAAAAAGCCAATAAAATATCTGTCAGTATCATTGTAATAATTTTTTTAGAGTTTAATTTGTAAAGCTTAGCAAATAAAATCTTGTACTATTAATAGCTTCTTGCTTTATGACTTTAGGATTAACTTGTAAAAAACATATCCTGAACTGAGATATGCAAAACACTCATTTTCAAGTTATGGAAATGTGTTTGTGGCATATAGGACTGTGGGGTCTGTGTGTGTAGTGAGAGTATGTAACCATTATTACAACTGGAAGTTAATTTACATTCATAAACTACTATATTTCCCATCTTGCAAATCATTTTATGTCTCATCTGTTTTTCCTTTCGGTTATATCTTTGGTTTTGAATACCAACATTTAAAATGATGGTATTTTATCTTTTAAACTTAAAAATTATTTAATACAGCTATATGGAACGTATAAAATTGATTTCTTATTTATTATTAGACATTACTACTAAAAGGTACATCTAACTATTCAGGGACATTTTTCCATTTCCAAAAAATAAAATTTGTTATGCTTTATAACCCCTTCTGTATTTCTCTGTATTTTCTGATTGTTTCATTGTCCTTGATAAATAAAACATAGTTTAGTTTTGCTAATATAGCCTATTTTTTGTTTTGTCTCATTCAGTTTACTTTTCTGCGTAGAATTTTTATTGTTGTATTAAAATTTTTATTGTTGTATTGAAGTACCTGTGTTACAACCCTTGAAGTAAGACAATAGCATGGGGTAAAGAAAAAATACTTGGTTTAGTTGCCTAATTTGGAAATTAATTAAAATTAAACTGTACTAATAACATATTCAAACTCATGCTGTATCTCTTTCGTATTTCTTATAGACCTGTACTTTATTCTTTCAATAATTTTTAAATTAAATTAAAGCTTTGCTACGTGGTAATTAAATAATTACTAGGAAGCTTAGCTATCAAACATCGACTTACTAGAATTTCATTTTAGCTTTTATGGTATATGTGCTTGTTTTCTGAATATGGATATGTTACTTTTGATCCAGCATCAAAACTTCACTTTTTGTTTTGACTTTTTCCCCCAAATCTGTAAGGTTCAAGTATACATATGACTTAATCCTCTATAATTGGCATAATTCAATGGTAGCCTTAAATCTCATCACGTAAGCAAGGGAATCAGAATGTTATTTTCAAGAACTTAATGTTCCCTTCAGATATATCAAATCCTGCATACTTCATTTCCTGTGACCTTGAACAGCTGCTGTTGTGTTTTGGGGACACTTGATCATCTTTGCACTCTGCCTTAAAGATTGAAAAATCAGAACTCTTGTTAGGGTATCTAAACATTTTTGAGTGTGAACTGGGGATTGGAAGTTAATACAAAAATTTTTCAAATTACTTCTATTGTAAATGAATAAGCTGGTCATGGCTAGGATAATCCATCTTCATGTATTTATGCAATAAACTGAATTTTAAGGCAAAAATACACTTTTCCATATGGCGTATGCAGGATAGATTTTAGGAACTTAGATTAGAATAGAAATCCCATTACATTTGATTAAAATGAAAATCTCTGCTTAATATAAAAAAATACTAAACTTTAGCCTATTATTTTAAGTCTATAAGATATATTTCATTTTAGACATGCCTTTGAAGTTGTTCACATATTTTTACCTGCTAAAACAATATTATTTCCAGTAAAATCTCTCCTAACAGGAAAAGTGGAGTTCCAAATATCCAGTTGGAGAAAAATTCAGAGTTCCTTCATTTAATATAATTTTTTTCATCTAGTATGCACTATTTCCAGAAGTGCAAAAGGTAATGATAGTGACTGTGACACCGTACTTAACTAAGGTAATATATATCCTTAGTTTGCTCAAAACTGTCCTGGTTATTCCTGTTTTCTCAGCTTAATAGTGCCTCGTCGTACGCGAAAGTGTTCTAATTTGGAGGATAAGTTATATGATCATCCTGTGTATAATTGTAGACCGTACCAAGAAGCGACTACCTTAGCTCCACTGCCCTTTGAGGGATGGAACTGGGGTAAGGGTAGAAGCCAGTTATTATTGCCACAGTGTTTTCTAATGAACCATTTGGCCTCTAGAAGAGGAATAGTATTTTTTTTAATAGTTGTATTTGAATCCAGCTTATGGTAAATATTAAACTGAATGGCTTTTATATTTTTAACTGCTGTTAAATGTTATTTTAGCATTTATTAGTTGTTTAATTCTTCAAATAGTCATATGAAGTATTAACATATATTTGATAAAGGTCAATTGTTAGATGATAATGTGCCATTCATTATCATAGGAATGTCCTTGCCCATATATAAAACATGCTGGCATGTATTTTACTTGTTAATAAAGTTGTATAGATGTGGAAGTGTGAACCTGTGATGCATCCTTTTCAAAATCAGTTTAAGATTCACTTCTTATCACCACTTTGGCCTCACTAAACTGTTTATGTGACAAACCTTTCAAGATTGGAGATGGAAACAACACTTGTGAAATTAGGTTGGAGTTTAAACATCTTTTAACTTCTCAGTTATTTGTATGTCAGGAGATAAATAGTGGTTTAATTTTAATAAACACAAAATACCAGCTTTTTGAAAATAATTTGTTCATTTCTACTTTGTAAAGTATCATTGGTCACGTAGCTCAGACCTGCTTATGGGTGTGAATTCTTATTTGGAACATAATACCTAACATGCAAAAATTTCCAGCAAGTAAATAAGAAAAATAGAAAACTCATTTCATACTTTTAAAAACATGTTTTTAAAGTTTACTTTAAGCTCAGAGTATGTGCTGCTTTTACTTTTTTAATGTTTTGAGCTTATATTTCATTATTTTTGTTTTGAGAGATTGAGTTGTGCTTTAAAAAAATTCTCCTTGTTTTGTTAGAAACTGTTATTTAAAAAAAAAAAAATCAGCACCTAAATAGAGAGTATATGGGGTATTACTCCTTTAACAGTGGAGATTACAGCACACCAAAGCAATACTTCCAGTTCACAGAATCTTAGAGGTTTTCTCTCTCTTCAATCTTGCAAAGAACCACTTTACTACTCCCTAATTAAATTCATATTTGCTCCTTATGTCTTGTCTCCTGCAAGTGGAATTAAAGCAAAAGTTACCTAGATGACGTTTGATCTTAAGGGATGCAATTAGGTGAAAAGGGGAAGGCAGTTGCCTCTTTACCAAGCAGTAAAGCATTCTAGCTGGTAGGAAAAGTGGAAGTTTGACATATCTCTCCAGGCAGAAGGGTGGGAAGCCCAGAGGCCAGTCCCTTAGATTTTCATTCTGAATTGACTTAGATGATACTACCCTATAACTAGTGACACATTTATTTTGCTCAAAGAGCCACTGCACTGAAATCCTTGTTAGAAGTGATCAGGAAGTAAGCTGGCGGGCATGTTGTTTCTGATTCTAGGATAAATTACTGCACCGGCTTTCTCTTACAATCATAGGTCAACCTTGGGTTTATTTTCAAAAATGGCTGTTATGTCAAAAGGGAAATACTTAGATGGGAATCAAGTTCTACAGACTCTACCCTGATCATACTTTGGATCATTGAAATATTTTTGAGTGCCTGTTAATAGTTCTTGAAGGGATTATGCTGTTACTGCCACATAAAACCTGTCTTTTACCCTATTCTTCTTTCCACCTTCTTTGAAAAAAAGAAAAACACACACACACACAAAAACAAACCTTAATTGCTATCTCTTTCAGGAAACCTTTTTCTCTCATCCTCTTTAATTTTCATCATCTTGGTTTCCATAGCCCTATGTGTGATTTCTGTCAAGGTACTTACGAGACAGTGCTGGGAGTATTAATTTTTAGGTTACTATCCTCAATTATATCTTACTCAATTTTGCATGTCACCACCCCCCCTCCCCCCCCAACACCTAAGCACAAAGCTCAATACATTTAGTGAATGATTGGATAGGATGGATGCCAGTGTGAGACTGTGTACTGGTGTATATAAAATGTCTTCTGGCCTTTAACTCAATGTCTAATAGAGGAAGATTTATAAAGAGGAAAATTGCCTAATATTGAGGTACGAACAAAAATTATGGGTCAGAGCAGTTGAACTCCAGGAGAAAATGGGCACTCTTCACTGCAGAGGTGACACTGGAACTAGATCTTAAAGAATAAGTAGAAATGTGCAGTGTGTTGAAGCATTTCATACATTCTCATATTTTTCCATCTCTTGCATGATGTTCTCTGCCTTCCTTGATTGTCCTCAGACGGAAGGAATTATCTTTCCAATTCTCATAACACTTCTTCTGAGGCTCTTTATTAAACCACTTTCTACTGTGTGTCTCAGTACTGTGCGTTCATGCCTCACCACTTCTGCTAGAGGGCAGGATCTGTGTGAGGTATAGAATCATAGCCTCCAGTGAGCCTAGCACATACTAAACACCTTTAAAAGATCAAGATTTTCCACATCATTGTGAGCCACTCACTTTACCACTGCAGATACCACTGCAGATGTCCACAATGGTACAGCCTTCCTCTTCTCCAAAACACTGTACAAGAAGTATGTAGAGTAATTGTGAACATCTTTTTCACGTATCTCCCAACTTTATCTCCCTCTCTAGAAGTAACCACTGTTAACAATTTTTACACACTCTTACAGATGTTTTCCACATAGATTTTTCTACTAGGATGATCCTGTGCTCTATGATGTCAGCATAACTTCTGGTTATGAAGGTGAGAGGATCCCAGGTGTAAATGTCTGAAAAAGTGTACCTCTTGCTTTGTATTTATAGGAGACTGCTCTCAGGGGAGAGTAGTGTTTTTTTATTGCAAACATAGTTTATTTACTGAGAAACCAAGGTTTATTTTCTTGGTCCTTTAGTTTCTAGATGAAGAATGACTTGTGGTTTCGAGGCCTTTGGGAGCTGAACTATTCCTGGATCTGATATATGCAGCATGTAAATGTCCTACTTTATGAACTCCTTACAACTCCATTTCGTGAGAAGTACTCTGAAACGAGGTCATTTGGAGGGAAAAGGTCAGAGTTGGCAAGAAACTCCAGCCTGGGTACGCTGAGAGAAGACTAAAATAATGCTGAGTTTAGGCTGGGCGTGGTAGCTCACGCCTGTAATCTCTGCACTTTGGGAGGCCAAGGCAGGTGGATCACATGAGGTCAGGAGTTTGAGACCAGCCTGGCCAACAGGTGAAACCCCATCTCTACTGAAAATACAAAAGTTAGCTGGGTGTGGTGGTGGGCGCCTGTAATCTTAGCCACTTGGGAGGCTGAGGCAGGAGAATCACTTGAACCCCAGAGGCAGAGGTTGCAGTGAGCCAAAATCACACCACTGCACTGCAACCTGGGTGACAGAGTGAGACTCCCTCTCAAAAAATAAAGAAATAAATAATGCTGGACTTAAAATGAATTCCCTTTGTTTTGGGACCAGCATGTCCCAGGATGTGGCAGTCACTGTTCTCTGACTAAACCTACAGCCATTTAGAACCCCTCTGTATTAGTGTTCTCCAGAGAAACAGAACCAATAGGATCTGTGTATGTATGTATATATGTATGGTCAATAGATCCATCTGTCTAGGTATTTATTATTGGAATTGGCTTATGTGATTATGGTGGCTGAGAAGTCCTATTTACAGTCTGCAAACTGGAGAACTAGGAAAGCTGGAGGTGTAATTCACTGAGTCAGAAGGCCTAAGAACCAGGAGAGCCTATGGTGTAACTCCCAGTCCCAGTTGGAAGGTGGGAGTGGGGTGAAGAAATGGTGTGAGTCTGGAGTCCAAAGGCCCAAGAACCAGGAGCTCCAGTGTATAAGGGCAGGCAAACATGAATTGTCCCAGCTCAAGAAAAGAGGGATAGTTCACTCCTCTTCCATATTTTTGTGCTATTTTGGCTCTCAATGGATTGGACAATGCACACCCACATAGGTGAAGGCAGATCTTCTTTACTCAGTCTACTGATTGAAATGTTAATCTTTTCCAGAAACACCTTCACAGACACACCTGGAATAATGTTTAATCAGCTATCTGGGCATCCGTTACCTCAGTCAAGTTGACACATAAAATTAACCATCACACCCTTCTTCTTCCCCAGTTTTTCCTGCCTGAATGCCAGTATAGTATCTGGAGGTGAAGCAGGACCCAGATACACAGTTTGGGTTCTCTGTACTGTGTAGTGATAAACAGTTTGGATTGCTCTTAAACATGACCAAAGTAAGTAATATCCTCAGTGGCTAAGCCAGTGGCTCACAGTGATGTGCAAAATCTTGCACCTTGTTTTTTAAAGGTGCTTACAGTAACCTATGTTCTATAGAATTTACAGGAGAGCTGCTTAGGCCTTCACAAACCACCAACGTGAAAAGAAAAAAAAAAGTTGCAAGTCTTACCTTCCCACAGAGGTTACTGACCAGACTCCTCACGCATGGTTTGATTTTCAATCAACTCACTACTGTGGCAGTGTGTAAGTAGTTTAAGTAATGGGTTTATATCTGCTTGATTCTCGCCCTTTTATTCTCTTTATTCTCCCAACTGTGTTCCAGTTGGGAACCCACTACTTTGCAGTCGCTTCTGGAGAATGGCTTAGTGAAAATGTCAGCAGCCATGATTTCAACAACTATCTCAAAGGTCATTCCATGCTGTCCACATTAACCACCAACAAAACTTTGCCAAGCGAAGCAGGTGCCATTTTCTTTCTTCCCTTCCCTTCCCCTCCACTTCCCCCTTCCCCCTTCCTTCTCCCTTCCCTTCCCTTTTTTCTTTTTTTGGCCACCTTCCTGGCTGGGAAAGCAGATGCCATTTTCAGATATCTGCTTGGAAAAACAACAAATCAGAATGGCCGGGTGAAATCAACACTCCCTTTTATGGTAGTCCAGCTCCCAAATACGTAATGTTGGCTTTTCAGAGAAGAGTTAAAATATGGCAGGAGTGAAGCAAGATGGCTGACTAGAAGCAGCTACAATGTGTGACTCACAGAAAGGAGCAAAAGGGATGAGTAAATACAGCACCATTAACTGAAACATCCAAGTACTCACACTGGGATTGATCAGGGAAACGGCTCGACCCATGGTGAATGGAGAAAAGCAAGACAGAGTGACAGCCCACCCAGGAGTGACATGGAACCAAGAGAACCCCAATCCCTGGCCCAGGCAAACAGTGAGTATGCAACCTCAGGAACCCATACTTTTCCTATGGATCTTTGCAACCCTCAGATCAGGAGATCCCCTCATGAACCCATTTAACCAGGGCCTTGGGTCTGACTTACAGAGCTGCATTGAGTCTCAGCAAAACAGCTACTCAGGCGTGCACAGAGATCTGAGAACTTTACGTATTTGGGATCTGTGATTGCTGACAAAGGTGACTGCAACTTAAGCAGGATAGGAGGTCCGTACATACCCCTGGGAAGGGGGCTGAATCCAGGGGGCTGGGCATTGTTGGTCTGTGGATCCCACTCCCATGGCACCTCACAAGATAAGACTGACTGGCTTGGAATTCCAGCCAGCCACTGGCACTTAACATGAGACAGGACAGAGCCCCTTGGGGGAGGAGCAGGCCACCATCTTTGCTATTTGGATGACTCAGCCATTTTAGCCTGCAGACTTTGGAGAGTCCAAACAGACTGGGTGTGGAAGGGATCCCCCAGCACAGCACAGCTGCTCTAGCCAAATGTGACCAAACTGCATCTTTAAGTGGGACCCTGATCTATTATTCTGCATTGAGTGGGACCTCAGCCGAGTCCTCGGAGGTAGACTGTAGGAGGCTACCTCCTACAGGTGTGTTCAGGCTGGCAACAGGTTTGTGCCCCGCTGGGATGGAACTCCTAGAGGAAGGAGCAGGCTGCCATCTTTGCTGAATCACAGCCTTCACTGGTAGTACCTCCAGGTACTGGAAAGTCCGAGGCAAGTAGGGTCTGGAGTGGATCCCCTAGCAAACCACAGCAGCCCTATGGAAAAGTGTCCAGACTGTTAAAAATAAATAAATAAATAAATAAATAAATAAATAAATAAATAAATGAAACAAAACCCCATTCAAAGGTCAGCAACCTCAAAGATTGAAGGTAGATAAGCCCACAAATATGAGAAAGAATCAGTGCAAAAACGCTAAAAACTCAAAAAGCCAGAATGCCCTCTTTCCTCTAAATAACAGCAATACTTCTCCAGCAAGGGTTCAGAACTGGGCTGAGGTTGAGATGGCTGAAATGACAGACGTAGACTTCAGAATGTGGATAAAAACAAACTTCACTGAGCTAACAGAGCACGTTGTAACCCAATGCAAGGAAGCTAAAAATAATGATAAAACAATGCAGGAACTGACAGCCAAAATAGTATACAGAAGAACATAACCAACCTGGTAGAGTTGAAAAACACATTATGAAAACTGCACAATGCAATCACAGGTATTAATACCAGAAGACACCAAGTGGAGGAAAGAATTTCGGAGCTGGAAAACTGTCTTTCTGAAATAAGACAGGCAGACAAGATTAGAGAAAAAAAAATGCAAAGGGATAAACAAAACCTCAGTGAAATATGGGACTATGTAAGGAGACTGAATCTACAACTGATTAGGGTACCTGAAAGAGATGAAGAGAATGGAACCAATTTGGAAAACATTTCAGGGTATCATCCAGGAGAACCTTCCCAACCTAGCTAAATTGATCAGTATTCAAATTTGGAAAATGCAGAGAACCCTGGTAAGATATTCAATGAGAAGATCATCCCCAGGACACATAATCTTTAGATTCTCCAAGGTCAAAATGAGAGAAAACATTAAGGACAGCCAGAAAGAAAGGCCAGGTTACCTACAAAGGGAAGGCCATCACACTAACAGCCAACCTCGCAGTGGAAATTCTACAAACCAGAAGAGATTGGAGGCCAATATTCAGCATTCTTAAAGAAAAGAAACTCCAACCCAGAATTTCATATCCAGTCAAACTAAGCTTCATAAATGAAGGAGAAATAAGATCCTTTTCAGACAAGCATATGCTGAAAGGATTTGTTACCACCAGACCTACTTTACAAGGGCTCCTGAAAGAAGCACTAAATATGGAAAGGAAAAACTGTTACCAGCCACTATAAAAATACACTGAGGTACACAGACCAGTGACACTATAAAGCAACCACATAAACAAGTTTACAAAATAACCAGTTAGCATCATGTTGACAAGATGAAATCCACACACTAACCTTAAATGTAAATGGGCTAAATGTCCCAAATAAAACCCACAGAGTAGCAAGCTGGGTAAAGAACCAAGACCCAAGGTATGCTGTCTTCAGGAGACTCATGGGCAAAGACACACATAGACTCAAAATAAAGGGATGGAGGAAATTTTACCAACAAATGGAAAACAGAAAAAAGCAGGAGTTGCAATCCTAGCTTCTGACAAAATAGACTTTAAACCAACAAAGATCAAAAAAGACAAGGAAGGGCATTACATATCATGGTAAAGGGATCAATTCAACAAGAACTAACTATCCTAAATATATATGCACCTAATACAGGAGCACCCAGACTCATAAAGTAAGTTCTTAGAGACCTACAAAAAGATTTAGACTCCCACACAATAATAGTGGGAAACTTTAACACCTCACTGACAATATTAGAAGAGATAGAAAATTCACAAAGATATTCAGGACTTGAACTCAGCTCTGGATCAAGTGGACCTGATAGATATGTACAAAACTCTTCATCCCAAAACAACAGAATAGACATTCTTCTCATCACCACACATCATGTACTCTAAAACTGATCACATCAGAAGTAAAACACTCTTCAGTAAATGTATAAGAACTGAATCATACCACACAGTCTCAGACCACAGCACAATCAAGTTAGAACTCAAGATTAAGAAACTCACTAAAAAACACACAACTAAATGGAAACTGAACCACCTGCTCCTGAATAACTGTTGGATAAATAATGAAAATAAGGCAGAAATCAAGAAGTTCTTTGAAACTAACGAGAACAAAGATACAACCTACCAGAATCTCTGGGACACAGCTAAGGCAGTATTAAGAGGGAAATTTATAGCACATCATAATAAATACCCACATCAAAAAGCTAGAAAGATCTCGTTAACAACTAAACATCACAACTGAAAGAACTAAAGAACCAAGAGCAAATTCCAAAGCTAGTAGAATACAAGAAATAACCAAAATCAGAGCTGAACTGAAGGTGAGAGAGATTAAAAAATAAAAATAAAAAAAAAAATTCAAAAGATCAATGAATCCAGGAACTGGTTTTTTGAAAAAATTAATAAAATAGATAGACTGCTAGCTAGACTAATAAGAAAAGAGAGAAGATTCAAATAAACACAGTCAAAAATGATAAGTGGGGTATTACTAGTGGCCCCACAGAAATACAAACAACCATCAGAGGATGTTAGAAACACGTCTATGCATATAAACTAGAAAAATCTAGAAGAAGTGGATAAATTCCTGGGCACATCGATTTTCCCAAGACTGAACCAGGAAGAAATGTAATCCCTAAGTAAACCAATAATGAATTCTGAAATTGAGGCAATAATAAATAGCCTACCAATCAAAAAAGGGCCAGGACCAGATGGATTCACACTAAATTATACCAGATGTCCAAAAAAGAGCCAGTACTATTCCTACGGAAACTATTCTAAAAAATTGAAAAGGAAGGACTCCTCCCTAACTCATTCTATGAGGCCAGCATTATCCAGATATCAAAACTGCTCAGAGTTACAACAACAAAAAAGAAAACTTTAGGCCAATATCCTTGATGAGTGTTGATGCAAAAATCCTCAACAAAATACTGGTAAACCGAATCCAGCAGCATGTCAAAAAGCTTATTCACCACAATGAAGTAGGCCTCATTTCTGGGATGGAAGATGGGTTCAGCATACACAAAACAATAAATGTGATTTATCACATAAATGGAACTAAAGACAAAAACCACACGATTATCTCAATAGATGCAGAAAAGGCTTTTGATAAAATTCAACATCACTTCATGTTAAAAATTCTCAGTAAACTAGTTACTGAAGGAACATACCTCAAAATAATAAAAGCCATTATATGACAAACCTACAGCCAATATCATACTGAATGGGCAAAAGTTGGAAGCATTCCCCTTGAAAACTGGCATCCTTGAAGACAAGGATGACCTCTCTCACCACTCCTGTTCAACATAGTATTGACCAGGGCAACCAGGCAAGAGAAAAAAATAAAATGTATTCAGAGAGAAAGAGAGGAAATAAAACTACCCCTGTTTGCAGATGACATGATCCTATATCTAAAAAACCCTATGGTGTCAGCCCAAAAGCTTCCTAAGCTGATAAACAACTTTAGCAAAGTCTCAGGATACAAAATCATTGTGCAAAAACCACTAGCATTTCTTTCTTTCTTTCTTTCTTTCTTCCTTTCTTCCTTTCTTTCTTTCTTTCTTTCTTTCTTTCTTTCCTTCTTTCTTTCTTTCTTTCTTTCTTTCTTTCTTTCTTTCTTTCTTTCTTTCCTTTCTTTCCTTTCTTTCCTTTCTTTCCTTTCCTTCTTTCCTTTCCTTCTTTCCTTTCCTTCTTTCTTTCTTTCTTTCTTTTCTTTCTTTC
>NW_012105764.1:1140962-1162899 GCF_000951045.1 Mandrillus leucophaeus | reverse complement strand
ACCAATGGAGCAGAAGAGAGAACTCAGAAACAAGACTAAACACCTACAACTATCTGATCTTTGAGAAACCTGACAAAAATGAAAAGTGGGGAAAGGAGTCCCTATATTTAATAAATGGTGCTGGGATAACTGTCTAACCATATGCAGAAAATTGAAACGTCCTTACACCATATAAAAAAATCAACTCAAGATGGATTAAAGACCTAACTGTAAAACTAAAAACTATAAAAACCCTAGAAGAAAACCTAGTTAATACCATTCAGGACATAGGCACATGGAAAGATTTCATGACGAAGATGCCAAAAGCAATTGCAACAGAAGCAAAGACTGACAAATGGGATCTAATTAAACTAAAGAGCTTCTGCACAGCAAAATAAACTATCAACAGAGTAAACGGACAACCTACAGAATGGGAGAAAACTTTGCAAACTATGCAGCATCTATAAGGAACTTAAACAAATTTACAAGCCAAAAGCAACCCAGTTAAAAAGTGGGCAAAGACTGAACAGGCACTTCTCATGCAGCCAGCAATCATACATGTGGCCAACAATCATATGAAGAAAAACTCAACATTACTGATTATTAGAGAAATGCAAATCGAAACCACAATGAGATACCATCTCACACCAGTCAGAATGGCTATTATTTTGACTATAAAAGTAAAACAAACAAACAAACAAAAAACAAAAAACAAAAACACAAAAACACATGTTGGTGAGGTTGTGGAGAAAAAGGAATGCTTTTACACTGTTGGTGGGAGTGTAAATTAGTTCAACTATTGTGGAAGACAGTGCGATTATTCCTCAAAGAATCATCTAGAAACAGAAATACCATTTGACTCAGCGATACATTACTGAGTATATACCCCAAATCATTCTATTATAAAGACACATACACATGTATGTTCATTGCAGCACTATTCACAATAGCACAGACATGGAATCAACCTAAATTCCGAACATCAGTACTAAACTGCATAATGAAAATGTGGTACATATATACACCATGAAATACTATGCAGCCATAAGAAAGAACAGGACCATGTCCTTTGCAGGGACATAGATGGAGCTGGAGGCCCTTATTCTTAGCAAACTTAACACAAGAACAGAAAACCACATACTACATGTTCTCATTTATAAGTGGGAGCTAGATTATGAGAACACATGAACATATAGAGGGAACAATGCACACAGGGGCCAAAGAGAGGGTGGAGGTTAGCAGGAGGGAGAGAGGACCAGGAAAAATAACTAGTGGATACCAGGATTAATAGATGGGTGATGAAATAATCTGTACAACAAACCCCCATGACACATTTACCTATGTAACAAAGTTGCACATCCTGCACATGTACCCCTGAACTTAAAAGTTAAAAAATGTAAGGAAGTCCTACAGAGAGACACACCTCTTGCCTGTTCAGGTTCCAGATTTTGAATTTGACCTTCTCTCAACTCTGTAGAATGCAGTTGAGATGCATAGAAAAAGCATAGGACTATTCACACCTATTTGCTAACAGTAGGTGTTAACTCTTTTCTTCTTTTGTTCCTACTGCCTTACTTCTTGACCTGTCTTCCTTCTCCCCTCCTCCCTCTCACCATTTTCTTGTATCATTGCCTGAAGTCAGGAGTAAAGCCCAAATATTAAAACATCCGGAAGAGGCCTGGTGCAGTGGTCACACCTGTGATCCCAGGGCTTTGAGAGGCCAAGGCGGGAGTTCACCTTGAACTCTTGGCAGAAGATCAAGAGTTCAAGGCTGTAGTGAGCTCTGATCATGCCACTGCACTCCAGCCTGGGTGACGGAGACACTGTCTCTGGAAAAAAAAATCTGGAAGAGAAATGAAAAAAAAATTACTTGCAATATGAGTACGTTAACTTTAGCCATTCATATGCATTGTTAAATCTCCGGGTCTTTGAATTCTAGCAAAATGTTTCTCATTTTTCATAATGCTAATATCTTACATGTCTGTGAACTAGAGGTTTATTTTTATTTTTTTAGATTTGGTATACTGTTGGACAGTGGGAAGGGAAAAAGTTCCCCTCTTACTTTTGGTGTTTCTTCCATGTGGAGGGAATGTAATTACTGTAACTCCTGATCTTCCTCCACCTCTTTATTAGCTCTTCCCCAGGGGAGTCGTTTATTTGATGGGTAAATTTGAGATGTAAATACCTGAGTATGCTCTGCTCAGCTTGTCTTCTTCCTTTGGGCAGCTCAGTTCTCAGGAGTTGTTGCTATGCTGTGTTCTCCAGGGTCGGCTCTCCTGTATCCCCACCCAGGGAAGCGGCTCATAGTCCACTACTTCCTGGGTAGGGGACAAGGGGGCCCAATTCTGGAATTCATCTAGTTAACCTATTTTTTCCAATCTACTTTTATCAGTAGTAAAGTTAGTATTTTGTTTGTCTATGTGCCACTGCTTTGCTTCATTATTTATGCATATCTCAGGTGGGAAAGAAGGGTGCTGTATTGGAATCCTCAGTGACTCACCATATACATCCCATTAGATCTGCTGTTGGCTAGAGGCCCCATTAGCCACCTTCAATATAAATGAATCAAATGCAAGACTATCTGTATTCTCTTATATTTGAAGTCTTTTAGATAAGGATTTTTTTTTCTTTTCCAAGATCATCAAACAGACACCACCTGACTTGCAAGTAGAAGGCTCAGAAGAAATTAAGAAGTTGTCCTCTCAAAAATAACCCACTATCCCTTCTGATAGTTTTACCACTTGAACCAATACAATCAACTTACTGATCTTATAATGTCTGCACACTCATTTGGATTTAGGATGCCCAATAGTCAGTATATTCCACAGTGTCTATTTACAGTCTATATTATTTATGCCAGACATATACTAATGGATCCTTGATGCTGGCAGTAACATGACTTCCAGATTAGTGAAGCAGGAGGAGATCTGAGTGAGTGTCTCTCTCCTCTGAACTTCCATACCTGTCTATTGGATCTTCTTTTGTAAAATGCTTTATTTTCTACCATGTTTTATGATTATTTCTGGTTTTGGTTATCTTCTCTGACGGCGTTTCAGCAAGTCTTGTCAAGTTATATGTCTCTTTGGTCTTTGTTTCCCATAAACGATGTAATATTTCTCAAAATTCCATAATTATGTTGAAGAACAATAGAGAAAGTGGGGCAAAGGAAGAGATGAGGAAAACTAGGAGGGAGTGATTCTCTACAGCCATTGTGAGAAACATTCTCCACATGGAGAGGTGCAGCAGCAAGATCAAAGGCCCATGCTCACTCAAAATCTTACGTAGAGATACTCCATGCAAAGGCTGAGAAGTCTTTGCACTCAGCCTTTGCACAGATTGGAAACATAAGCAAGCTGTTGGAAGGATATAGGGGTATCTGACTCATGAAACCCAAGGGCAGGGCATGTAGCCTGGATACACAAGAACATGGAACTAGCAATGGAATAGTATGAGGAGCCAAGTCAGAAACACATTCACACAATCGCTCTCTGGAACTCCATGGTTTCTTATTTCTTCTGCTCTCTGGGTGTCTGCTTTATTCTTTTTCCTTCTGTAGATTGGTTTCTTCAGTTTATTCCACTTGTGCCTGGCTCATCACAGTCACCTCCAAATGCCTGGCTCAGCCCTTTATTGACCTGACCACATGAACTCGACAGAAACAAACTTATGAAGTCTCTCAAGTCCCAGCCTCAAATTCACAGGAGATAGAATCCGCTGCACCTCTCTCCCAGGAACCCTCCAACTCTGTGGGTCAGTTGTATTCACCCATAATGCCATCTGGCACTGGGCAAAGGGCAGGGTCATATCTGCTTTTATTTGGAGCCTTGCTAGGAACATATTCTTGTGTAGAAGTGGGCAGAAAATTATTGGTATCTTTAGCACACTTTTTGGTCCCAGAAACATGATCAAACTGAAGGATCCACTCTGCCTAGGATGACCTTTCATATGTTTGGTGAGAACTGATTGAAAAACAACACGTTTGGGTGTGAAGTTAAATGGAGTTTTAAAATATGGCCCTCTAGTAATGATAGTTTCTTTACCTTTTGTTTTAGGTATACTACAGGTTAAAAGATAGTAACGGAGAACTTCTGCTTCTAGGAGGATGAAGTAGATACACTTTTCCTGTTTCCCACTAAGTACAACTAAATACCCAGGACATTATGTAAAAAATGAACACTAGAAGACATCAAAAGGTGGAGGGAAGACAGTACATTGGCTTGGAGCCTTATGATATGAGAAACAACACAGGTGAAGTTCCCTGAGTTTTCTGAGTTATCTCAGACATGGGACTGAGGAAGCCAGCAGCCCAGAAATACCAAAGGGCACAGACACAGAAGGCCACCTGCAAAACTCTGGCCTCTCTATGCAAAGGACCAGGAAAGGGACAGACTAGCAGTTGGAAAACTTCTAGACAATAGCCACTCTACTGCAACCAATCACACAGGAAAAATTGTGGTTCTACCCGTACCTCCACCAATGAAATGGGAAGTCTAGACTTCTACACTTGCCAGGTTGTCACAAGCACCCTACACCCCCAGCTCGAGTGAGGAGACCAAATAAGGTATTAGAGGCTGCCTAGTGGGGAATCGGGATCTTCTCCAGTACCCAGCAGTAACAAAGTTAACCCCTCCTTGGTGTGGGTGGAGACCACGGAGGGAGCTGAAACACGCTTCCCTCCCCAGCAGTAATGAGGAGTGCCCCTTCTCAGGCATCAAAGCAGACTGAGTTGAGAACAGGGACTTCTACCTCCATTAGGTAGTAACTGAAGCAATAACTCCCTTCCTTTGCTAGAGAAAACCAGCAAAAACAATGTTTAAGTAACATTCAGAGTCTTAAAATATGAAGTGATCAGGTTTTACAAAAATTACTCATCATAACAAGGATTTCAGTTTTGCAGTTACTAAAAATCTAAAACCAGGAAAAAAAAAATCCATAAATTCTCATGTGACTGTTAAAGTTTTCTGGGGGAGGGGGGGTCGTGGGGGAGAGGAGCCAGGTTCTTGTTTTATTATCCAGTCTGGAGTGCAGCGGTGCAATCATAGCTCACTACAGCCTCCAATTCCTGGGCTCAAGGAATCCTCCTGCCTCAGCCTCCTGAGCTGCTAGGACTATAGATGTTCACCAACAGGCCCAGCTAATTAATTTTTGTAGAGATGGGGCCTTGAACACCCAGCTTCAAGCAATCCTTCTGCCTTGGCCTCCCAAAGTGTTGGAATTATAGGTGTGAGACACTGCACCTGACCACAAGTGATTTAGATTGGAGAAAAAACACAGCTGATTAGTCATTTGTTATTTATTTGTTTCAGTGTCTTTGAAGAATGTTACTAGAGAGAAGCAGGTACAGCCTTGTGATTATTATGCTTTGAGCTTGATGCTTTGTTGAACACATAAAAGAGCCCTCATGATGAGAGATTGGAAGGAGAATGAAGGAAAGGGAGCAAGATCATCCAGAGAACCATGAAGTAGTGACCTTGAATGATGAGATGAAATGTGTCCAGACAGAATGAGACCTGTATACTTGGATTTTTTTCTAGAAATATCTGGAAAACAAAACAAGAGAAGTATTTGTAGCTTTTACTGGAAAAGATTTTTGTATTTTTCTAAGTAGATATGTTAGTTGCCCATGTTAGTACAATTTTAAAATGTTTTAAAAATCTTAAACATTTGTATCACTAGTGTACATTGTTGCTGATTTTTACACAGTTTTGGGTAAATTTTGAACAGTTTTTAAAATAGAAAAAGATGACATTCTTAAGAAAAAAAAGCATTACTAACTCCTTATTTTACACCCTCCCATCCCCTAGGTCTGGCATTCATCAGCATTCACACATCTGCAGAAGGGTATGAGGGAGAAATGACTTCATCAATTGTGTCACCAAGTTTTTCTTCTCTTGATTCCTGAGAAGAAGAAACAGAGATTAGATGTGTTTACTTAAGGGTAAGCACTAACTGAATGCTTAGTGAGTGGCTAGATGAATATCTGAAAAAAAAAATGGTTTCTGTAGGCTTTGGATTCTGCTCAATGCTTATGCCCACCCAGAATGCTCTATAAAACCTTCACTGTTGTTCTCCTCAGGATCAGCCTTCCTGAATTCACCCTATAAACTTTTAATGAGTGACCTATTTGTAAAACTCCCTTCCAGACTGGCAACTACAAGTTGATAGAGAACTTGAATGCCTTTTTTCTTCTAACCTCCTTTCCTTA
This sequence comes from Mandrillus leucophaeus, assembly GCF_000951045.1. Classification (NCBI taxonomy): domain Eukaryota; kingdom Metazoa; phylum Chordata; class Mammalia; order Primates; family Cercopithecidae; genus Mandrillus; species Mandrillus leucophaeus. The sequence goes on along the minus strand of NW_012105764.1, from coordinate 1,156,715 downwards.
TACGTTCCCCTATTGAATCTTACAAGAGGGAACACACACGCACACACACACACACAACTCATCAGCCAAAAAAACTTTTAAAAAGTAAAAAAAAAAAAAAAAAAAAAAAAAAGTGCTTTACTCAAAGCAGCAGTCCACAGCATTTTTGTGCTGTGATTTCTGAGGGAGATGAATTAGGCACATTGTTTAGTTTGTTTGTTTTTGTTTTTTAACAGTATCTGCTTTTGCCCATGTGAAAGTTTTTTGATGTAAAATAAAAGCTCTCGATTAAATGATAGAACCTACCTAATTGTTGAAGTGTAGAGATAAAGTGACATACAATGATACTTGGAAACAAAGAAAGAATTGGGGTCTGTTCTATTTTGATTTAAAGTAGGCAACTAGCATGCATTAATGGCTCTTAGCTGTCTTTTAAGATAATTTTACAAATACAGGAAATGTCTTATTCTCTTGTCCACCCAAAGAATAGCCACTAAACCCCATCCCCATTTTATTTCTTTCTTATTGTTTATTTTGTCTTTCCTCTGAAATGTATATACAAAATGTAAATTAAATTAAAATCTGAATAAACAAGAACCAAACTATAAAAAATTGCTATTCATCTATGTTTAATTAGTAGATCAGCTGATACTATAACTCCCCAAATGTGCATAATTATGGGAAGAGTAGTACAATATAAAAGGGTACTGTTTCTTTTTTTACTGTTATTGTTCCTTTGATACTTTTCAAATATTGAAACCTCCAGCAAACAATGCAAGTACAGTTTGTCATTAAAAAGCTATAATGCGCTAAAAAAAAGTCATTCTTTTTCCATATGCTCTTTACAGAATCAGAACCATCATTTCAATGAGAAACTAATGTGCTCCTCTAATTAGAAAACTTCAGTGGTCTTTTAAAAAATTCCAACAAAATTTAACATCATTTTATAAATTTTCTAAAGAAAAAGGAAATTATTTATAACCCCATTATCTTGGTACAATGTTCATTTTGGCATGTTCCTTCCAGGCCCTTGACCACACGCACAGTTATTGTTATTTATTCAGGTAAATTTGCATTCTATTTTTCTTAAGTGTTTTATCTTAAATTCTATTTTTATACAATTGTCATAATTATCATTTGTAATCATTTTTGTAATCTCCTTTATGGGAATTTAACACATGGAAAAAATTCAACAGAAGAAAAAATATATAAAGATGTCATGGTAGTCTTATTCAGGAAAATAGCAGGATGAGCATATTCCTTGGCTGGCAGTGATAAATCATGGCCTGTATGACACTGGATGGAATATGATGTCAGTGCTTTCAACAGTAGCCGGAAGAATGAAGATTCTAATCATGGCTCTTGGTCAGCTCAAGGGCTCTGATCGTTAAGCTGAATTTCACAGGAGGTTGATTCATCTTTCAGTGCTGCCTCCTGTGTTAGGTCTCTTACAAAAAACCTCACTTGACAGATTGAATTATAGAACTAGAGGCGGCCCAGGAATGGCCCAACCATTTGTGAACATTTAGAGCAAAACAAAAGTGAAACAAACCCCCATATTTGGCAGTACTATAAGCAGAAATGAGTGGACAAGTTGTAGATATTATTCTTTCCCGTCAGGTTTTTCTATAAGGAAGGACTAATGTGCTGTGTTGACTTAGGTCACCTGGCTGTGGAAACCAGAAGAGGAGATAGGTAAAGGAAAAATTTAGAGAGACTGGATTAAACTACTTTGAAATGTTGGATGCTGGCAGCCTGAGTGAGGCTGGTTCAGTTTAGTTCAGAATTTTCAGCTGCCTGTGCTGAGCACAAACTGCAATTGTTTCTTCAACAGAAAGAGCCAAGATTATGACTGATGCCAGGGTGTCTTTGAGTTCCGAACAATGTTCATATAGGTTGGGCAAATTGGCTAAGTCATATCGAGGTGTTGGGTTTTCATTGGATACGGTTGGTTATTGTTCTTTAGATGCTTTTCAAATATTCCATTGCACTGGAAATATGTTTAAGAAATGTTTTAATGAATGTCATTACCTTTAATAAAGACTCTTTAAAATATGTCAAAACAAAACCCCCAAATAGGGATGGATCAGACGCTTCATGCATAGGTTTGCTGTTCATTGATATATCATTAATAAATGTCCCATTTCACTCATTTATGGTAAGTTAAAGGAAAATATCTTATAATTTTAAAGGCATACTTATTTTAAAATAAAGTATCAAGAATAATTACATACTTTTCTTTAGTGCAATGAGATGATAGCCTGAAATGTTAATCTGTGCTTTATTCCTTGGTCTTTCTTGTGACTTCCTGCCATGTGCTCCTTAGTCAGACAGCAGGGAAGGTAGTACCAACAGTTTTCAAGGTGTGTTCATTATAGTAGTGCGAAGACTAGCAAGTAAAGGCCTTAACTAACAAAAAAAGTCAATGTTCAGTTTCAAATTCTCAAACACAATCTTGACATTCATGGCAAGGATAGTAGTGTAAGAAATAAAGGTTTTGAGTTGTAAGAAAATTGATGTCAAAGTCAGAATGCTGAAGTCTATGCCAAAGATGAGAGACACAGAAGAATATTGGACAGATCCAGGTAGCCCACCTTCCTAGACTAGATAATGTTACTGCAGTTCGGGGAAAGAATAGAAAAAAAGAGCCATAGTTAGATGATGGTATGAGGGAATAAAGAACTCCATGCACACACTTAAGGATACAGGAATGCTTTGCGACTTTGCTTTGTTCCTGGGTGGATCTAGGAGAGAGAGGTGAGGTTTCCAATTTTTTTCCACATCATGGTGCGGGTCATATTATCTAGGCAACATGACATGGATAACATCTAAAACATTGCCCTGTTTTTAAGATGGTCACAGAAACAGGTAGAGAAGGCTGTTGGGCCTGCAGAGCCCCAAGGTTAGCACAAGGGTGACACAGAGAAATACTTTAGGAGTTTAGACTGAATACCAGATGGAACTCAGGTCATTGGTGGGTGTTAGCTAGATAGATGTTCCACACTAGGGCCCAGTGAGAGCAAGGACCAGCAAGATATACCAGCATGGACAGATGGGGGCAGATGGGTGGTTAGAAGGCATCTGATCACCCACCTGCCCCCATGCCTGGATATTAGAGATCCTTTTGCATCTTGGAATCAATCTCAGAGAAATGGAAAGAGAATGGGGAAAATGTTCTGAACTGGCAGAGGAAATTCTACTTGACTAGCATTAATTTTGTGTCATTCATAGGATAACAGCTCAAAAAAGAAATTTAGTTATGGAAAAATATATATAATTTTTATTTTAAGTTTTGGGATACACGTGCAGAATGTGCAGGTTTGTTACGTAGGTGTACATGTGCCATGGTGGTTTGCTGCACCTATTGACCCATCCTCTAAGTTCCCTCTCCTTGCCACCACCCCACAACAGGCCCTGGTGTGTGATGTTCCCCTCCCTGTGTCCATGTGTTCTCATTGTTCAACTCCCACTTATGAGTAAGAACGTGCAGTGTTTGGTTTTCTGTTCCTGTGTTAGTTTGCTGAGGATGATGACTTCCAGCTTCATCCATGTCCCTGCAAAAGACATGATCTCATTCCTTTTTATGGCTGCAAAGTATTCCATGCAGTATACGTAGTATATTTTCTTATCCAGTCTATCATTAATGGGCATTTGGGTTGGTTCCATGACTTTGCTATCGTAAATAGTAATGCATATGTGTGCATGTGTCTTTATAGCAGAATGATTTATATTCCTTTGTATTCCTTTGGGTATATACCCAGTAATGGGATTGCTGGGCCAGATGGTATTTCTGGTTCTAGATTCTTGAGGAATCACCATACTGCTTTCCACAATGGTTGAACTAATTTACATTCCTACCAACAGTGTAAAAGCATTCCTATTTCTCCACAACCTTGCCAGCATCTATTGTTTCTTGACTTTTTAATAATTACCATTCTGACTGGTGTGAAATAGTATCTGATTGTGGTTTTGATTTGCATTTCTCTAGTGATTACTGATGTCGAGTTTTTTTTCATGTTTGTTGGTTGCGTAAATGTCTTCTTTTGAGAAGCGTCTGTTGATGTCCTTTGCCCACTTTTCGATGGAATTGTTTTTTTCTTGTAAATTTATTTAAGTTCCTTGTAAATTCTGGATGTTGGACCTTTATCAGTTGGGTAGAATGCAAAAACTCTCCCATTCTGTAGGTTGCCTGTTCACTCTGATGATAGTTCATTTTGCTGTGCAGAAGTTCTTTAGTTTAATTAGATCCCATTTGTCAATTTTGGCTTTTGTTGCAATTGCTTTTGACATTTTTGTCATGAAGTCTTTGCCCATGCCTATGTCCTGAATGGTACTGCATAGGTTTTCTTCTAGAGTTTTTATGATTTTGAGTTTTACTTTAAGTCTTTAATCCATCTTGAGTTAATTTTTGTACAAGGTGTAAGGAAGGGGTCCAGTTTCAGTTTTCAGCATATGGCTAGCCAGTTTTCCCAGCACCATATATTGAATAGGAGATCCTTTCTCCATTGCTTGTTTTTGTCAGGTTTGTTGAAGGTCAGATGGTCGTAGATGTGTGGTTTTATTTCTGAGGTCTCTGTTTTGTTCCATTGGTCTATATGTCTGTTTTGGTACCAGTACCTTGCTGTTTTTGTTACTGTAGCCTTGTTTGAAGTCAGGTAGCATGATGCCTCCATCTTTGTTCTTTTTGCTTAGGATGTCTTGGCTATATGGGGTCTTCTTTAATACCATATGTAATGTAAAGTAATTTTTTCTAATTCTTTGAAGAATGTCAGTGGTAGTTTAATGGGAATAGCATTGAATATATAAATTACTTTGGGCAGTATAGCCATTTTTACGATATTGATTCTTACTATCTATGAGGATGGAATGTTTTTCCATTTGTTTGTGTCTTCTCTTATTTCCTTAAGCAGTGGTTTGTAGTTCTTCTTGAAGAGGTCCTTCACATCCCTTGTTGGCTGTATTCCTAGGTATTTTATTCTCTTTGGAGCAATTGTGAATGGGAGTTCATTCATGATTTGGCTCTCTGCTTGTCTATTGTTGGTGTAAAGGAATCTTGTGATTTTTGCATGTTGATTTTGTACCCTGAGACTTTTCTGAAGTTGCTTATCAGCTTAAGGAGTTTTAGGGCTGAGATGATGGGGTTTTCTAAATATGGAATCATGTCATTTGTAAACAAAGACAATTTGACTTCCTCTCTTCCTATTTGAATATCCTTTATTTCTTTCTCTTGCCTGATTGCCCTGGCCAGAACTTCCAAAACCACGGTGAATAAGAGTGGTGATAGAGGGCATCCGTGTCTTGTGCTGGTTCTCAAAGGGAATGCTTCCAGCTTTTGCTCATTCAGTATGATATTGGCTGTGGGTTTGTCATAAATAGTTCTTATTATTTTGAGATATGTTCCATCAATACCTAGTTTATTGAGAGTTTCTAACATGAAGGAATGTTAAATTTTATCAAAGGCCTTTTCTGCTTATATTGAGATAATCATGTGGTTTTTGTCTTTGGTTCTGATTATGTGATAGATTACACTTATTGATTTTCATATGTTGAACTAGCCTTGCATCCCAGGGATGAAGCCAACTTGATAGCAGTAGATAAGTTTTTTGATGTGCTACTGGATTCATTTTTGCATCAATATTCATTCACACATTTTGGCCTGAAGTTTTCTTTTTTGTTGTATCTCTGCCAGGTTTTGGTATCAGGATGATGCTGGCTTCATAAAATGAGTTAGAGAGGAGTTCCTCCTTTTCAATTGTTTGGAATGGTTTTGGAAGGAATGGTACCAGCTCCTCTTTGTGCCTCTGGTAGAATTCAGCTGTGAATTTGTCTGGTCCTGGGCTTTTTTTGGTTGCTTGGCTATTAATTACTGCCTCAATTTCAGAACTTGTTATTGGTCTATTCAGAGATTCGACTTCTTCCTGGCTTGGGAAGATGTATGTGTCCAGGAATTTAGTTGTATATGTCCTGACTTGGGAGGGTGTATGTGTCCAGGAATTTATCCATCTCTTCTAGATTTTCTAGTTTATTTGCATAGAGGTGTTTATTATATTCTCTGATGGTAGTTTGTATTTCTGTGGGGTCACTGGTAATATCCCCATTATCATATTTTATTGTGTCTATTTGATTCTTCTCTCTTTTCTTCTATATTAGTCTAGCTAGTGGTCTATTTTGTTAATTTTTTCAAAAAGTCAGCTCCTGTATTCATTGATTTTTTGGAAGGTTTATTCATGTCTCTATCTCCTTCAGTTCTGCTATGATCTTAGTTACTTCTTGCCTTCTGCTAGCTTCTGGATTAATTTGCTCTTGCTTCTCTAGCTCATTTAATTTTGATGTTAGGGTGTCTATTTGAGGTCTTTCTAGCTTTCTGATGTGGGCATTTAGTGCTATAAATTTCCCTCTACACACTGCTTTAGCTGTGTCCCAGAGATTCTGGTACGTTGTCTCTTTGTTCTCATTTGTTTCAAAGAACTTCCTGATTTCTGCCTTAATTATTTACCTAGGAGTCATTTAGAAGCAGGTTGTTCAATTTCCATGTAGTTTTGTGGTTTTCAATGAGTTTCTTAATCCTAAGTTCTGATTTGATTGCGCTGTGGTCTGAGAGTCTATTTGTTATTATTTCAGTTTTTTTGCATTTGCTGAGGAGTGTTTTACTTCCAATTATGTAGTCGATTTTAGCATGAGTGCTATGTGGCACTGAGAAGAATGTATATTCTGTTAATTTTGGGGTGGAGAGTTCTGTAGATGTCTATTAGGTCCATCTGATCCAGAGCTGAGTTCAAGTCTTGAATATCCTTGTTAATTTTCTGTCTCATTGATCTATTATTGATAGTGGGGTGTTAAAGTCTCCCACTATTATTGTGTGGGTGTCTAAGTCCTTTGTAGGTCTCTAAGAACTTGCTTTATGAATCTGGATGCTCCTGTATTGGGTGAATATATATTTACGATAGTTAGCTCTTCTTGTTGAATTGATCCGTTGGCCATTACATAATGCCCTTCTTTGTCTTTTGTGATCTTTGTTGGTTTAAAGTCTGTTTTGTCAGAGACTGGGATTGCACCTGCTGTGTTTTTTTTGTTGTTGTTGTTGTTTTTTGCTTTCCATTTGCTTGGTAAAATTTCCTCCATCCTTTTATTTTGAGCATATGTGTGTCTTTGCATGTGAGATGGGTCTCCTGAATACGGTACACCGGTGAGTCTTGATTCCTTATCCAATTTGCCATTCTGTGTCTTTTAAATGGGGCATTTAGCACATTTATGTTTAAAGTTAATACTGTTATGTGTGAATTTGATCCTGTCATCATGATGCTATCTGGTTATTTTGCACACTAGTTGATGCAGTTTCTTCATAGTGTCATTGGTCTTTATATTTTGGTGTGTTTTTGCAGTGGCTAGTACCTGTTTTCCCCTTCTATATTTAGTGCTTCCGTCAGGAGCTCTTGTAAGTCAGGCCTGATGTTGACAAAATCCCTCAGCATTTGCTTGTCTGAAAAGGATTCTATTTCTCCTTTACTTATGAAGCTTGTTTGGTTGGATATGAAATTCTGAGTTTGAGTTTCTTTTCTTTAAGAATGTTGAATATTGACCCCCAATATCTTCTGGCTTATAGGGTTTCTGCTGAAAGGTCTGCTGTTAGTCTGATGGGCTTCCCTTTGTAGGTGACCTGGCCTTTCTCTCTGGCTGCCCTTAACATTTTTTCCTGATTTCGACCTTGGAGAATCTGATGATTATGTGTCTTGGGGTTGATCTTCTCATGGAATATCTTAGTGGTGGTCCCCATATTTCCAGAATTTGCATGTTGGCCTGTCTTGCTATGTTGGGAAATTTATCCTGGCTAATGTATTTTCCTGCTTGTTTCTGTTCTTCCTGTCTCCTTCAGGTACTCCAATCAATCATAAGTTCGGTCTTTTTATGCAGTCCCATATTTCTTGGAGGCTTTGTTCATTCCTTATTATTATTTTTCTCTAATCTTGTCTGCATGCCTTATTTCAACAAGGTGGTCTTCAAACTTTGAAATTGTTTCTTCTGCTAGGTCAACTCAGCTAGTGATACTTATATATGGTTCCTGAAGTTCTCATGCTGTGTTTTTCAGCTCCATCAATTTATTTATGTTCTTCTCTAAACTGGTTATTCTAGTTAGCAGCTCCTCCAACCTTTTATCAAGTTCTTAGCTTCTTTGCATTGGATTAGAACATATTCCTTTAGCTCAGTGGAGTTTTTTTATTATACATCTTCTGAAGCCTACTTCTGTCAGTTCATCCATCTGATACTCCATTAAGTTCTGTGCCCTTGATGGAGAGACGCTATGATCATTTGAAGGAAAAGAGGCACTCTGACCTTTTGGGTTTTCAGCATTTTTTCATTGATTCTTTCTCACCTTCATTAGTTTGTCTAGTTTCAGTTTTTGAGGCCCTTGGATGGGGTTTTTCTGGGGGATTTTTGTTGTTACTGTTGAAGCTGTTGTTGTTGCCTTCTGCTTGTTTGTTTTTCTTTTAATAGTCAGATCCTTCTTCTGTAGGGCTGCTGCAGTTTGCTGGGGGCTCACTTCAGGCCCTATTTATCTGATTTGCTCCCATGCCTGTAAATGTCACTCAAGGATGCTGGAGAACAGCAAAGATGGGTGCCTGCTCCTTCTTCTTGGACATCTGACCTCAAGGAGCACCAACCGGATAACAGTAGGATTGCTTCTGTAAAGGGTGTCTGAGAACTCCTGTTGGAGGGTCTTACCCATTGGGTGGCATGGGGAACAGAATTCATTTAATGAAGCACTTTGTCCCTTGGTGGACGGGGTGTGCTTCGCTGGGGGAAACCCACTATTCTGGGCTGCTGGATTCCTCAGAACTACCAGGAGGAAAGGCTAAGTCTGCTTGTCTGCAGAGACTGTGACCACCCTCCTTCTAGGGGCTCAGGCCCAGGGGGGTCAGGGTTCTGTCCCTGAATCTCTGGCTGGAATTGTTGGAGCTCCTGCAGGGAGGCCCCACCCAGTGAGGATGGATGAGTTAGGGCCAGGCCTAAAGAGCCATTCTGGCCGCAGTCAGCCACAGCCAGTGTGTTGGGCTGTGGGGGACACCTCTTGTGACCAGGCCATCCAGACTTCCTGGCTCCAGCAGGGTAAAAGCACAGCCTGGAGCTATAGAGATGGATGTCTTCCTTCCCCTGCCCAGGGAGCTTAGCAAGTTAGGCAGTTATGAGTCCCAGTGCTGGCTGTTGCCCCTGTCCCAAGGAGCTCAAACGGCTTAGACAGCAGGCAGCCACAGCTGTGGTGCTGGTTGCCCCTCCCACCAGGAACTTGGCAGGCTTAAGCAGATTGTAGCTGTTGAGAATCTGTGCAGCTCTGGGGTTGGGATCCTAGGCCCCAGTGGCATTGGTTTGTGAGTGGGATCTTCCAATCCTTGAGTTGCACAGTTCCGTGGAAAAAGCAGTTTTCCCAGCTGGATAGCATGCTCACTCACCGTCTCCCTCCACTGGGGCGGTGGGGTCTCCCTTCCCCTGTGTGGCTCTCAGGTGGGCACCATGCTGCTCTTCCTTCCTCCCTGTGGATCATGCTGATGTAGTCGGTTCTGATAAGAGAATCTGGATACCTTGGCTGCCAGTGCAGGATTTGCATGCTATTGTGGTTCTTTTTGATGGGAGCTTCTGATTGCCGCTGCTTCTAGTCAGCCATCTTTCCACTTTCTGGAAAAATATTTTTTACGTGCCTGAATTGCAGCCTATGAGATTCAATGTCTCTACATAGTTATTAGTATAAAGATCTAGTCAAAAATTTGTATCAGAATCTCACACATTCAAATAAAATAAAATATCTTAAATTATATATAAAAGTTTAAATATCAACCTTCGGGGAGGAGGTTTTCACTTTATAGCTTAGTTCCATCAAGATTTAATACATTTGGAAAGGGTTCCCCTTCTAATTTCAACAGTGTTCTTGTGAAATAAATGTCAGTGCTATTACAGTAGTTTTCTTGGTGGAGAAAATAATATTGTGATGTAAAACTAAGTTTAAATGAAGACCTTGATTCAGAAGAACCAATAGGCTACAACTAGGCTTTTGCCCTCCCCTTTCTGGGAAAATGTAAATCCTAAATACTGGGTCCCTGTAATGATGCCTCTGTTTCTGTTTCTATGAGAAGAGCCTTCCCCGTAAACCATGGACATGCTGTTTCAGCTGTTGTGTTTCTACAGTCCCATGGCCATCGATGATTGACTCAAAGGTGGACAACTGATCCAAGCTAGGTCAATATAATTTTCTCTTCTGGAGAATCAAAATGTAAAATACACAGACTAGGAGTTTTAGTAGCTGAGACATATGTGGGGAGGAAGGAACTCATGTAGTGAGGTTCCCACTGGAGTCTTGAAGCCTTGATTTCCAAAAATCTTTGAATTTCATGAGCCAGTCTAAAAATCTTTCCATTGTTTTTCCTTAAGTTAGCTACATTGGTTTTTGGTACTTAAAACTGAAAAAGTCCTCAGTCATTCTTCTTACAATAATATCTTCACTTAATGAAAAGAAAGAATTGACCTTAGGCAACAAGGCCCTACTACAATGTCTTGGGTGAAATCAGATTTTGACTGGGGTGGTGGCCTCTATTTCCCTGAATACACAAGACTTTTCCCATCCCTCTTCAAACATATACAGAACACACATAATACAAAGTGTTCTTTTTGAAATCAGCTCACAATTGTTGATGAGCCCGACCTGTACAACTTAGTCCCTGTCCCAGATTATAGTTGAAAATATTCTTGAAAGTTTTACAAATCTGATTTAGAGAACATTCGTATCTGCAGATGTGTTTAGAAAATATTAGGTTGGCTTGAAATTGAAATTAAGATTCCAGGTGCTCTTTTATGGCTTATTCCTGCCAGTTATGTATATTGTATATTTTTACTATTACAGAAAAATAATAAAGGGGTTTTGAGAGCACTTATGGGACAGCACATCCTCCTGCACAGCTGCTTTTTTTTCTTTTTTCTTTTTTTCCTTTCTTTTTTTGGTTCTCAGCTCTGTCCGCTGTGTCCCCTGGAGTGACCCATCCAGACCAGTGGCCAATGCCTTGCCCATCAGGAAACCCCTCATACCAGACAGTCCTATTACTTTTCATTTTTTTCTCTTTCCTTTTCTATGGATGCTGTAAGTGTGCTATTTAGGTAGAAGGGAACAAGACTTAAATATTTTAATTATAAATTTTATTTATAAAATTTAGAAGTTTGCAGAATGAACTGTGAGCTGCTTGTTTTTTGTCTGACATGTAAAAAGCTTGTAAGTCACCATGGTTGTCCTCACAATAAGACAAAGCTAAACAAACTGAAAGCTAACAAAACTAACAGTTCTTCTTAGATCTGTCAGAAGATTGAGATAATGGGGCAAGATGTTGCCCACAAAATTGGAGAGACAGGCAAATACAGAGAATCATAGCTTACTGTGAGCAGAAGCCGGTATTGGGTAGGAAGATTTGAACTATAATTGACCAATTACTGGATAAACTTAAGAGTTAAACACTCTGGGGACAAGTTTTAGGGGTTTCCCATTTTTTTGTGTGTGTGAATTTTACTTCCAGGAGCCCCAATGGGTTCTTAGCATGAATACTGGAGAAAAATCTGCTTATGTTTCTGGTAGAATTAAAGGGAGTGGCCATTTTGAAATATGCCCAGAACATTCTGTTTCTCTCAAGGGAAATTATTATACCAGAGCCTAATTATCACAGGTTTCATTAGAGCCTAACTGACCTAGAGGAAGGGAAATATACAACTTCATCCCCCTCTAGCCTTTCTATTTTACCTAAAGAGGAAAAAAAAATTGACAAACACTGTGAAGGTCACAGCCCAGGGACACAGGCTCACAAAGACAGGGACCTAATGAGGGGAGAATGTTTCCCCTCTCCTATGCATTACCACGCATTACCACCACATAAATCAGGCCCCTGTATATATAATAACAAGGAATTACACCTGAACGGACTGCAAAACTCAGACTCTATTTAAGAAAGAGTCTCTAGGGAAGCCCAAAGACAACAGAGGAGGAAAAAATGAGGACACTAGGAAAAATTTTGGCTTCTGACACCTACGTCTACAGCAAACAATTAATACAACCTAACTCCTAGCCAGACAAACATAAAATCTCGTATTAAAGACCTATTTACTTCATCATGTCTAGCTATCAACAAAAAATTATGAGCTCCATGTGGCTTGGGATTCTTCCCAACATGGTGGCTGGGTTCCAAGTTAATCATCCAGTGAGTAAGATTATGTGTGTGTGTGTGTGTGTGAGAAAGAGAGCTTGTGAGAGAGAGAGAGAGAGAGAGAGAGAGAGAGAGAGGCAGAAGGCATTGTCTTATGTAATCTAGCCTCAGAAGTCATGCAGCTTTATTTTTGTAACATACTATCAGTTGGAACAATTACAAGGTCTGTGTGCTGATGTCACTTTGTAAGAAGAGTATATGGGATGGGATAGATATTAAGTGTGGCCACCTTTAGAAAATACGACTTGCCAATTATGTGTCAGGCCCTGTTAATACATTTTTCTGTGCTTTTCTTTAGAATATTTACTTACTTTTTTTAGATGATTGAATAGAAATTAATGGGCTGGGTGCAGTGGCTCACGCCTATAATCCCAGCACTTTGGGAGGCATAGGCGAGTGTATCACCTGAGGTCACGAGTTCGAGACCAGCCTGTCCAACATGGTGAAGCCCCATCTGTACTAAAAATACAAAAATTAGCTAGTCGTGGTGGTATGCACTTGTAATCCCAGCTACCCAGGAGGCTGAGGCAGGAGAATCACTGGAACCTGGGAGGCAGAGGCTGCAGTGAGCTGTGATTGTACCACTGCACTCCAGCTTGGGTGACGGAGCAAGACTCCATCTCAAAAAAAAAAAAAAAAAAAAAAAAAGAAGAAATTGATGTTAGCAACATTCTTTTATTTCTGTTCTTCTATATCATGTTCTCAGGAGTCTAAAAAAGTGGAATGTAATTGGTCATCTTCTTTCATGGTTCAAGATGGTTCATTTGTTCAACAACTATTTATTGGGCATCAACTGCCAGGCACTAAAGCTAGGTGTGGAGGAGAGAGGTGAACAAAACAGAAATGGTTTCTGTCCACATAAAGGTTGTGGTCTGGTTGGTGTCAGAAGAATGCATAACAGACACCATTTTTGGTTGCAGAGTCAAGACAGAGTTGAAATAGTAGAATCATGGATTGACAAGGGTAAAAGGGACTTTCATGAGCACCCTCCTTCTTCCATGGAGGTCATGTAGACCAGATGTTTGACCATTATGTTTTTAAAGCTATCCAGGATATAAAAGAGGAAGTTTCTACTGTTAAAGGCTTATTGCAATTTAAGCTCATCCCTCTCTTCCCTGTTCTTGTGTGAAGCTGTAGAAGTGATCAGTGTCTTCCTTACAAAAACTTGTTATATATTAAGTGAATTTATTGAATCACATACTCAGTTTTCCTTTTTCTAGCTAAACCTTCTCAACTTTTTGAGATTTTTCTCATGGGGTATTATCTATTCTTTAATTTTAATATTTCATGTTTATTTTTCTGTAGGGAAATTCAAACTGTCCACACGATTTTGAGGAAATCTAAAAAGCCAAGGAAAGTGAAAGCCTAACTTTTTGTCTTACAACTGTGACCTTTCTCTGGGGGTACACACTGCTATCAATGGCTTTTAATGTGAAACCATATTGTCTATATGTGTTTGAAGGCAGGACTGTTCATTGACTCTTCTATTCCTCCTCTTTCTTATGTGGATTCCAACTGGTGTTTCTATTTATTAGAGATAGGGTCTTGCTCTGTTGCCCAGGATGGAGTGCCATGGTGCAATCATGGCTTACGGAAGCCTTGAACTCCTGGGCTCATGCAGTCCTCCCACCTGAGCCTCCTGAGTAGCTGCAAATACATGACACGTGTCACCATACCTGGCTATTTTTTTTAATATTTGGAAGAGATGCTGGTCTCAAACTCCTAGGTTCAGGCAATCCTCCTGCTTTGGCCTCTCAAATGTTGGGATTTATAGGTGTGAGCCACTGTACCTGGCCTTAATTGGCACTTTTAACTTTGCTCTAGTTTTTGCTTTGTTCTTGAATGTCCACATTGAACCCTACTATCAGAATTAAAACATTATTGAAAGAGGCTCTGTAATTCTATTTTCCTATTTTGATATTTAAAATATTTTAGCATCCTTTTTGACCTAGGATTGAATGTGTTGAATTTAATTAGTTTAGACAAACCAGTTCTAAACACTGGACCTAATTACCTTCACTCAGCACATATTTATTGAGTATCTACTACATGATAAGCACTGTACAAGGTCCTAGAGAGTTAATGCTCAGAAAAAACTGGCATGGTCTCCCTTCCCAGAGCCTACAGATTCTGGTGGGGGAGACACTAATTGAATTACAGACTTCTCAGAAAAATGTTTACTTCATACGAGGCAGAACAGTGTGTTTGCTCGTATGGAAATATTTGAGGGTTGGGACAGAGAGCCTGATTTTTTTTGTCTAACAACTTTTTAATGTTACATCAGTTTTAGACTTCGAGAAAAACTGAGAGTCAGTAATAGCATTCTCATATATGGAGTGCAGCACAGTTTCCCCTCGTATTAATATCTTTCACTAGTTTGGTATATTTGTTACAATTAGTGTGACTATATTGATACATTCTAATTAACTCCATACTCCATTCATATTTTCTTTGTTTTTCACATAATGTTCTTTTTCTGCTCCAGGATTCCATCTAAGATACCACATTATTTATATTCAGTCATCATGTCTTCTTAGCGCCTCTTGGCTGTTAGTTTATCAAACTTTCCTTGGGTTTGACAACCTTGGCACTTTTTTTTTATTATTATACTTTAAGTTCTAGGGTACATGTGCACAAAGTGTAGGTTTGTTACATATGTATACATGTGCCATGTTGGTTTGCTGCACCCATTAACTAGTCATTTACACTAGGTATCTCTCCTAATGCTATCCCTCCCCCATCCCCTTACTCCAAGACAGGCCCTGGTGTGTGATGTTCCCTGCCCTGTGTCCGGGTGTTCTCATTGTTCAATTCCACCTATGAGTGAGAACATGTGGTGTTTGGTTTTCTGTCCTTGCTACAGTTTGCTCAGAATGATGGCTTCCAGCTTCATTCATGTCCCTGCAAAGGACATGAACTTATCCTTTTTTATGGCTCATAGTATTCCATAGTGTATATGTGCCATATTTTCTTAATCCAGTCTATCATTGATGGACGTTTGGGTTAGTTCCAAGTCTTTGCTAATGTGAATAGTGCCACAATAAACATGCGTGTGCATGTGTCTTTATAGTAGCATAATTTATACTCCTTTGGATATGTACCCAGTAATGGGATCGCTGGGTCAAATGGTATTTCTAGTTCTAAATCCTTGAGAAATCACCACACTGTCTTCCATAATGGTTGAACTAGTTTACACTCCCACCAACAGTGTAAAAGAGTTCCTGTTTCTCCACATTCTCTCCAGCACCTGTTGTTTCCTGACTTTTTAATGATTGCCATTCTAACTGGTGTGAGATGGTTTCTCACTGTGGTTTTGATTTGCATTTCTCTGACGGCCAGTGATGATGAGCATTTTTTTCGTGTGTCTGTTGGCTGCATAAATGTCTTCTTTTGAGAATTGTCTGTTCGTATCCTTTGCTCACTTTTTGATGGGGTTGTTTAATTTTTTCTTGTAAATTTGTTTAAGATCTTTGTAGGTTCTGGATATTAGTCCTTTGTCAGATGCGTAGATTGCAAAAATTTTCTCCCATTCTGTAGGTTGCCT
>NW_012105764.1:970406-1140002 GCF_000951045.1 Mandrillus leucophaeus | reverse complement strand
GAGACGATGGGGTTTTCTAAATATACATTCATGTCATCTGTAAACAGGGACAATTTGACTTCCTTTTTTCCTAATTGAATACCCTTTATTTCTTTCTCTTGCCTGATTGCCCTGACCAGAACTTCCAACACTATGTTGAATAGGAGTGGTGAGAGAGGGCATCCCTGTCTTGTGACCTTGGCACTTTTGATGAATACTGGGCAGGTGTTTTGTAGTATGTCCCTCAGTTGACATTTGTCTGATGTTTTTCTCATTATTACTTTGAGGTTAAGAGATTTTGGGAGGAAGACCACAGAGGTCAAGCGCCATTCTTACCACAACAGTTCAAGGGTATATATTGTTAACATGAAGGATCACTGTTGATATTCACTTTCATTGCCTGTTTGAGATAGTGTTTGTTGGGTTTCTCCACTGTGAAATGACTTCACCTCCCAACCGTAATTTGGAAGGAAGTCATTATGCAAAGCCCATACTCAAGGAGTGGAGAGTTATGTTCCACTTCCTTGAGGACACAGTACCTCCATAACTTATTTGGTATTTTTCTTCATGGGAGATTGGTCTTTTCTCCCTTGGAAACCTGATTTTAATAACCAGCTTTGTCTTTGCCATCCATGCTACCTCTGGCAAGTCCATTTACCTTGGGTTTATTTCCCTATCTTTCAACTCTGCCTTCTTCACATAATTTTGTGAGATATGGTAAGGCAAAATGCTTTATGCTTTATAGAGTATGACTATATGAAGGTCTTACTAATTGTTTCTCCTAATTCAGATTCCTTGTCCCCCCAGAGAGAGATCCTCTCATGGAGGCCACCTAAACAATGCGTTTCCACTGGGTATCAGGAGTACTTGAGCAGCTATTACTGGAAGAGGAATTATGGCCTCCTCCATAATTAGGGTAGGATGGAGGCTGGTGATTTCTGCCTTGGGGACAGACAGTTAGGCCCAGACAGTAAGGATTCCTGCGTTGCTTTAAATTCCTTCCCTTTCTGCCTGGTACACTCCCAATCTGGGGTGATTGCTGCGGTTAAGATTACCCAATATACATGTTTGAAGGCTGTTAACCAGGTCAGAGGTATGAGAAAAAGAAAGGCTTTTTCTAATTGGGTGCTATGAAGAGAGTCTGAGGTCAGAAGCATTTTGACCCAAGGATTTCATTAATAGCCTCCTTCTCCTACCCTTTTGGGTTTACTTCTACCTCAGACTTTCTTGAGCGTATTTTTGGTTTCGGTTTTGTGCCAGCTTCTAACACCATGGCAGGTTGTGATTAGGATGACTGTCTTTATAAAAGTTACTTGTAAGTCAGGTTTGAACAAGACACTCACACGTTCTTTGCAGAGGATGTTAAGCTTGTTGACTGGAAGCCTGCCTGCCAGAACAAGATCTTCTGCACACACCAGAAACAATCTGCTATTGTCTCCAGGGGAAAAATAGTGCCAATAAAAAATGAAAACTTTTAGCCAAGAGGAGGAATACTGCATTAACTGCTTCACCACTAAAGGTAATTATGGGAAAGGATTGAGAAGGTAAAAAACTCTTTTGTTTTCAGCCTAGAAATACACACATTGCACAAATGTGGTACCCAGAGCAAAGCTGCCCTGTTACAGCAGAGTGAGTGGTTCATTCCCCATGCAGGAACTTGTCAGGGTTAGAGCTCTTCCCTTATTCTGAAAGTTCTTAATGATGCCAGGGGAGGAGGCTGAGTGCCCCCCACCCTGCCCCGTTTCCTCTGTGCTGATCTTGATCCCAGAAACTCTTACCTCAGGGAGAGTTCCATGCCAGGACTTTGGGGAAGATAGAAGAGTGTGCATAGCTTTTCAGACATCTTCAGGGAAGAGCACAAAATGCAGTGTCTATGGTGAAAACCAGGGAAAGAAAAGTAAGCAAGAAAAGATTAAAAAAAAAGTAAACTGAATCAGGTAATGGGGAGACTTGTCTTAATTTTATTAATTTTCAATTTGTGGCTTAATGAGTGTGGGGGCAGAAGATAGGACAGGGAATTACAATTTTCAGAGCCCCCTGTCCCATTTTCTCCCTTATCCTCTGATGAATAAAAATAAAGGACTATTGATTAAATCTTTATGGGGGAAATCCATTTACTTTCTTCCCACAGTCTGTGTTGGCGTCTGACCCCCACCGTAACTCATAGGAAACACAATGTTGATATTCCGAGCCCTTATTATTCACCTACCAGGTCTGTCCTAAATTTCCCATCCTCTCACACAATTCAGCTTTACCATTAAAAAATTCATGTACTGTCTGGGTGCGGTGGGTCATAACTGTAATCCCAGCACTTTGGGAGGTTGAGGTGGGCAGATCACGAGGTCAGGAGTTTGAGACCAGCCTGGACAATATGGTGAAACCCGGTCTCTACTAAAAATACAAAAATTAGCCAGGCATGGTGGTGTGGGCCTATAGTCCCAGCTATTTGGGAGGCTGAGGCAGAAGAATTGCCTGAACTCAGGAGCTGGAAGTTGTAGTGAGCCAAGATTGCATCACTGCATTCCAGCCTGGGCGACAGAGCAAGACTCCATCTCAAAAAAAAAAAAAAAAAAATAATAAAAAAATTCAAGTACTGTGTACTGTTCAATAATTCCAGACTCTGAGAACTTTGAGAGGTCCTGACTTCATGAACAATCACTAGGTAGTAAAGAAATGAACCTCTGGGCAATAGTCAAAGTTCCCTCTTGTTAAACAAGGACTACTCACTCAGAACAACAGCCTTCAGAGGAGTTAACAAGGAGTTCATTCCTGAGTTACCAAGATTTCTAGCCAGGTCCCCTTCCAGTTTCATATGTT
This sequence comes from Mandrillus leucophaeus, assembly GCF_000951045.1. NCBI lineage: Eukaryota > Metazoa > Chordata > Mammalia > Primates > Cercopithecidae > Mandrillus > Mandrillus leucophaeus. The sequence goes on along the minus strand of NW_012105764.1, from coordinate 1,137,206 downwards.
ACAAATTCATCTATGATCCTTTATAAACTATCTGTGGTTGGGGGCGGGGGTGGAATTTGCCCTTGTTTTAAAGTTTGTGTCTGATTATTTCAATATCTGATTTACTACAGAGTCTGGTTTGTTTCTTAATTGTCTATCTGGGTATGTCTGATAATCTTTCATGGGAGTCTGGACATTATGTGTGGAAAATGGTAGAGGGTCTAGACGGTGATCTGTTTCTTCGACAGAATGTTATTTATCTTCTGGGAGATGGTTAGTATATCAGCAGATCACATTCATCTAATTAGGGAGCAAGGCATTTGAGGCTGTGCCTGTCTTTAAGGCTCTGACTACCTTGGGTTCACCCTATGTCTAGGGTGTAGAAAGTCTCAAATGAAACCTTGGTTTATTTACTTGACAATATGGTTTGGCTGTGTCCCCACCCAAATCTCATCTTGAATTGTAGCTCCCATAATTCCCATGTGTTGTGAGAGGGACCCACTGGGAGATAATTGAATCGTGGGAGCGGTTTCCCCCATACTGTTCTCTTGGTAGTGAATAAGTCTCACGAGATCTGATGATCTTTTAAGGGGTTTTCCCTTCTGCTTGGCTCTCATTTCTGCCTGCCACCATATAACATGTACCTTTCATCTTCTGCCATCATTGTGAGAACTCCCCAGCCACATGGAACTGTGAGTCCATTAAACCTCTTTTTTTTTTTTTTTAAATAAATTACCCCGTCTCGTGTATGTCTTTATCAGCAGCCTGTAAATGGACTAATAATACCCTTGAGCACCTCCACCTGACAAGTCCCTGAATGCCATTTAAAAAAATCCCCTGGCTGGGCGTAGTGGCTCATGCCTGTAATCCCAACACTTTGGGAGGCCAAGGCAAGTGGATCACCTGAGGTCAAGAGTTCAAGACCAGACTGGCTAACATGGTGAAACTTTGTCTCTACTAAAAAATACAAAAAAATTAGCAGGGCATGGTGGTATGTGCCTGTAATCCCAGCTACTCAGGAGGCTGAGGCAGGAGACTCCCTTGAACCCAGGAGGTGGAGGTTGCAGTGAGCCAAGATCGTGCCACTGCACTACAGCCTGAGTGACAGAGGGAGACTCCATCTAAAAAAAAAAAAATCCCCCTAGCACACTGAGATTGCTAATAGCTCTTCTCAGTTTTTCTACCACCTAGCAATCTGAATCAGCTTGTCTCCCTCTTGGGTTAAGCCACAAAGAAATGGATGACTGTCTTCAGAGGAATAGTAACTTGTATACCAAAGTTATTCTCTTTCTCTCTAGAATATTGGCTCCTGTCAACATGGGACTCTTGATAGTCTTGAACTTCAATTTCCGTTTCTCCAGCCCCATGGGGTTGCTAAAAGCTTTGCTCAGCTTCTCAGTCTCCCTGCTTAGGCTTAATTTTTTCTTCTGAAAGAAAAAACAAGGAAATCAAGGATCTTTACCCCTGAAGTTTGACTACTTTTATAGTTCAATGCCATTAAATAGGGTTGTGTGTTTGTGTTTGTTGTCCTTCTTTTCCAGTTTTTCTAAGACTAGTAGAAGCATTACTCTGCTATAAGTCAGAAAGCAAAGTCTTTCCCTTGTTGTAATTACTACAGTTGGAAATGTTTTATAGTTTTGCAATAGACTGAATGATTATGTCCTCCCCCTGCCCCCTGCCCCCTTCCCAAATTCCTATGTTGAAATCCTAACTCCCAAAGTGATGGCATTAGGAGGCGAGGCCTTTGGGAGGTGATTAGGTCATGAGATCGAAGCACTCATAACTAATTAGAGATCATAAGTAATCTCTTAGTGGGATTAATTCCCTTATAAAAGAGATCCAGAGAGATCCCTCTTACCTTTCCACTATGTGAAGACACATGTGAAGACTGCCATCTGCCATCACCAGACAGATTTGGTGTCTGGTGAGAAAGTGAGACCTCTCCAGACTCCACACCTGCTACCACCTTGTTCTTAGACTTCCCTCCATCCAAAACTGTGAGAAATGAATTTCCGTTGTTTGTAAGCTACTCAGTCTAAGGTATTCTATTATAGAAACCAGAAAAGACCAAGGCAAGTTTCCTTTCTTGTCTTCCTTGTTTCCAATCTTTAGTTTTAACCCAAGGAACCAAAAATAAACTTGTTCTGACTTTACTTATAATTTAAATGTAAGAGGGGTTATATTTGGGATTGTGTATGTGTTTCTAACAAATAGGAGTTTGTATTTCTTGCATCTACCATTGTGACTTATAGAGTAGATGCTCTAGAATAACTGGAATAAATGAATTTTGTGGTTACCATCTTACTTATGAGAAATTCCCCCTCCCTGGGAATCCAGCTGAATCACTTAGGGTGCCAGCCAGATGGAGATTTCCTGCCGGAGATAAGACAGACCATCTGCATCTCTCCTGAGGCAAAGGGGAGAGGAAGCCAAGAGACAACTCATTTCAGTTTCTTCTGCTGTCAACTGAACAGGATGACTCTAGTTGGTCTCAAAGTCCCTTGTAACACTAAGAGCCTCTGCAACTATTAGTGAACCCATTCCTCATTCTTTGATTTCTTTTTTGAGGATTTTCTTAAAGACCATGCCACATCTGCATCTTTGTTTTTGACAGGCCATGCCCGTGCTCAGTGGCACTGTGATAAGGGAGACTTCAGTGTGGGTAGTCATTTTTGCATTAACTCTGTTCACCATTGTATTAGTTTCCCAGGGCTGCCATAACAAATTACCATGAACCATTACCATAACAAATTACCATGGTGGCTTAAAACAACAGAAATGGATTCTCTTACAGCTCTAGAGGCCAGAAAGTAAATCAAGGTGTTGAAAATATTGTTTCCTTCTGGGGCCTCTAAGGAAAAACTATCTCAGGCCTTTCTCTTAGCCTCTGGCAGCTGCTGGCAATCCTTGGCCTTCCTTGGATTATAGAGGCATCACACCAATTTCTGCCTCCACCTTCCAGTTGACTTATTCTCTTTGTGTTTCTCTGTGTCTGCTCTTCTTACAAGGACACAAGTCATTGGATTTAGGGTCCTAAGTCCAGGGTGACTTAATCAAGATCCTTAGCTAGTTATATTGACAAAGACCAGTATTCCCAAATAAGGTCACATTCTGAGGTTCTGAGTGGACATGACCTTTTGAGTTACACTTTTCAACCTACTGTAACCACCAATAGCAGTCTTAAAACAATAAGCTTTATGAGGGCAGGAATCGTGTCTGCCTTATTCATTACAGGATCCTCAATACCTAGTACATTCAAGGCACTTAATATTTAAAAAAATGATTGAAGTTGAAATGATAGGAACTCATTACATGTTGCCGACATTCAAATTAAGATGTCATTCATGGGCCAATCTGGGATGCCTGTTCTTAGAGTTTTCGATATATTTATATAAGCTTCTACGCCTCATTGGATAGATGGAAATGTAACCTACTATTGAAAATAGTATTACTTTGTAGTCTACTTTTGAAAAACTTATCCTTAAATTCTTACTTTTACTTTCTCTCTTTTTCTTTTTCTTTGATTTCTTCCTTTTTTGTTTTCTGTTAGATTACCAGCTACTAGTCCTCTGTTTTCTTCTCAGTTCTTTTTTCAATTCCTCATAATTGTGCTTTTAAAAGGCATGTGCCTAGAATGATGTGCATGTGTGTGTATATATACACATACTAGTATTATATATAAATTATATGTATAAAATATTAGTACATATTACTAATATGTATTAATCATATATATACATATATATATAATGACTTAAATAAGACTGAAATCTGACTTAAGTCTTGTATACTTAAATAAGATTTAGATCAAAGGAGTCTGAAACATTTGGGCAGAATCTGAGAAAAGAGGATGATACTTAATTAGCAATTTTATAGTTTATCTGAAGAAAGGAGAAGCAGTTCATTTTGTATTTCAAATGAGTCATAAGAGGAAAAGAATTTCATGTTTTCCAGCACACACTCTTTCAAGGTAATACTGTCTGCATCTTTTCCAACTATTAAACTAGGACATAATGAGTGAGATGACATTATACATAATAAGCTGCTAGTCTTCCAACTAAGAAATCCTTTCTCACGCCATTTCCTGCAGAGTGAGATTGTATGGATGCCTGCAAGTATCTAAACTCGCTGCACTGTTTGAACATCCCTATTACCTTTCCGAGCCTCAGATCTAGTGCTTTGATTTGTTCTCTCAAGCTCCTTAAAGCTTCTTCTATGCCAGTTTGGATGGTATTTAGGAATCTTGATGAATATGTTCATTATCTAATACAAAGTGACATAAAAAACTCCTGCCATGAACTCTGCCACATAAGCATACCCTGCTGAACTCCTGTGATTCATTTGGTACTAGATTAATAGCATTTATGTTATTCACATATCTCTGTTGACCTTGATCTGCTAGAAACTCCCTCCTTTTTATCTCTGTTCCATACTGGGGAGGTTTTGTCCCACATTAACAATGGTTCTTTTGTACATCAAAGCACACTCCGCCCCTCAACATCCCGAGTTTTAATTTTCCTTGCATGCATAATATGTATCTCTCTTCTGTTCGCTGTCTGTTACTTCTTACCTATGTTTAATTGATGGATAATAGAATTTTCTACTCCTTTTGCAAAAGAAAAGCACTTAAAATTAACCTTTTAGGATCTGAATAAAAAAGACTGCAGCTTTGTGAATAAAAATATTCACAGAAATGATTTTTTCCTTCTCTTTTACAAATTTAAAAAGTACAGACTAGACACTTAAGCAGAAATCTAGTCTCATATACTTCCATTTGCCTAGCATCTTTCAAATAACAGTATTTATTTGTCTTGGAAAACAAAAGTTTTAACCAAACTGTAATATCCCTATTTGGAATTGAGTATTAAAAATTATATATATTATACACACAATTTTTCTATGAGTAACAAAGACATTGAATAAAGGTTTGTGGGCAATAATTGAGTTTAATTCAGTCAATCAATTCTGCCATACATTTTAGGAAACTTCATTGAAAGGCAAACAAACAAAATCAACAACAAAATCTAAAAATTAAAACCTCATAACCTAGGAATCATTTTGTAATGTGTATCTTCCCTATTCTCAATAAAACATCTTAAATGTGAAGCATTCCCCTTTGGTTATGTTTACGTTCAATTAGCTTATTTTTTTGTAATCAGTGAATACTAATCTGGTATTTAGTAGTTCCATGTAAAATACCTGTAACTCAGTTTTCCAGCAATTACTGTAGTGGTACCAGTTGGTAAATAAAAGCTTTTTAAAACTTCTCTCATGGAGTCTGATTCAGAGTGTTCAAGCAGCCTCTTGTTTTTACTTGAATTCAAACCTTCATCTAATGTATTTATTGTTCTGGTATATTACTTCTGTGAGAAGGTAGCTCATAGCCATTATTGGTGGCAAGGTGTGTAATGAGAATTAGCTGCCTTACATGGTTTTTAATTATCCAAATTTTCAAACTTTAGTGTGTATAAATGTCACCTGGGCAGCTATTTAAAAATGCAGATTCTTGAGCGTTCCCCATTTTGAGAAATGATGACTTTGTGGATCTGGGGTTAAGGACCCAAGTATGTGTTTTAAGAAAGTAGCCCTGTTGATTCTAATGTGCTTGGCTACAGACCACACTTTGAGAAGCACTGTTCTAAAATATGATGGAGCCAAGTGCTTAGTTCTATTGCTGATGGGCTTAGAATCTGAAGGTTTGAAGGATGCAGTGGAACTGCATCCTCAATGCATAAAGTTGAATCTAGAAACAAAAATGTATAAAATATATAAACTAAGAAGAAGAAATACTCCACATACTTGGCTTTTAGTACTTTGCCAAAAGCAGGAAGAGGGAGCTCCTGAATAAACTGATTTAGAAAGTGATATGGGGTAATGAGTCTTGTTGGATGTAGGACTGATAGGATATTTTCTTCTTTACTTCAACTGGGCTGATTTAAAATAAGCTGGGCCCCATGATTACTCATGCAAAAGAATAGGACAGGCTAAAATTGCTCCATGGGAATGAAATAGCCACTCAATCATTTGTACTTGTTTTTGTTTCTTTAAGTCTTCCCATAACTGTGTTATAGGAATACTTTAGAAATGAAATGTTTCAAATCAGTTTTTAAACAGTTTTTAAATTCCTCCATGATAAATTGCTCATTTCCCCAGATAAATAGGTATGGGAATATTCATAATCTGCATTAACATAGTGTAGAAAGTACTTTAAAAAATTAGGTCATATAGTTAATTGTTTCTATCTACATTTGTCTTTAGTTAATTAAGTGAGAAAATATATGTGAAAGGACCTAACAGAATCTGGTACATGTTAAGTACTTGTATCCAATTGCCCATTTAACATCTTCTCTTGGGTACCTTGCAGCATGTCAAATTCAACATAAGCTATATTGAGCCATCTTTTCTGTCACTTTTCTAAACTATTCCCCAAACCACCCAGTTGTTCAAGCCAGAAACCTTTGTTCATCTCCCCTCCAAATTCTGTTGAATTCGTAAATACGTCTTAAACCACAGATTTCATTCACTCATTGCTTTTGGAATAAAGCAGTGAACTAAACAATTTTATCTCATACAGAGTTTTTAGGTAGGTTATGAGTGATCTTCCTCCTGTCCCAAGAGCTTGGTACCTGTAAAGAACAGAAAGGGTGAGTGTGCAAGAGGAATGGGGCCAGAACACAAAGAGCTCCTTAAGCCATGTTAAGAATTCTGAAATTTTATCCTAAGTACAATGGGAAAGGCTTAAAGAGTTTTGATTCTGGGAATGACACGATCAGATCTATGTTTTACAAAAATTGCTCCCTTCCATGTCTCTCCAACCCCGTTTATCATAATACGAAGCCTGATCACAACCATCTGACCTCAGGAGTATTACATCTGGTCTCCTTGCCTTATTCCTTTCCCAAATGCATACTCCACATTGCAACCAGACAAAGGAAACAGAATAAACAAAACCCCTAGAAATCTGATTACATACTCTCCTGTTTCAAATCTTTTAATGATTTCCCAATGCCCTTAGGATAAAATCCAAATCCCTTGATAGGGTTCTGAGGCTTATGGTTAATGTTGACCTTTCTAGCCTCTTCACTCAACACTTTCCCTCTCTCACTCTCCAGGTACACTGAACTTCTTTCAGTTACCCTAATGAACTGTGGTCTCTGTCACTCAGACCTTCCTGTTCTCCATGCCTGGGCACCATCCCTGTCTAGCTCTGTTTGGGCTGGCAAATTTGCTAAGCTTCACTTGGCTCGAGGTGATTTTTTCTAACCCTTGACTATGTGAGGTCCCTGCAAATAATCTTTTCCAGTTGCAACATTGATCACATTTCTGCTAGACTTAAGCTCTACCAGTGTTCTGTCCTGGTCATTTCTTCAACCACAGATCCCTGCACAGTGCCTGCCACCTGGCAGGTTCTCAATACACATCTGCCTAATGAATGTTTGAACAGTACCTATTAGCTTCCTTGTAAAGAGGTCCTTGGGAAAAGGAATACTATATGTTCATAATGACACATCTGTTTTGAGTTTATATGACAAATATCAGTAGAGTTGAAAATAAAGGTAACTGAGTTAAAATTTAGACAGGGATGTGGGATCTGATAGATGAGGCAAATGAGAAAGGACAGACAAATGGAAAGTTATGTCTATTCTAAATGAGTGATACTAAGTAATTGTTATACATAATTGTATCACTTGTATAAGGTTTCATTTATTCCTTTCACAACCATATATTTGAAAAATGTTTTATATTTTCTAAAACGCTTTTTATACACATGATCCTTTTAACAACCTATACTATTATTATTCTACCATAAATTAGAAAATTGAGGCCTAGCAATGATGCAAAGTGACTCCTTAGCAATAAGTGGCAAATTGGGACTTGAACTCATTTCCTGACCACAAATCCCACCCTCTTCAGCTACAGCACATTCCCTTCCTAAATATCTGAAAACAAAATAATAATAATAATAATAAGTTGGTTACTTCTGGGCATGGTTTTATGTACAAAATTATTTAACCCACTAAAAGTTGAAAACAAATGGAAGGGAAAGATAGACAACGGGGAAATGACTGCTATGGCCAGGAATCAAACCAGTTTCTGAAATATTTGCCTGCAGAATAGCAGTGCAAAGGTGTGCCACACCTAACTGGGATTCTCATTAAGCAGACTGACCACCTGAGGAAGAAGAGCCTCGTGGAGGGAGGTTTCTAGTTGCTGTCACAATTTGCCATTAAACAGTCAATCAACAGTGACGATGAGATTCTACAAGGCACTTAGGCAGGCTAAAAGAAAAAAAAAATAAGAAATAAAGCCCTGATGAAACTTTTCCCCTATGGGGGAAATGGATAAGCCCTCCAAACCTCTACCAGCATAAGAATAGCTAAGACTTAATTGAAAACAGATGGCTTAATGAAGAGGCTATGCCAGTGGTCCTCAACCTTGGCTGCACATTAGAATCACCTGAGGACTTAAACGGTTCTCCCATCCAGACTGCAGCCCAAACCAATTAAATCAGAATCTTCGAAGGTGGAGCCCAGGCATCAGTAATTTGAAAAACTCCCCAGGTGATTCCAATGTTTGAGGCAAAGTTAAAGTGTAAGAAACGCGGCCCAGAATACTCTTCTTTTGCTAATTCAAAAGGAGTTATCCCAATCTTAGTTTTATGACCCCCTTATGCTATGTTTCTGATTATCTTAAGAAGTGCTGAAAAAGTTTCTAAATATTGAGCTGAAAATGCATCTGAATCTGCCTGAATTAGATGAGCATACTACAATGGCCAGTATCCACAAGAGCACCCATAAAAGCCCAGCACAGCGTTAAGGGATTTATCTAAATTATCATCCTGTTCCATGATAAGTGAACTGAGATTCAGATAATTACATTTCCTGCCTAAAGTCATATAACTGGTAAAGTGTGGCAGAGACTGCTATGGTTTGAATGTGGTGTCCCCTCCAAAATTCACGTTGAAACCTGATCACCAAGGTGATGGTATTGGAAGGTGGGGCCTCTGGGAGGTGATAGATCCTGAGAGCTCCTCCCTCGTAAATAAATTAGGGAACTTATAAAAAGAGCTTGCAGGAGTGGGAGTGGGGTCACCTGTTTTTTTTTTTTTTTTTTTCTTGGCGCGTGAACACGAAGTGTTCCTCCCCTCCAGAGGACGCAGCATCAGGGTGTTGTGTTGGACCCCTGCGAACTTCAATAGGGACGGCACCAGGTTCAGGAGGCTGAAGAGACCCAGAGCTAACAAACAAGACAGAGTCTTACTGGGGAGGACTTACATACAGGAAAGGTGCGGTGGTGGCAGTCTGGACGGGAGAACCACAACCACTTGCAAAAAGCATGCAGTTTATACAGCACCTTCACTTAGCACCCTCCACTCCCCAGCAACCTCCATGTGGTAACCCTCATTTTGTAAGTCACATTATCAGGTGACTCTAGCATACAGGGTCATTCTCAGGGTATGCTTAAGTTATTGCTGTCAGGTGCATCTACCACACACAAGATACCATCTTGAAAGTGGAGACTTGGCCCTCACCAAACAATTGAACCTGCTGGCACCTAGATCTTGGAACTATCAGTCTTCAGAACGGTGAGTAAAAAAATTCTGCTCTTTATAAAACTTACCCAGTCTTAGGTATTCTGTTATATCAGCACAATTGGTATTTGTTGTATCAGCACAAATGAATTGGAACTTGTCTGCTTGATTTTTTTTTTTTTTTTTTTTTTTTTTTGAGACGGAGTCTCGCTCTGTCGCCTGTCTGCCTGATTTTACAGTCACCAGCCTGTAAGCCATTCTGTATAATCACTGGGCAAGAGATATTAACAGTAAATGATGTATCTGCAGATGTCGGGACTTGCTGGAACTCATACTAGAGATAATGTGTTGTACGCTTAGGTTTTATTTCTACTGCTTTCAAAACCTATAAAATTTGCATTTTTACGCTCTAGTTTTCTAGTTAAAAATGGGCAACAATGCTTTTTACAACTTTTATGTATTTTTTCACACATACATGCCCATGTAACATTCGAAGAATTCAAAGGGGGTATTTAGTGAAAAGTAAATCTCCTGTTTTCCCCTATCCCCCAGCTACTCAGTTCACCCAGAGGCAGTGGTTTGGGATATTTTATTGCATTCCAATAAGGAAAACAGAATGACTGTTGTTGGCATAGGCTCTTCAAGATTAATCTCCTGGGGCTGGGGAGAGGATTAGTGAAACTAGTCTGTTGGCGAAACAGAAGACAAACAACAGTATCGGCCATGGTTTAGATCATCTGTTACTTATTTAGTAAAATGCGCTATTGATGGCACTTTCTAAACTTTTGCTACAGTGAATATCTTTATATAAATGTAATTTTGCAAGTATTTCTGTAAGATAAATTTTTAGAGGTGGAATACCTGGATGAAAACTGTGCACTAAAATTTAAAAAAAAAAATTTCAACTTTTATTTCAGACTCAGGGAGTATATGTGCTAGTTTGTTACCTGGGTATATTGCATGATGCTGAGGTTTGGGGTATGGTTGATTCTGTAACCCAGGTACTGAGCATAGTACCCAATAGTTATTCAACCCTTTTCCCCCTTTGTCCCTCCCTCCTCCAGTAGTCCCCAGTGTCTATTGTTGCCATCTTTATGTCCATGACTACCCAGTGTTTAGCTCCCACTTATAAGTGAGGACATGTGGTATTTGGTTCTCTCTTTCTGCATTAATTCACTTAGGATAATGACCTTCAGCTGTATTCATGTTGCTGCAAAGGACATGATTTCATCCTTTTTCATGGCTGTGTAGTATTCTATGGGGTATTCCATGGTGCATATGTACTACACTTTCTTTATGCAGTCCACCATTGATGGGCGCCTAGATTGGTTCTGTGTCTTTGCTATTGTAAACAGTGCTGCAATGAACATACAAGTGCATGTATCTTTTTAATAGAATGGTTTATATTCCTTTGGGTGTATATCAAGTGCTTTGGGTGTATACCAACCTAGGATTGCTGGCTCAAATAGTAGTCTTTTCTGTTTTTAGCTCTTTGAGGAATCATCATACTGCTTTCAACAATGGTTGAACTAATTTGTACTCCCACCAATAGTGCATAAGCGTTCCTTTTTCTCCACAACCTCACCAGCACTTGTTATTTTTTGACTTTTTATTTATTAATAGCCATTCTGACTGGTGTGAGGTGGTATCTCATTGTGGTTTTGATTTGCATTTCTCTGATTAGTGATGTGGAGCATTTTAATACTGTTTATAATAACTAGCTTTATAATTGATTTAATCCCTAGGAAGGCTAATGTCCCCTGACCACCATTATCATTTCAGAAATTTTATAGTTATTTTTACTGTTTTAATTTTAAATTTTTATTTGCTTTTTCATCAGTTTATCAAATTTAAAAAATCCATGCATATTGTCATGAGAGTTAAGTTAAATTTATAAGCGAACATGGAAATCCTAGTTGACATTTTGCCTTTCTATCAAAGGGAACGGTATATGTACTTTCCACTTTTTTCTACTAGTTTTTATTTTTAAACTAAAGAATGTTTGATTCTCTTTCTCACGGGAAATTTGTCTTTAGGAAATAGAAAAAATATACCTTTTTTGTTGTTGTTTTTGTTTGTTTTGGTCTTTAGATTTGGCTAAAATGTTCACCCTGAACTCATTCACCGATTTTATGACAAAATTATAATGGAAAAAAAAAGTTTGCTTTTATAAAGTTCTGTGAGTAGTTGGTCTTGAATCACAGCAATGCCAAATGTGCTTTTTCAGTGTTTTGCAAGTTCTTCTAGGGTATCCTATAGGTGTCTGCCAGGGATTAATATACCTTATTGTGGCTTAGGACTTCAATAGCAATGGTGAGGTCCCCAGATCAAGCACCACCAAGGCACACAGCATGTTTACGTTTCCTAACCAGCCTCATTCTCATGCCAACGTTCAAAGAGGACAACCTAAATAAATACTTATTAACTTGTTTAAATCTTGTCTTAAATTCTGCAAATGAAACCTGAACCTTCCTGAAATCAACTCCCTAGGTAATAAAAACATCCTTATCAATGTTGGGCATGTGCTATAATCACAGTGTCATTGTTTGGAGAAGGATGTAGATTACGGCCAAATATCCCTTTCAGTTTGTGAGGAGCCACCGTGCAAATCTTATGAAACAGTTCTGACTTCTCTGCATGCTCTGACTTGCCATGAAATAAAGTACTTCCTCTCACAGCTAACCAAACTTTCTTCATTCCTCACTGCTTTAAGATTTAAGAGTGCCTGTTTCTAAGAGGTGTAATTTAAAATTATTATGCATTATACATCAGAGTTTTAATTGAAATTGCTCCTGTTTGCAGCTTCTAGGCCAATACCTCTATTCTAGGGATCAGCAGTTTTTCTATTTTATATATAAACATATATAAACATTGATTGTACTTTGGGGATGAATGGAAAATTAAAGGTTAATGTAAATTAACTTTATTTCATGCAAACATTTAACTTGAGAAAAACATCCTGAAATGTATTTGAAACTTTCTTATTTCTTGCTGTGGAGCTGCACAGCATCCAATCAGGGCCCATGGCAGCGTTAGAAGTCAAGATAAGTTTCAGGCCCAGATAAAAGTGGAAGTGGAGGGTACTGGCTTCTCTTAATTTATTTAATGCAGCACATGTTTGGGGAACTCATTCTACTGTCTATTAACTTGGCCAGCTCTTAAGCGTTCTTGTTTGTTTTGTTTTGATTTGTTTTTTGTTCCTTCAGGAAGAATCAGAAAGAGTGATTGTTTTGGTAACTTGGTTTCAAATCCAAAATAAAATTGAGGTATGGACTAGAGAGGAATGGGTGAAGATCATACTGTGGTTAGTGTGTTCGGAAGGCAGTGATGTCTGAGCAGATGCATGAATTCCTGAAAGGGAATCAGCCACATGAAGAGCTGGGGAGAAAGGGTTTTAGGCAGAGGAATAGTTAGGGAGAAGGCCCTAAGGTAGAGTCAAGCTTAGTGTATTAAAAGGACAGGAAGGCAACCAAGGTGTCTGGCACCTGGAGTACAAAGGTGAGAGGAGTTGGAGATGAAGTTCAAGAACAGATGTGGTGTGCAGGTGGCCTCTGGTGATTCCACCTCCTGGAATTCATGCCCTTGTGTAATCCCCTCCCTTGTCTCTGAGCTGGACTTGGTGACTCTCTTTTAACAAACAGCATATGGCAAAAGTGAAGCAATATCACTCTGGGATTAGCTTATAAAAAACTATGACTTTTTGCTCTCTCCCTGTATTAGTCTGTTCTTATGCTGCTAATAAAGATATACCCAAGACTGAGTAATTTATCAAGGAAACAGGTTTAATGGACTCACAGTTCTGTATGGCTGGGGAGGCCTCAGACACTCAATCTCTGACTTTTCCCTGTTTTTATCTCCATGTGGATATATTATCTGCAATCATGGTGGAAGGCAAAGGAGAAGCAAAGGCACATCTTACATGGTAGCAGGGAAGAGAGCTTGTGCAGGGGAACTCCCATTTATAAAACCATCAGATCTCGTGAGACTTATTCACTAGTATGAGAACAGTATGGGGCAAACTGCCCCCCATGATTCAGTTATCTCCACCTTGCTCTGCCCTTGACATGTGGAGATTATTACAATTCATGGTGAGATTTGGGTGGCAACACAAAGCCAAACTATATGATTCCACCGCAGTCCTTCTCAAATTTCATGTTCTCACATTTCAAAACCAATCATGCCTTCCCAACAGTCTCCCAAAGTCTTAACTCATTTCAGCGTTAACTCGAAAGTCCACAGTCCAAAGTCTCATCTGAGATAAGGCAAGTTCCTTTAGCCTATGATCCTGTAAAATCAAAAGCAAGTTAGTTACTTCCTAGATACAATGGGGATATAGGCATTGGGTAAATACACCCATTCCAAATGGGATAAATTGGCCAAAACTGAGGGACTACAGGCCCCACACAAGTCTGAAATCCAGGGGGGAAACCAAATCTAAAGTTCTGAAATGATCTCCTTTGACTTCATGTCTCGTATTCAGGTCACGCTGATGCAAGAGGTGGACTTCCACAACCTTGTGCAGGTCTGCCCCTGTGGCTTTGCAGGGTACAACCCCCTCTTGGCTGCTTGCATGGGCTGGTGTTGAGTGTCTGGCTTTTCCAGGTGCATGGTGCAAGCTGTCGATGGATCTACCATTCTGGTGTCTGGAGGACAGTGGCCTCCTTCTCACAGCTCCACTAGGCAGTGCCCCATTTGGGACTCTCTGTTGAGGCTCCAACCCCACATTTCTATTTTTTAATTAAATTTTTTTATTTCCATACATTATTGGGGGAACAGGTGGTGTTTGGTTACATGAGGAAGTTCTTTAGTGGTGATTTGTGAGATTTTGGTGCACCCATTACTCAAGCAGTATACACTGCACTTAATTTATGGTCTTTTATCCCTCACCCCTTTCCTATCCTTTCCCCATGAGTCCCCAAAGTCCATTGTGTCTTTCTTAGGCCTTTGCATCCTCATAGCTTAGCTCCCACATATGGGTGAGAACATACGATGTTAGGTTTTCCATTCCTGAGTTACTTCACTTAGAATAATAGTCTCCAATCTCATCCGGGTTGCTGCAAATGCCATTAATTCATTTCTTTTTATGGCTGAGTTGTATTCTATCATATTCATATATGTGCTCAAATTAGCAAGAAAAAAATATATATATGCCATAGTTTCTTTATTTATTGATTGATGGGCATTTGGGTTGGTGCCACGTTTTTGCAACTGCAAATCGTGCTGTTATAAACATGCATGTGCAAGAATATTTTTCATATAATGACTTGTTTTCCTCTGGGTAGAAACCCAGTAGTGGGATTGCTGGATCAAACGGTAGTTCTACTTAAGGAATCTCCACACTGTTTTTCATAGTGGTTGTACTACTTTACATTCCCACCAGCAGTGTAGAAATCTTTCCTGTTCACTGCATCCATGCCAACATCTATTATTTTTTAATTTTTTGATTATGATCATTCTTGCAACAGTAAGATTGAATCGCACTGTGGTTTTGATTTGCATTTCCCTGATCATTAGTGATGTTAAACATTTTTTGTTTGTTGGCCATTTGTGTATCTTCTTTTGAGAATTGTATATTCATGTTCTTAGCCCATGTTTTAATGGGGTTGTTTTTTTTCCTTGCTTATTTGTTTGAGTTCATTGTAGATTCTGATATTAGTCCTTCGTCAGCTGTATAGATTGTGAAGATTTTCTCCCACTCTGTGGATTGTCTGTTTACTCTTCTGTTTCTTTTGCTGTGCAAAAACTCTCTAGTTTAATGAAGTCCACCTATTTTTATTTTATTGCATTTGCTTTTGGGTTCTTGGTCATGAAATCCTTGCCTAAGCCAATGTCTAGAAGGGTTTTCCCAATGTTGTCTTCTAAAATTTATAGTTTCAGGTCTTAGATTTAAGTCTTTAATCCATTTTGAGGTAATTTCTGTATAAGGTAAGAGATGAGGATCCAGTTTCATTCTCCTACATGTGACTTCCAATTATCCCAGCACTGTTTGTTGAATAGGGTGTCCTTTCCCCACTTTACGTTTTTGTTTGCTTTGTTGAAGATCAGTTAGCTGTAAGTATTAGGGTTTACTTCTGGGTTCTCTATTCTGTTCTGTTGGTCTATGTGCCTAGTTTTATGCCAATACCATACTGTTTTGGTGACTATGGCCTCATAGTATAGTTTGAAATCAGGTAGTATGATGCCTCCAGATTTGCTCTTTTTGCTTAGTCTTGCTGTGGCTATGCAGGCTGTTTTTTGTTTGTTTGTTTGTTTTTTGTTTGTTTTTTTTTTTTTTGGTACTATGTGAATTTTAGGATTGTTTTTTCTAATCTGTGAAGAATGATGGTGGTATTTTGATGGGAATTGCATTGAATTTGTCAACTGCTTTTGGCAGTATAGTCATTTTCACAATATTGATTCTACCCATCCACAAACATGGGATGTGTTTGCATTTGCTTGTGTCATCTGTGATTTCTTTCAGCAGTGTTTTGTTATTTTCCTTGTCTTTCACCTCCTTGGTTAAGTATATTCCTAAGTATTTTATTTTTATTGTGGCTATTGTAAAGGGATTGAGTTCTTAATTTGATTCTCTGTTTGATCACTGTTGGTATATTGATTTGTGTACATTGATTTTGCATCCAGAAACTGCTGAATTCTTTGATCAGTTCTAGGAGCTTTCTGGAGTAGTCTTTAGGGTTTTCTAGGTAAACAATAAATCATTAGCAAACAGTTTGACTTCCTTTTTATTGACTTGGATGCCCTTTATTTCTTTCTCTTGTCTGATTGCTCTGGCTAGGACTTCCAGTACTATGTTGAAAAGTAGGAGTGACAGTGGGCATCCTTGTCTTGTTTTAGTTCTCAGAGGGATACTTTTAACTTTTTCCCCATTTAGTATTATGTTGGCTGTGGGTTTGTCATAGATGGCTTTTATTACATTGAAGTATGTCCCTCGTATGCCAATGTTGCTGAGAGTTTTAATCATAAAATCATGTGGAATTTTGTCAAATGTTTTTTCTGCATCGATTGAGATGATCATGTGATTTGTGGTTTTGATTCTGTTTATGTGGTGTGTCACATTTATTGACTTGTATATGTTAAACCATCCCTGCATCCCCATTCGATCACAGTGAATTATCTTTTCAATATGTTGTTGGATTTGGTTAGCTGGTATTTTGTTAAGGATTTTAGTATCTATGTTCATCAGGGGTATTGGTCTGTAGTTTTCTTTTTTTGGTTATGTCTTTTCCTGGTTTTAGTATTAGGGTGATACTGGCTTCATAGAATGATTTAGGGAGGGTTTCCTCTTTCTCTGTCTTGTGGAATAGTGTCAATAGGATTGGTAACAATTCTTCTTTGAATGCCTGGTAGAATTCTACTATAGATCCATCTGGTCCTGGACTTTTTTTTGTCGGTAATTTTTTTATTACCATTTCAATCTTGCTGCTTGTTATTGGTCTGTTCATAGTATCTAATTATTCCTGATTTAAGCTAGGAAGTTTGTATCTTTCCAGGAATTTGTCCATCTCCTCTAGGTTTCCTAGTTTATGTAGATGAAGGTGTTCATAGTAGTCTTGAATAATCTTTTGTATTTCTGTGGTGTCAGTTGTAATACATCTCTCATTCCATTTCTAATTGAGCTTATTTGGATTTTCTTTTCTTCTTGGTTAATATTGCTAATGGCCTATCAATTTTATTATATTTTCAAAGAGCCAACTTTTGTTTCATTTATCTTTTGTGTGTATGTTTTTTTTGTTGTTGTTGTTGTTGTTGCTGTTGTTTTAATTTCATTTAGTTCTGCTCTGATCTTGGTTATTTCCTTTACACTGCTGGGTTTGGGTTTGGTTTGTTCTTGATTTCTCTAGTTTCTTGAGGTGTGACCTTAAATTAACTGTGCTCTTTCAGGCTTTTTGATGCAGGTATTTAGGGATATGAACTTTATTCTTAGCACCACCTTTGCTGTGTCCCAGAGGTTTTTTATAGGTTGTATCACTATTGTCATTCAGTTTAAATAATTTTTTAATTTCCATCTTGATTTTATTTTTGACCCAATGCTCATTCTGGAGCATGTTATTTAATTTCTATGTATTTGCATGGTTTGAAGGTTCCTTTTGGAGTTGATTTTCAGTTTTATTCCACTGTGGTCTGAGAGAGTGCTTGAATATAATTTCAATTTTCTTGAATTTTTTTAGGCTCATTTTGTGGCCTATCCTATGGTCTATCTTGGAGAAAGTTCCATGGATTGTTGAATAGAATGTATATTCTGCAGTTGTTGGGTAGAATGTTCTGTAACTATCTGTTAACTCCATTTGTTCCAAGGTATAGTTTAAATCCATTGTTTCTTTGTTGACTTTGTCTTGATGACCTGTCTAGTGCCATTAGTGGAGTATTAAATTCTCCGCTATTATTGTGTTGCTGTCTAAATCATTTCTTAGGTCAATTAGTAGTTGTTTTATAAATTTGGGGGCTCCAGTGTTAGGTGCATATATATTTAGGGTTGTGATATTTTCCTGTTGGACAAGGCCTTTTATCATTATATAATGACCCTCTTTGTCTTTTTTAACTGCTATTGCTTTAAAGTTTGCTTTGTCTAATATAAGAATAGTTACCCCTGCTGGCTTTTGATGTCCCTTTGCATGGAATGTATTTTTCTATCCCTTTACCTTAAGTTTATGTGAGTCCTTATGTGTGAGGCATGTTTCTTAAAGGCGGCAGATGGTTGGTGAATTCTTATCCATTCTGCAATTCTGTATTTTAAGTAGGGCATTTAGGCCATTTACCTTCAACATTAGTATTGAGATGTGAGGTACCATTCCATTCATCATGCTGTTTGTTGCCTGTATATATATATATATATATTTTAATTGTATTTTTGTTTTATAGATCCTGTGAGATTTACGCTTTAAAGATGTTCTGTTTTGATGTGCTTCCAGGATTTGTTTCCAGATTTAGAGGTCATTTTAGCAATTCTTATGGTGCTGGCTTGGTAGTGGCACATCCTCTCAGTTATTTGTTTGTCTGAAGAAGACTGCATCTTTCCTTCATTTATGAAGTTTAGTTTCACTGGGTACAAAATTCTTGGCTGATAATTGTCTTGTCTGAGGAGGCTGAAGATAGGGCTCCAATCCCTTCTAGCTTGTAGGGTTTCTGCTGAGAAATCTGCTGTTAATCTTATAGGTTTTTCTTTATAGGTCACCTGGTGTTTTTGCCTCACAGCTCTTAAGATTCTTTCCTTTGTCTTAACTTTAGATAACTGATGACAATATGCCTAGGTGATGATCTTTTTGCAATGAATTTCCCAGGTGTTCTTTGAGTTTCTTGTATTTGGAAGTTTTAGTTCTCTAGCAAGGCAGGGGAAGACTTCTCAATCAGTTCAAATTGTTAAAAAGTTCAGTTGGAGGTTTTCTTCTCTCTGTGGCCTTTTCCCAGTGCCTCTGGAAGCCATCCTCAAGGACTCCTATGAGGTGAGGAAGAAATGGCTTGCTAGGGGACCCAGAAAGCCCACAGGGATTTTTCCACTGCTTCCTCTTGCCCTGTATTTCACTAAGCTCTCTAAACTGACTCAGCTCCAGGTAAGGTCAGAATCTTCTCCTGTAGTCTAGACCTTCAGATTCCCCAGTGAGGGTGTGTGTTCAGGGGTGGACGATATCCATTTCCTACTTCCTCACTTTGAGCACTCACAGCATTTGGGTCCTGCAGGAGCAATCTGCTTCCTTCAGAGGGTTTGTGGATTCTCTTGGCTTTCCTAATGTATTTCTGCAGTTGCACTGCAGCCAAAGTTCATGCTGCCAGCCTCCACGTGCTGTTCTGTCCACCTGAGTGGGAGCTTAAGTCTAGTCCTGCCTCCCATCTGCCATGATCTCTCCATCTAGAAGTAAGTTAGTTTTGGAGGCTGGTAAGTCCAAGATCTAGAGGTCAGGATATTTGGTTTCTGGTGAGGGCTCAGTCTCTGCTTCATAAATGGCACCTTGTAGCTGTGTCCTCACATGGGGAAAGGACCAACCCCACATTTCCATTCCATACAGCCATAGCAGAGATTCTTCATGAGGTTCCCCCTGCCCCATAGCAAACTTCTGCCTAGACATCCAAGAGTTTCCATACATCCTT
This sequence comes from Mandrillus leucophaeus, assembly GCF_000951045.1. Taxonomy (NCBI): domain Eukaryota; kingdom Metazoa; phylum Chordata; class Mammalia; order Primates; family Cercopithecidae; genus Mandrillus; species Mandrillus leucophaeus. Next base: position 1,117,612 of record NW_012105764.1, on the reverse strand, counting down.
GAAATCTAGGCAGAGGTTCCCAAACCTCAATTCTTGACTTCTGTGTACCTGCAGGCTCACCACCACATGGAAACTGCCAAGGCTTGGGGCTTGTACCCTCTGAAGCCATGGCCTGAGCTGTATCTTATCTCTTATCCCCTTTTAACGATGGCTGGAGCAGCTGAGACACCAGGCACTAAGTCCCTAGGCTGTACACTGTTGTGGGCGCTAGGCCTGACCCATGAAACCATTTTTTCCTCCTAGGCCTCCAGGCCTGTGATGGGAGGGCCTGCCATGAAGGTCTCTGATGTGCCCTGGATACATTTTCCCCATTGTTTTGGTGATTAACATTTGGATCCTCTTTGCTTATGCAAATCCCTGCAGCTGTCTTGAATTTCTTCTCAGAAAATGGCTTTTTCTTTTCTGTCACATCATCAGGTTGCAAATTTTCCAAATGTTTATGATCTACTTCCTGTTTAAACATAAGTTCCAATTGCAAACCATGTCTTTGTGAATATATAAAACTAAATGCTTTTAACAGCACCCAAGGCATATCTTGAATACTTTGCTGCTTAAAAATTTCTTTTGCCAGATGCCCTAACTCATCTGTCTCAAGTTCAAAGTTCCACATATCTCTAGGGCAGGGGCAAAATGCCACCAGTCTCTTTGCTAAAGCATAACAAGGGTCACCTTTGCTCCAGTTTCCAAAAAGTTCCTCTTCTCCATCTGAGACCACCTCAATCTGGACTTTATTGTCCATATCACAATCAATATTTTGGTCAAAACTATTCAAGTCTCTAGGAAGTTCCAAATTTTCCTACTTTTTTTGTCTTATTCTGAGCCCTTAACACTTTCAACCTCTGCCTGTTACCCAGTTCCAAAGTCATTTCCACAATTTTAGGTATCTTTACAGCAGCTCCCCACTCTATCAATACTACTTTACTGTATTAGTCTGTTCTCATGCTGCTAATAAAGACACACTGGAGACTGGGTTATTTATAAAGGAAAGAGAGTTAATGGATTCACAGTTCCACATGGCTGGGGATGGTCTCCCAGTCATGGTGGAAGGCAGAGGAGAAGCAAAGACACATCTTACGTGAAAGCAGGGAAGAGAGCTTGTGCAGGGAAACTCCCATTTGTAAACCAGATCTTGTGAGACTTATTTACTATCATGAGAATAGTATGAGGGAAACCACCCCCATGATTCAATTATCTCCACCTGACCCTGCCCTTGACATGTGGGGATTATTAACACTCAGGGTGAGATTTGGTTGGGGACACTGTCAACTGTGTCATTCCCTTTCTGTATCTCTATTTGGCTCTTTTTGGCTCACCCCTTCTGGTGAAGCAAGCTGCAATGTTTTGAGATGTGCTATGGAGAGATCTACGATCTGTATCCAAGGAACTAGACGTGGCCTTTGGCCAATAGCCAGTGAATAATGAGGCCCTCACACAAACATCCCACAATGAACTGAATCCTATCAACTACCGCATGAGTGAACTTGGAATGGGATCTCCCCAAGTTGAGCACTGAGATGACCTGCAGCTCTATGCAATTCCTTGAATGAGACCCTGACACAGAGGACCCAGTTAAACTGCCTTTGGATTTCTTATCTATAGAAACTGTGAAATAAATGTTGTTATTTCAAGTCACTATGTTTTGGAGTAATTTGTTATACAGTAACAGATAAATAATATAGGTAGGTAGGGTCAGATCATATTGAGATTTATGGGCTATGGTAAGGAGTTTGTATTCTCATTACAGTACAGGGAAGGATATGACCACATTTTAAAAGATCACTTTGACAACTGTATGGGTGAACTAATAGCACAGAGGCAAGAGTAGTAGCGGAAGAACTAACTAGGAGCCTCTCACAGAAGTATAAATGTTTGGACATAGTACTGATATAACTTGCTGGGTATTGGATGTAGGGGATAAATGAAACAGAAGAATTACAGTTGACTTTATGATTTTGGCTTGATTAACTGGATAGATGAATGGGCCATTTGCTGAGATAAGATTAGAGGAAGAATTAAGTTGGGGTAGATATGGGAATATTCATATTGAAGATAATATATCCACATAGAGATGTAAATAGGGAAAGGTCAGAGCTTCAGACATGCCTGAGTATGTCTAGAAGATGGGTGGAGCAGTTCTTTGGGTGAATCTACTTACATGAGTGCTCAGAAGCCTCTTGAGAAAGAACTAGCCTAGCCTAAGAGAAGTCAAGATGCTTTTTTTGTTTGAAAGAAAAGAAGCCAAAGTTAGGGTTGGTAAGCCTGTGTATACCACCTCATCTTCTAGCTTAAGCCACATGTGCTTAAGGGGGATACAATAACAGCCTCAATAAAAATAAAAATAAACACTTTCAATAACATCTCCATTGATTCAGCATTTATCAATCCAAGGGACAGAAGTTCTGCAGAAATGGGAGACGGTGGTTCCAGCACAGACATCAGCACTTATGATATGAGGCAGCCTTGACTTGCATATTGATGGGTCTAAGCAATGTTATTGGTGGTATTTTCCACCACTGGTGATGACCACTTCTGTGAGTTACAGTAACATGGCTGCCACTATTGTCCTCAGTAGTGATAGGAGCTATCATTGCAGAAACAGGAGAGAAAATGGTGGATGCCTCATTTTAGCCAAGAAGGCCCTTCTTGGGAACTTTTTTTTGTTTAGGAATTTGAAATGGGCTGAGCATCCTCAAGTGGGATAGAATTGGACTTTTATCAGGAACCTATTTTTATCTTTAGGACATATTCTCTAGAAAACAGGGGCTATAGAAGAGTCATTAAGAAAAAAAAAACTTGTATATTTGTTGGAAAATTGTGAAGAACATTATTTCTTGAAGCACACAATGCACATATATAGAATCCTAGATGATATTAATTACTATTTACTATTTAGACAAGAAATTGATGTGCTTTATGCTTTGAGTGTTTATGTTCAAAAGAACATCATAGGTGAGTGTGTCTATTTTCATCCTAATTCTCAGGAAAATCATGGATACATTTTACTCTCAATTATGTTTATACTTATGGTTGACACATTTGATTTCTCCTCAATTATTAGTTTTTATTTTATAGTCTCATTTCTTAACCTTGTTAAGATTCTTTTACTGTATGTCCTTTCAAGTTTTTCTTCTTCCAAGAAAAATGAGCGTGTTAAATAAAATATTTTAGGGTGACTCAATATTGAATTATAAATACCCTTAGTATTTTTTAATACCATGCAATGTGGCATAAATTTTGTTTTCATATGTCACTCTTTAGTTTTAAATACTTGTCATTTCTAAATAGGAAAAAAGAGATTCAAACTGTTGAATTCCTTTTTGTCTTTGACCCCCTTGCCTTTTTTTTTTTTTTTTCAAATGTAACGGTTTGGACCATTGAACTTTTCAAGAGTTACCTACTTTGAGAAAAAATTTGCAGCCTAGGGGAGGTTAGTTTTGTTTATTTCTTTTTCTTTTTTTTTTTTTTGAATGAGAAAGTTAACTGAGTAGAAAGAGTATAAAAATATTAGCAAATGTGCTCCAAATATTTGCTCTAATATCCTCAAAATAAAACTTTTCTTTAATGTACTGTTGATTTGTTTTTTTGAAACTACCCTTGTTTTTAAAATTTCCTGTCATAGCACATATTATTATTTTTCTTGAACACAGCATTTATTACTTCTGATATGATTCATGAATTAATGACCAGCAAACTTGATTGTGTAGAAAAAAATATTATATATTAAAATTTCAGATGTGATAAGATAAAATTATGAATAGGGTTGACACACATTGTATTATGCCACTACTTATTGAGAAAAAAATCTTCTGAATCCTTACCTACTATTATATTTTTCTGTTGAAATTAATGTTATATGTAGTTCAACATTTAGAAAAACTGATGATAATTGAAAAGCCTGGAAAGAGATTCTTCTGTTAAAATTAGATGAGGTTGTGACTTCTCTTTCTAGTTGGTATTCCTAGACCTGACCCTAAGGCTTAATTAGGGTGAGTCAGTTATTGCCTAAAAATGTTCAAATGAGTTACCCACTGCTTGAAAATCAAGAGTTGGCCATATATTCACCTCTTTAGAGGTGTTAAGTTGTGAACACTGGAACACTAGTTTTTCAAGTGGAACACTAATCACTTGAATTTGCAATCTGACGTTTATACCCTGCTAACCTACCTTCGGGGAAAACATGTCAGTCAGTTTAGAATTAGTCAGGCAGAATTAGAGACAGCCTTAAAAAGCAATCAGATTCTTACATGATCATTCCTTCTCTATCAAGAATAAAACCAATCTCAACTTTTAGTGGGCACATATATTTAGCATGCATTGTTATTCCTGGCCTCATTTGATATGTTTACTAGTTAGCTGACTTTTACATTGCTAATCCAATATCTATGCCATGTTTTTGGTATTATCTGCTTTTATGTGAAATGATATAATAAGAAATTACCCCCGTAACCAAGAATATAAGTACAATAAAAAGAGGTTGGGTTTATCACTCTAAAATATAAATATTTAATAACATTTAAATTTATTTACTTTTTCGGAGGTGCTAATTTCAAATAGCATCATACAATGGCCTTACATTATGAAAATAATAAGGTGCTCGCATGTGCCAGCCTGCATCTAACAGAATAACCTACACATAGTAGAGGCTCAGTAAAAATTTATGGGATAATTTAATATGACTGACTTGAGATCTGACAATGAGCACAATTTTGAAAGTTAAATTTTTTTATTTGTGTTCATTTAACAAATTCTTTTTGATAGATTTACCTCAATAACTAGGGATGTAGCTGGCCTCAGAGATTTCAAAGACCAAAACAATGTTGTTAGGTCTGTCTCTCTGTTCGTCCTGCTCTGTTTCTCTCTGCTGGTTGCCACATTCTCCCTATTTCAGACGAACTTCCTTCATATGGTGAGAGCAGGAGTTCATGGCCATAAGCTGGTTTAAGTTAGGGACCCAAAGGGAAGAGGGATCTCCTCCCTTTATAGGGCCCATTTATAGCATCCCAGAGGACTCTGTTCCTCTTGGTCTGGCTGGGATCATGTGTCTATCCTTGGCCCAGGTATGATGGTCAAGGAGATGCATTGCTGGCTAGGGCTGGGTCACATGCCCACCTTTGTGCCTAAGGGCATAAATTATTGTAATTAGCAGTTAGAGACACATAGAGTGTAGGGGGGAGGTGGGGAGAAGGTGGTAGTTCACCAAAAGAAGTAGGGGTGTTGTTACAAGAAGAACGTTGAAAGTCCATCTCTGCAGACAAAACAAATAGATATCTCTGGCACACGTCCCTGTTTGTTGGGGTCTGAGCTAGATAGTGGTCTTTCTGCTCTGAGTGCACTCAGTAAAGTGGGAGAGAAAAATATGAACGTTGATAAATGACAATTAAAGGGGAAAGTTCTAGGAGGGCAGGCCCCAAATGCCACAGCCCAGAGGAAATATGTCGCTTGGGGAAGCCTACAATCCCTTCTCAGAGATGGTGATATGAAGAGTGGATGGGAGTTTCCAGGGTGTGTGTGTGTGTAGCATTAAATACACATTTGTTGGCTGCATGAAGAAAAGAATGATAAAATAGCATTTGAGGCAGAGAATCAGCTTATACAAAGGCACAGGCTGTGAATGGCTGTCATATTGGGGAATGGTGAGAAAGTCACTGGGTCTGTCCTTTTAAATGAGAAGTATCTGGGCCAGGGACAGTGGCTTATGTCTGTAATCCCAGCACTTTGGGAGGCTGAGGCAGGAGGATCTCTTGAAGCCAGGAATTTGAGACCAGCCAGGGTAACAGAGTGAGGTCTTGTCTTTGCAAAAATATTAGCCACGCGTGGTGGCACCTGCCTACTGGGGAAGCTAAGGCAGGAGGATCGCTTGAGCCCAGTCATTTGAGGCTGCAGTGAGCTATGATCATGCCACTGCACTCCAGCCTGGGCCACAGGAACAATAGATACTCTGTCTCTTAGATAGATAGATAGATAGATAGATAGATAGATAGATAGATAGATAGACAGACAGACAGACAGACAGACAGACAGATAGATAGATAGATAGATAGATAGATAGATAGACAGACAGACAGACAGACAGACAGACAGATAGATAGATAGATAGAAGTGTTTGAAAGAGAAGGTAACAGGTAGAGCTGAGTCTTGAGGGCTTATGAGGTCCATTCATTTATTCAACAACTATTTACTGAGCACCCATGTAATGTGGCAGGCACATATAATAAAAATAACCTAAAACTATTGCATTGAATTTTATTCAGTATGCAATAAGAGGAGTAACATGATCAGAAATGAGTTTCAAAAGATAATTTTGGCAACAATGTATGAATGTACCTTACAAAGGAAAAGTAAGATACTTGTTCATTTTTTTTTCCTGTGATTTATTTATTCCACTCTGATGTGCCCACTTCTTGAGTCTTTTAATTCCTTCTTCACCATCTGCCTTGATCATTCTGGCATTTTTATTTCATTTAGTGAGGGCTATCATTTTCTCAAAGCTTCCCAGAGCCACCCTACCAGTACGTTTGGATTGTCTCTCTGGATCCTTGCCAACGTGCTGAGTTCTATGTCACAGGAGTGCTGCCATGACATAAACTCTTCCCCGTCCAGTTTACGTTCTTCTCCTGGTGATCTAGTACTCTTAGACTCCAGTCCTTTATGTACTCTTCTGGTTTCTGTGTGACCTCTTGGGGTCCTGTGGCAATATTAAGGTATAATCCCTTTGTTTTCTGAAGTATCAGTGGGATTATATTTTGATTTGGTTATTGGTCTGGTGGCCACGAGATGGTAGTAGATCAAGAGTGACCTGTGTATTCATATGTGTGTGTTTAATATTGTAAGGCAGAAATCTCTTAATACTTTTTAAGAAAGGAGAGGGTCACTAGACTTTAACTGGAGGAGTAGGCCACTTCTGCAGGCCCAAAGGGCTGAGGAAAAATTGAGGATATAAAATTTTTGAATGTATCAATGCAGATATCCCATGTCTTAACTTCCCACTACATCCCAGTCAGGGCTCTGATCTTGATGTAGCATATGAGTCAAAGTTGAGAGTACAACTTCCCCTGGAGCTCTGCTAGTCTTAAATTAAGTCATAAGTGTAATCCTCCCAAGTTTTTCTTGCCCAATGATATGGTTTGGCTCTGTGTCCCCACCCAAATCTCATGTTGAATTGTAATCCCCAGTGTTGCAGGTGGGGCCTGGTGGGAGGTGATTGGAACATGGGGATGGTTTCTGATGGTTTAGCACCATTCTCCTAGTTTTGTCTTATGATAGAGTTCTCATGAGATCTGGTGGTTTGAAAGTGTGTAGCACACCCCACACCCCTCTCTGCTCTCTTCCTCCTGCTCCAGCCATTTAGATGTTCCTCCTTCCTTTTTGCCTTCTGCCGTGATTGTAAGTTTCCTGAGGCCTTCTCAGTCATGCTTCCTGTATAGCCTGTGGAACCACAAGCCAATTAAACCTCTTTTCTTTATAAATTACCCAGTTGTAGGTAGTTCTTTGTAGCAACGTGAGAACGAACTAATACAGCATCTGGTTGTAAAAAATAAGTCTCTTTATATACTGCCTAGGGAGGGTCCCCTCTACCCTGCTTAAATAATTATACTTTAATTAACGATTACTCACTCTCAGCTATTTACTATCCTTTCCTAAAACATCAGTTGATCCTAGCAACATGAACTACAAATCTCTGCTATGCTGCATCAGCCCATGCATTACCTTCCACTGGTACACAGGTCTAGCTCACCACTGAGAAAATTTTGACAATTGAACTGTTACTTATGCCAGGGGCTCTCTGTGCTCCCCCTACTACAAGTGAAGGGGTCCTATGAGTTGGCCATCTAATGATACAGTTGATACAACATCCCACTTCAGAGTCTGCTTCCTTGGACCAACATCTCAGACATATTTGGGTGCAAGAACTTTATCAGAAAGTGCAGGAGTTCAACACCTGGGGTGACTAGGAAGCTGGATTGTACCCAGAAGTTGAACTACAATGCACTTGCAACAGAGTCCTCAATCAACCCTGAGGCCTGTAATGCCTTTGATTGACCAGTCATTAGAAGCAAGGAGTGGGTGAGGGAGCTGTCTTTAATGCAGAACAATGCCTGGAGACAGATGTGGCTGAGAACTGTTGGCCACCAATGCACACAACAACTGCGGAGTAAATTCTTGAGCAGGATCTGGGCCAGCATCTGGGACCTTGAAGTATTCAGTGGGCATGGAGAGGTGGGGCAGGTCTTCCCTTGCTAATGAGTTTAGTCTTCATCCTACTGAAGGAGGTACAGGAATCCCAAGGAGGCTGATTATCCTAACAATAAGAATGTTAAAGGGATAAAGAATGTGCAGAAAAGATGTAGAAAAGAAATTGCCTTTTATCTTGAACAAAAGCTGGGGAGTTCTCAGCATTGAGTATGTTCAGTAAATTGGTCTGACATTTTAAAAGCTAGCTATAGCAAACACTTTATTTAAAAGTTTCCTACAGAAAAACAATGCTTTTTCGATGAGTTTGATAATCTGTACATTATGAGTTCCTTCTTTTTAGACTCTGGCTGAAAGAGTAACTTTTATAATGTGATTTTTGAAAACATGAGGTTTCATAGGCACACAAAGCCTGCTTCTTAGGAGTAAGGGAAAATACTGTGCACAGACTCTAAAGAGTGCTAATTTGTCTTCTCTGATAGGACTAAAACTGACTTGGTACGTGTGTAAACAAGAGATCATTCATAATTTGTAGGGTTTTTGGAGAAAGCAAGATGTCTGCATTACTGGTAGCATTTCTTCTATATGTAATATTAATTTTTTGAGAAGTCATTTTGTTGCCTTGTTTTTTTTTATGACAAACTCTGATTATAACAAAACAATCCCCCAAAACCTTACTTTATACACATAATTTTGTATACTTCTTATTTTTATATACTTTTTTGTTACATTAAAAGATAAACTTAGGCACATTAACATTTATGGAGTTTATTTGAGCAGACTGATTTATGAATTGGGCAGCTCCAAACAGACCACGTGTGGTTGGAGGCTCTGCCCAAGGGGAATGAGGGGAAGGCTTTTATAGGGTGAACATGGAAGCAAAGCAAAAAAATATTTGTTGGTCATAGTGGAGCAGTAGCCTTATTTGGATTATTTCAGTGGAAAGTCCCTAGTTAGAGGTTAGTTGACAGTTTATGCTTGGTTAAGCTTAAATTTTGTTTTACTGTTTACACTGAGTTGGGTTTCAATTTGCTTACATAGGAACTCGGGGTGCAGGAGCCACCTCAGTCTAATGACCTCCAATTAATCATTTTTAACAGTTATTATTGCCTACTTTTAAAGATGAGGACACTGAAGCTCTTAGGAATTAAATGAATTGCCAGATTCCACAATTCTGCCTCCCAGGGCCTGTTGCCTTTTCTAATACTACAAGACCTGGGATTTATTTATAGTCTCTTACAGCCAGATAACTTAGCAGTTTACCTATAATTCAGAAGCAGAAGAAGGGGGAGGAGAGGGTGGAGGACAGAGAGTGTGAGTGCTTCTGAAATGAATCCAATTACATGGCATAAAAGAAGTTTCATTCTGCCTTGGGCAGTGAAACACCTTGGACCCACCCTGGATATAGAAAGGGAGAAAAAGACCAAAGAGATGTGAAGAATTCAAGAGATTTACCCCAGGGTAGGGAAGTGATTCTGATGAAATGGCACCTGAAAACCACATTTGTTCTGGGAGCCTGAGACCAGGAAAGATGTAGACATTTTCTTGGAAAAAGTTCAAACAAGAAGTCAGGAAGATGATTGAGGGGTTGAAGGCACTGACTTAGGGGAGGACAGGTTAAAGGAATTAAATAGGTTCACCTTGGCTTAGAGAAAGCAAAGATAGTCCTTGATAACCATCTGCAATTATTTGGATGTCTAAATATCAAGGAAGGTAAAGTGCTACTTGGAGTAGAACAAAGGAGTATAATTACATGAAAATTAAGACAATGAAAAACCGGAGTATGAAACAATTCGTGTTTACAAGAAAGTTCACAGCAGGTCTATTATCAACTTTGTGGTGTTAAAGGACCGTTTTACAATAGACAAAAACTGCAGTACATAGTTTCATTACCTCAAAAATATTCTTGTTGTTATGCTGTAAATTGTATTGAACTTGAATTCAGTATTACCTATGAAAAATGCTATGGGATTGTACTAAACAGATTACATCATCATTCAACTGGGCACCAGGGACACCCCTTTTGCCATTTATTCCTGGCCTGCGAGTGACCGAAGGTGATGGGAAAGGCACTGGACATCCCCTCCAGGAAAGTAGTTCAGTGACCAAAGAGGGTAGCTGAACACCAGAGGACACCTGGAGCGGTCAGTGCAGGGGCAGGGGCTAGGCAGGGTTGTGGTTTACTCTGTGTTCCGTGATGAAGCAGCTATGCCCTTGATTTGAAGAATCTTGGTTTGAATAACCTTGGTTTTGGGTTCTGTCTTTGACTCTTCTGCTATTTTAAAGTGTAATCTTTACCTATTTGTGCGTTATATGCTGCTTTTGTAAGCTGGTCAGAAAATGCTTGTATTTGATAAATGTTTGCATTCCTTAATTACGTATAAAGTATTTTGAAGTAGTATATGGAATTCCTAATATATACTTATTTTTACCCATACCCTTGTAGCTTGAGTGTTGATTTACTTTTGGGAGGAATGTCCCTGTTGAGACAGAGCAGGGACCCCTCTTAGGGGCTTGTTGGCCCCCCAAAGCAGGGTAATAAAGGAAAATCTTGAGCTGCTTTGAGGGATATTCCAGGCATCTAGCTAGCCTTGAAGAGTAAATAAGCAGCTCATAAGTAAGAAGGTAATAGTAACTTAAAACAATCACCAAGGAGGTTAGAGTCAGGAGATGTTTTGTTCACTATAGAAACTAAAGCTAACATCTTAACCATGTCACTGAGTTGTTTTTCAGAATCCAGACCCACACCAAATAGATCCACTGGCACGTAGACCTCAGATAAGGGGAAACTAAGGACTGAACTCTGACCTCTGCTTTTTGTTCTGAATTTCTTCCTGAGGGGCCTGGAGGAGGTCATGCCTACAAGCTAGAGCTAACATTCTTTTCTGCTGATCCCAAGTTTTTAGACAAAGCTTTGCCTCCTTAACCAATCATGAATCAGAAAGTCTTTGAAGTCCACTTATTATCTGGGAGTCCCCACTTCTAGGTGTCCTATCTTTTTAGGTCAAATTAATGTTTAGCCTCCTTGTATTGACTTATGACTTTGCCTGTAACCTCTGCCTCTCTGCTTTTTAAAATTCTTACCTTTATACCATCAGGGAGTTTGAGTTTTAAGCGCGAGATGCCCAATTCTCCTTGATTGGTATCTTGCAATAAATGCCTCACTTTATCTCACGGCTTTCCTGATGTCAGTGTTTGGCTTTGCTGCACCAGGCATGTGGGCCCCAGTTCTGTTCAATAACACCGTCGTGAAGGATTCATTCATTTTTTTTTTCCCCCAAATTCTTGTGGATCAATACTTTTTAGAATACAATTCAATTAATTATGAGAACAATGAAATTAAAAACCTCTAAGATATACAAACTACAAATCCTTGATTTATTTATTTTTATATTTAACAGGGCAATCATAAATTGTTACAAAATGTCTCAGCACTTAACAGTTCTGTGTTCCACACAAAAGTGCCTGGTTCTACTTTGGATTCTGCCATTTCCTGATCGTGTTGCCTTGGGCAACACATTTACCCACCTAGAGCATGAGTTTCCTTGTCCCTGAAATGGACATAACAATTCCTGTCCTTTGGCCATGGTGAAGATCACGGGGCAGGAAGGAAGGGAGCTTGGCTTGTAACTAGTGAGATGCTAATTACACAGGACACAGCGTGTGGGCGAAGTGGATCCTATGGGTGTGATGTAACTGAGAAAGTTCTCTTTCATTCATGGCAAACAAGTCAGCTGTTTATCCAGTTATATTTCTTACATTGAAGGAACTGCCTTAAATTCTGAACTATGTAATTTTGAATATTTTTCTTTCAGGAATTTTTTTCGTATTTTACTGGCCAGGGGCCCGCTGATGTAGGTCTCAAGAAGTTATATGTATCAGAGTAACTTTGGAGCTTTGTCAAGCTGTTCCCATTGGCCCCTTGCCCCAGATTTGACATATCCCCCTGTTCCCAAGCTGGGATATACTTTTTGTAAGTTAATACGTTATATGTCTTCCCCATGATTTTGGCAGGTGTCCCATAGTACATATCAAAACATGAAAGGGGTGAAACAACGGGGGCAGGGCAAAGTTATATAGCTTTGAAATTTCTCACAGGACATTCTAATACCCCAGCCTTCAACCCTCATTTGAAGACAGTTACTCTCTACGTAGTGATAGGAGGGCTCACAGGTAATTTTCAGGGACTCACGTTGAGAACTTAAGAAGTACAGGTGTTAGTAGCATGAGGAGTACCTGCAGATTAATTGGGGAAATAAACTGGGGACAGCTAAGTAATGTGGAGGCCATCTATGTAGCCTGACCTATCACTGCGTGTTCAAGTAACGGATTCACCATCATTAAGATTTAGACAAGAGGAAGACATGCTTAGGTTTCAATGGGCAGGAACCTGCTAAGTTACTGAACTTTCAATAAAGGATATAGTGGGTCTGATTTTGCTTAGCCGTTTTTCAGATTTTCTGTGCTTTAAAGATTTTGTGAATCATAGAATGTCTTCTGTTTCCTGGAGGAGTTGCTGTGAACCTTCCAAAGAAGGTGGTATGCCATTTTACCACTTTGTTTATAAAATTTATTCATATGGGTATATTCATTCACTTACTCATTTAATAAATTCTTAGTCATTAAATGTAGAAGACAATAACAAAATGAGATGATTGATACATCCTTTCATACATTATTTTGTGATTTTGTTATATGACAAGTGGTACATACATGCAAAAGAAAACTTCAAACAGCATTCTCAAATAGTAACTTAGAATCACGAAGCTGCTCAGAAAATATTATACATGCAGTTTAATCTCACATCTTTTATTTAGCACACAATTATTTATTAGATTCTTATGGTTCTGTTGGTTTAAGACTTTGTGAAGTGTTTGGAAAAAGGTGTGGCTAAAAATAAGACATTTGAAATGAAGTCATCTAGTGCAGTAATATAGGGGGAGGAGTTTCTAAAATTTAAGTTCACTGTTCAGGCGGCTGGGGGTTAGAGATTCAAACAGAGCTAAGTACTTATTGGGGCTTTATAATTTCCTAGCTCTATGACCTTGGGCCAATTAAATAATTTATCAGATCTCTATTTTTTTCATCTGTAAAATGGAGCTAAACTTGCCTTTCTTAAAGAATTGTTATAAGGTTTAAATAAGAAAAAATTTAAAGGCAACTAGTATGTTTCCTAGTAAAAGAAAGTTATTATTAAATATGAGTTTCCCTTCCCTTTAGGGAGCTTTTGAGATTTCAGATTTTCACCGTTCATTTGTCACCATTGGTGAGACACTTAAACTGAACTGAAAATTGCGAAGTCTACATACCCTTGAATAAATGAAGATGACAGTCAGATTTTTGCTTCTCAATATACCAATACTGTTTCTACTTCAGTGAGAAAATAGTTTCTTAACCTTAAATTTAATCATTTGATTCGTATCTTAATAGTAGTTATTTTAACAGTCCTTTTATTTGTTTTACGTTCATTTCATGTCCCACGAAAGTACAATGAGATTGATTAAAATTGGAGTAATTTTAAAGCTAACTTGAATGTTGCAGTCAGGGGCTGCTATCCTCAATCTTGTAGCAGTTCCCTCACTGACCACTTCTGACAGATATTTTCATGATTCTCACACAGGAAACAGCAATAGTATTTATTCCAACAATCCTGCTCAGGAGTTAATGTAGTATGAATACAGTAAGTCCTCACTCAACGTCATCAGTATGTTCTTAGAAACTGCAAACTTCAAGTAAAGCAAGATATAATGAAACCAGTTTTACTCTAGGCAATTTTTTTCCTCTCATTAACTTCATAACAAAATGACATTGAATAAAACAATATTATTTGAGGACCTGCCACACCTGTTTTTGCAACAATTTGCCTTTAAAAAAATGCTTATCCATGTTCTGATAGACTTTGCCTGTCTAGAACTTTCCAATCATGTATTTCTCTTTTTTTGTGTATCCTTCTATTCAAAATGATAATTTTAAATCTACCTATTCTCAATGAACTTCAGGATATAACGCTGTTGCAATAAGTTTCTTTTCTTTCAGAGAAACTGTTAGTTATCTTTCCTCAGTATCACAGGCTGATATTCTGACAAGACCAACCAACAGGCATTGAGTGTTAGTTGCTTTAACAAAATGTTTGAATGATATAACTGAAGTTGTATATCATTAAATAAATACCAACAACAAAAAAGCAGAAAACCAAAAGTTTCTAGGCATGATGTATAATGTATGGGGAATTTTCTTTTAAAATATAATTTAATATTTTGGTAGAAATGCGTACCACATTTTTGTGGTTAATCGTTCCATGTTACTCAATCTTCCCATTCAGCGGAATGTGAGCCACTTGAGGTTGCAGGTTTGTTTTAATGAATGTGGGTGTGAGACACAGTTAAGCGTGGGATTAAAACAGAAACGCTAGTCCATAGCAGCGTTATTCACAATAGCCAAAAAGTAGAAGCAACCCCAATGTCCATTGATTAATAAATAAATGGATAAACAAAATGCGGTATATACATGTAACAGAGTATTATTCAGCCTTAAATGGGAAGAAAATTCTGACACATGCTACAACATGGATGAAACTTGAGGACATTTTGCTAAGTAAAATAAGGCTGTTGTAAAAAGACAATTACTGTATAATTCTACTTAAATGAGGAGCCTAGTGTAGTCACACTCATAGAGACAGAAGATAGAACGGCGGTTCCTAGGGGCTTGGGGAGTGGGGAAATGGGGAGTTGTTTAATGGGTACAGCTTTCAGTTTTGCAAGATAAGAGTTCTGGAGATTGTACAACAATGGAATGTACTTAACACTACTAAACTGTATACTTAAAAATGGTTAAGATGGTAAATTTTATGTTATGCTTATTTTACCACAATTAAAAAAATGACTCTAGCTTAAAACCCTAAAGGGCTAACAATAATTGGGCTAGGTGCTGTGGCTCATGCCTGTAATCCCAGTGCTTTGGGAGACTGAGGTGGGCGGATAGCTTGAAGCCAGGAGTTTGGGACTAGCCTAGGTGACATAGTGAGACTCCATCTCTATTAAAAAATATGTATATAGCTGAGTGTGTTGGCGTGTGTCTGTAGTCTTAGCTATCAAGGAAGCTGAGGCATGAGAACTGCATGAGCCTAGGCATTCAAGGTTGCAGTGAGCTATGATCTTGCCTCTGCACTCCAGCAGCCTGGGCAACACAGCAAGACCCTGTCTCTTAAAAAGAAAAAAGTACTTTGGGAGGCCCAGGGGGGCGGATCATGAGGTCAGGAGATCGAGACCATCCTGGCAAACATGGTGAAACCCCGTCTCTACTAAAAATATATATAAAAAAAAAAATAGCCGGGTGTGGCGGCGGGGGCCTGTGGTCCTAGCTACTCGGGAGGCTGAGGCGGAGCTTACAGTCAGCCGAGATCGCGCCGCTGCACTCCAGCCTGGGCGACAGAGCGAGAAAAAAATGCACTGTAGTCTACAAATTCTTTTTCCCCTCCACTTTATGGCGTTACATACTGTAATAACCTTAGTATTGGGATATCAGGAATGTGATTTGTCCAGTTAGAAATGTCTGTCCATGTGATTCTCATTGCCAGTAACACGATTATGTAAACAGGATTGTGGGAAGGTTAAAAAAGGCTGCCAGAACTGACTAGTTTGCTGAAACACAGAATGTGTCTATCAGTTTTCTGTGATCTTGGCCATGGTGGAGGACACACCTCATTAACTTTTTGCCATCTTTTCTTCAGTGTATTTTCTTCATCGGTTTTGATTTCTGTCAGTCAGTGTCACATGGCACTTCCGGCTTCATCCCTACTTGACAAGGTTAAGCCAGTTGATGCTCTGCAGTTCTGTTGAGCTTTATTTTCCTTAGATTTCTCCTGATAACCGTAAAGTGAACTCTAGAGTATGTATTAGGAGCTGAAAGAAGCCAAAAAGTTTTTTTTATTAGAGTTTGTATTCCTACATTCACTAATTTTCTGAGAGGCAACAATGTGTCAGTATCCTCTCTGAAAAAATATCATTAGGATGAAAACATTAAAAAAATTTTTTTGCCCTGTGTTAAACAAAATTCAGGGATAATTTGTATTGATGCCATCTGCTTTTTACGCAGTCTTCAAAGTGAACCTATTTAGAGTTTTTCTTGCCCTCTCACTTTTTAGAATACAACTAGGCATTTATTGTGTAGCTCTTTGCTTTGACATATTCTGAGCTAATACGAAAATTGCTATGATCAGTTTGATCTTTAAGCTTTGGTAGATATTTTAGGACTATTTGCATTTTGTATTAAGTGTTAAAATAAAGATAAATAATGCTTTCTTTAACTCTTATTTTGTGGTAGATAGACATAAACATGACCAGCAGATATTTTGATTAAGTTCAGATTATAGCAGAGAAATAAATGTAATCCTCTGTACTAACCATGACTCTTTTCCTATTACACAGAGGGTGAGTGTGATTGACACACTTGATGTTAGCTTGATGTTCTCTCAGCACACTGTTAATCATCTTCTTTGTCCACTTTAGCTGATGCATTATTTTTACAGTATT
This sequence comes from Mandrillus leucophaeus, assembly GCF_000951045.1. Taxonomy (NCBI): domain Eukaryota; kingdom Metazoa; phylum Chordata; class Mammalia; order Primates; family Cercopithecidae; genus Mandrillus; species Mandrillus leucophaeus. Next base: position 1,100,891 of record NW_012105764.1, on the reverse strand, counting down.
TGGACATAGGTATACTGACAAATCAGTGATCTTTATTTTGTTATTTTGATAACCGGTGTGGATTATCAATAATTTCCATAAACCAACGTCCAGTGCTTTTTAATGCTTTGTAGGACCATAAGAAAAAACTTATTCTGATAAGTTTATTGTGAAGTAAAGCAACTTTCCAGAGTTCATATTTGGGAACAGTTAATCAGGATAAAGACATCACTTGTGTATCATAAACAGTTCTAGCCATGAAACAAGATGGTAACTCCTGCCAAACTCTAGGGATGGAGCAAGGTGATATATTATTGGCAATGAGGGTGTGGAGGGAAGAGAGTGAAAACTGGGATGGAACTGTGTGAGGCACAGTTGTTTCTCATAAATTCATGGATAAAGGAACAAGTTTAGGTCAAAATCCCAGGGAGAAGTCAATGTGGATGTTCTCATCTGCCAGGGAGAGGTGATGGTGCACCTTAGACATTTTTTTTTTTTTCAGCGACAGCAATATTCTACATAAAAAATAATAAGGTTATGAATTTGGGTTTTGTATCAATGAAGGGGCTACTGAAACTTGAGCCCATAAGTATGCAGATTGAACTCTGGAGGAACTAGCTAAAACCAAGAGCTTGGGTCCTATCTTCACAGTGAACTTTAAGTGAAAACTAGCAGTTGGCTACCTGAAGAAAATCCATGTGCAAGTGTGCCCAGATGCCCAAGTCTCACTGACCCAGGGGAGAGGCTGCAGGTAGAAAAGAGCATAATAGGTAGCTGGAATGTGGTGATGGCAAGTGGGAGCTTTCATGAAGTAATGTGAGGGGAACTTGATGGATGCTATGGGCCTGATCTTTTTCTGTCCTTTCTTCCTTGAAGCCAGTTTCATTCCTACCAGCAGGTTTAACCTTTCCTGAAGTCTGTCCATTTCTGCTTTTCAGTAGGAGATCCCTCTAAGTTGGCATTTCTTGACTCAGCAGTACGTCTTTCCTGTTGATTAGGTAGAAGTGACCTTTTAGTTCTGATAACTGAGCTTCACTATCTCAATTTAGATTCATACCCAGCTCTACCATTTAGCAAGCAATCCAGAACAAGTTACTTAAACTTTCTGAGTCTCAATTTTTTTCTGTGTAAGTTGCTCAAAAACAATACTTCCCTCTTAGGGTTTTTGAGAGGTGTAGGTGAGACCATGTATTTCAAGTACCGGACACACAGCGGGTACAGTGCTGGTTCTTTTCTTTTTTTGACAGCCCATTGTCCATTTCAGAGTGACAATAATCATGGAGAGAGAACAGGACAGGGCTAGAATTCCTATTCTGTAGATACAGAAACTAAGTCTTGGATGGTTGTGAGTTACATCAAGTGGCTACCGGGCAGAGGAGGAGGCAACATGAAAAAGCCAAGGCTTCTGACTTCTGTTCAATGCCTTTTTCATTCAGAGGTGCTGCTTTTACCCCTGACCAAAAAGAAAGAAAAAAGAATCAAGATACAATTTGCAAGAAAACATCTACCATCACTTGTTACTTATTCTTTTAAAAATGTTGGTCAAAATGGCTAAATAGCTTGTAATTCTTTTTTCTTTGCTCAATTCCTGCCACTGATCTTTTCATGTTCATTTATCCATGGTGAATGCACACGCTACTTGGGAAGGAATAACAACCATTTGGCAATAACCGAGCTGTATTTAGTTTTCACTATGTAGCAGGCCCTGAAAGTATTTTAAATGTTTGTTTATTTATGTCCTTCATCTACATTTTAGGACGATAACATGGAAATAAAGAGAACTTACATGAGCCCATGTTTGTAGAGCTAGTAAGTGGCAGATTGTGAGTTTGACCCAAGACTGCCTGCCATGAGAGCCCCAAACTGCTTATTTTCTTAATTACCTCTTTATGTAAGTGCTTAGTACACTTTTAATTTATTGCCATCTGTCTTAACATTTTATATTGGTAAACTAAATACCTGTTTATACTAGCTTGAACTGAAGAGGGCAGAGCCTACCCAAAATGAAAAGAAGACTGGATTTCTAACTTGATGCCAACTGGAACAAGTTGGAAAACTACTTTGCTGCAGCCTCGGGCTATTTTTTATGAAAAAGGAAGGATGACTCAGAGGGTAGAACCAAGAGCATAGCATAGAGTCAGGAGGCACCAAGAATTATTCATAGGGAGGAGGACTTGACTGGCCTGTAATCAAGAAAGTGGTCCTGGCTTGTTCAGTAAGATAGAGACAGAGAGAAAGAAAGGAGGGAAAGAAGAGGATAGGAAAGGAAGCTAGAAAAATATAATTTGTTTTAGATTGTGTGATTATTCACATATAAAGTCCCAAATAATTTATCAATAAATTATTAGATTTCATAGGTTACAATTAAATTCTCAAGGCTTCCAGCTGGATGGCCAAATAACTTTCAAAGGCAAAAGAATTAGACTGGCATTAGACCTTTTTTTTTTTTTTTTTTTTTTTAAGACAGAGTTTCACTCTTGTCACCCAGGATGGAGCGCAATGGCATGATCTCGGCTCTCTGCAGTCTCCCTGTCCCAGGTTCAAGCATCCTCCTGCCTCAGCCTCCCTAGTAACTGGGATTACAGGTGCCTGCCATCACGCCCAGCTAATTTTTGTAGTTTTAGTTGAGATGGGGTTTCACCATTTTGGCCAGGCTGGTCTTGAACTCCTGACCTCAGCTGATTTGCCTGCCTCAGCCTCCCAAAGTGCTGGCATTACAGGCGTGAGCCACCGTGTCCCACTGCATTAGACTTTTGAAAGCTCACAAAGTAAGACAAGAAAGCACTTTGAAAAAAAATCTGTGAAAAAAAGTGAAAACCAAGGATTTTTCATCCAACTAAGGTATCTGTCAAATATGAAGCCTATAGAAAAACAATTCTCAACATGTGAGGAATTAGGAAATTCTGTACTCATCATCTCTTCTTGAGGAATCTACTAGAGGATTAAATCCCACCAAGTGCTGACTGGAAAAAGTTCAGCAAAAGGACTGATGGCGAACACTTGAAAATATATAAATGTGCATCTAAGACTAAATGTAAGTAGGAATGAGGATGAAAAATGAATTTACAAATGCCATATACTGTAACAAAATAGAAATAATGCATCAAAAAATTGGGAGATGAAGGGAAAAAGAAAATGGAAAAAAGCTCATCATTGTATAGGCAATAGGTGGACATAAAGGATACTGGGGTGGCAACTCAAATCACTGGGAGAAAGGCAGATTTTTAACAAATATGCTAGAACAACTAGATCACCACTTGGAAAACAATAAATTTAAATGTAGACCTTGCACCATACATGAGAATAAACTGCAAATTCTAGGTTAGGATCTAAAGTGTAAAAAATACAAAACCATTCAAGTATTGGAATAAACTATGAATGAACTCTTATTAACCTTGAACTCTCATTAACCTTGATACAGGGAAAATCTTTATAACTATGATTCAAAATCCAGAGACAAAAAAAGATTGAAAATCTGACTATATAAAAATAAAAAAATTTTCATAGAAAAGCAGCCCCATATCAAAAGCACCACCAAAAGGCAACTGATGAACCGGAAGAAAATTCACCACACATAGTAGGGACAAAGAACTCTTAAAAGTTGAGAGACACAAGATCAAAAACCTGATAGAAAAATTAGAAAAAACATGAACAAACAATTTACATTAAAAATGATACAAAAGTGGTCCTTAAACATCTGAAGCCATTCAAATTAAATCATAATTAGAGAAATACAAATTAAAATAGCACAGAGATAACATTTCTCATTTTTAGAGTGGTAAAAATTAAAAAGCAGTAACATTTTGTTTGTGAGGTTGTGCAGAAATGGGCATTCTCATACAGTGTTAGTGGGAATGCAAAATGGTACTTCTCTTCTAAAGGGATCTATGGCAAGACTCAACAAAACTACATATTCTCTTACTTTTTGGCCCAGAGATTTCATTTCTAAGCATCTGTCCTGACTCTAAACCTCCAACAAGATGAACATTCATATGCACAAGACTATTCATTGAGACATTGCCATTGCAGACTATTGGGAATATAAGCATCTATACATAGTGGAATAGTACCATAAATTATGGTATATTTACCCAACAGAAAACTATATAGCTATAAAATTGAAGGTGGGTGATTTCTGGGAAGTGACTAGTGATTTTCGGGATATATTAAGTGTGAAAGCAAACTATTAAAGAGTATGTAAAGTATGACAACAATCATATAAGAAAGGAGATATGAGAAAGTATGTATATACTAGTTCATGCAAAATATAGGATAAATCTGTAAACAAGGAGATTGGTTACTTACAGAGGTAAATGGAAAGAGGGTAGAGAGAAGGGAGGAATGGGAGTAGGATAGTATGGTTTAGGAAGAGGTATACTCTTCAATGAATTCAACTTTTCTATAGCTCTGACTCTAATAACCATAGTAATGTTTCATGTACTAAACAAATTAAGTTAACCAGAATATACAGATGTCAAAATGGAGTATAAATAGCCAAAAAAAAAAAAATGAACTTAACTGCATTACAAATACATAACATTTTACTGAAGGGGATGGGGAAGGTAAGGCCTGATCTGAGTAACTCTGGAAAAAACATATTTTAATTGGATATCATAAGGTTAGACCAAAAAACAAAAGCAAAACCCAAAACAATCCTGTACACAAACACCATGCTCTAGCTAGTAAATCTATAAGAGTATGGATTAGTAATTCAGTAACTATTTTATATGTATAATAGGATTGAAGAAAAAAATGAATATATGATAGATAATGAGAGTTGGGTTTCCCATAGTCAGAAATAGAAATGTAAAAATAAGGAAAAGGGGAAGGTTGCAATGAATATTGTGCTGACTGATGGTATCATGAACTCAAATTATTTAATATATATGCACAGATATAGAAATAGAGATACATGTGTGAGTTAGTACACAGGCATATGTTTCTTATCTGCACATGTTCAGAAAGCATAGGGGCAATGGCACCACAGAAAAGTAAACCTAGCACTCAAATCTTTGTTTCCAAATACTATTACTCTCTAGTAAGAGGAACTAGGGATTCTCTAGTTGAATGCATGATTGGGCCAGTGAATATACAAGATGAGCCTGGACCATTTTGTGGTAGCAGAAAAAAAAAAGAAGTGGTTGAGGAAAAAAAGGTAAAAAAGTATGGGCCATGCCAAAAGGACACAGAATCAAATTGAAGTTCCCTATGGCCCAAACTAGACAAATCTGAAGAACAGAATACTCATAATAGTGTTGGATTTTAGTCCACAGATTAAAATAGATATTCATGAGTCTATATAGACATAAATAAATGGGAATAAGGGATGGTCTTTGCTTATGGAATAATTGAAACTGATAAATCAGAAAAATGACAGTGATAAACACCCATTAGACAAAGAGTTCAGTAATTGTAGCAAGCAAGATCTAACAGTAGATGTTTGAAGAGGAGTAGGACATTAGAGGAGTAGGACAAGATCAAACAGTGAAAGTTTGAAGAGGAGTAGGACATTAGCATAGTCTCAAAGTTATCTCTGCCAAGATATTTATCAATTACAAAGGGGAAAATAGTAACATTACAGTGGAGATACTTGGAAGGTACCACCTTAATGAAGTAATCATGGTTAAGATGTTGAGATTATGAACCCCTTGAGATGAAGAAGTAAGAGATGCCATCACATCTATGGCATTTTTGACAAAAATGCATATCTTATTTTAATCATCAGAAACATGAGAAAGTTCAAAACTGAGATACACTCTACAAAATAACTGACCAGCACTCATAAAAAGTATTAAGGTCAGAGAAGACTTGAGGAACCCTCAACAGTTCAATGACATGTAGGATTTTGGATTGGATCCTCAAACATAAAATGGATCTGAGTGGGAAAACTAATGAAATGTTAATTTTTTCAGTAAACAGTATTGTATCAATATTAATTCCCTGGTTTTGATAACTGTACTCTGATTATGTAAATTGTTGACATTAACGGAATCAGAGTGAATTAATTCCAGCAGATTAAACCTTTAATGTGAAAGGCAAAACTGTAAAAATTTTAGAAGACAGTACTGAAGCATAACTTTATAGCCTTTGGGAAAGAAAGACTTTATTAAGTGGCCAGAAAATCAAAAATTCAAACTATAAGTGCAATAGTTGAATTACCAATTAAAACTATAAGTGCAATAGTTGATGAATTACCAATTAAAATTAACAGCTTTTGATCCTACAAGCAGAATAAAAACATGATCCAAACCCAGGAGAAAATATTACAAACATATATAACTAATAAATAATTGTGACTATAAATATATAAATAGTTCCTACAAATCAAGAATTGAAACACAAATTTACTCAATAGTAAAATAGGCACAAGACATAAATGGATTTTCATAGAACACAATATATGACTGGCTTAAGCATATTAAAAATGTTTAATTTCATTAGTAATCCCTAAAATGAAATATACAACTCTAATGAAATGCTATTTAACTCTCATCAGACTGGCAAATATGAAAAGTTAGATACGGTTGGACCTTGCGCAGTGGCTCCCACCTGTAATCCCAGCACTTTGGGAGGCTGAGATGGGCAGATCACAAGGTCAGGAGTTCAAGATCAGCCTGGCCAACATGGTGAAACCCCGTCTCTATTGAAAATACGAACATTAGCTGATCATGGTGGCATGTACCTGTAATCCCAGCTACTTGGGAGGCTGAGGCAGGAGAATTTCTTGAACCTGGATCCAGGAGGCAGATGGGTTGCAGTAAGCCAAGATCATACCACTGCACTGTAGCCTGGCTGGCAGAGCAAGACTATGTCTCAAAAAACAAACAAAGAAACAAACAAAAAGTTACTGTTACATGTTGGAAAGAATATAGATCAATGAGAATCTCATCAACTGCTGGTAGGAGTGTTACCTGGTAGAGGCTCTTTGCAAAACAGTTCAGTCTTACCAGTAAGGGTACAATTTGTGCTTAGGATATGACCAGCTCTTCCCCTTCTTGATATAACTCCTGGAAAATTTCTTGCACAAGTGTATTATAAGACATGTACAAAAATGTTCATAGCAGCATGATTCTGAGTAGTCAAGAACCAGAAAAATTCAAGTGTTCACCAACTATAAAATGTACAAATAAATATTAGTGTATTTGTACTATATGTTCATAGCATGATATATAGTATAGCATAGAGTATATATTATGTGTATATTATATGTAAATGAATGAAAGCTGCAAGTGTCAACATGGGTGAATCTTAAAATCTGTTGAGTGAAAGAAACAAGCCATGTAAGCACACATTCTATGATTTTATTTATGCAGAGCTCAACAAAAAACAGTAATTGTTCAGTGATGCATATACATTAAAGACATACATATAAAGCAAAATTATGAAAAGAAGTGATTAATGAATTTATCACAGTCATTGTCCCTAGAGGGAAATAAGAGGTTATCGGGGAGGGGGACCATGGGTTCTTTAATCTATTGATAACATATAATTTCTTTATATATGTTCTATATAAAATATACATAAAATAATGTTTTATATACTATTTGGCATGTATTATATAGTATATAATAATAAAAAGTAGTTTTAGATGAAACAAAAATATTGTCTGAAAAATAACTGCTAATTTATCAAAAGCCTTCGCTGTTAGGATTTTCTTTGTAGCTTAGAGATAAATACATAGAATATAGTGTCTTGCTGGTTTGCTACTTAAAATGAACCAGTATTTTAAAAGACATTTCACTGTTTAAGAACGGGGTCATGAGTTTCAAGGCTGCTTCTCTGATCAAGAAAAAAAGTGAAGATAATAACTTGGCTTTGGTTCCATCCCACACTTAAGTTACTAAAGAACATTAGTCCACACTCGGCCATCTGCCATGCAATGTGCATCCAGGGCAGGGAAAGTAACTCGTGTGAATTCAGAAGCTTATCTCTCTGACATTCTGGCCCAGAAAAGAGAACCAGAAATAGAGTACTACCCATTGAGCCAACATTTTCCCACAGTCTGTCTCAAATTTCATAGCCCTTGTTAAGTAAGTTGATAATATCAGTCCTATTCTCAGTGAGCAAATGTTAATGTCATTTAAATAGAATCTGAGGAAAGGATTTGATGAACCAAAAATCTAACTGAAAATATTGAGAGATCAAGAGTGGAGAATATATGGAGAAACACAAATTATTTAACTCTGTTCTTAAAGGAGAGAAGGCAAAGAGGGTCTGACATCATTTTTTCTCCTTTAAGCAGGTGCAAACCTCTCTAGAATGTCCATTTTATTTTCTTATTTCTCTGGTCCCTTTCCTGTTTTTTTGTTTTATTCTTCCCAGTTTTTTTAAAACTCTTAATATTGTTAGCTACAGATCCATTCAGTAGGGACATGTCAAGGCTAAAGATTAAGTAGGGTGATTTGTTTTTTCCTTTTGCTTCAAATACTGATTACTACAGACTGAGTGTGAGAATAGATAGCTCAGTTTTCATTGCCACTTGCATCAGGACCTAGAAACAAAGTAAACAAATATGTGTCCTAAATTGTGCCTCTTTGGTGGAAAGCCTTTCTGTTAAATATGTCTTGTTAAGTCTTAAGTAAATGTTAAATAAATGGCAGAACTTGAGGAAACAACAAAATGGGAAGTTAGTATGGTCCATTTTCACATCTGAAGTTCCATTTTTATGAACACAGCTTACAACTTTCTGTTTGGTCATGTAAGGGGATAAAAACATCTATATTGTAAATTCTAAAACATCATATTCTGTGACTTGGAGATAAGATTTTTTTGGTATTCCAGTTCTAGGAGCAAAATGAATAATTCTGCATGATTGCTAAAAGGAATAGCAGATAAATTGTATAAATCATTATTTTTTGAATGAACTCCACTTACGTTAAATAAAAGGTCACAGTAATTTCCTAGAGAGAAAAATTGGTACATATTGAAGTTTCCTGTAGTTGGAATTTTTGACCAACTTCCATGTGCATCTCCAAAACCATATGCCAACCCAAAGAAGTGAAATTCAAGACATTGAGAAAGAGTGATGATCACGATGGGAAGATACATCTGCAAAAATATTTTCTACTATTGGCTTGAAAATTTTACCAACAAAATATACTTACAGAGGACTACTGTTAAAATACAAATTACCCTGGACAAGTAAGACATTAGGTACCAACACATATATAATCACAGTCCAGTGTGGCTGTGGTTTTCAAAGTAAGGAGCCAAAGTGAGAAAAATGTGAATACGTGAGCATGCTACAAATATGGTAAGAGAGGAGATTAGTATAAATTGCACCAAGAGCAATCCAGCTTGATACTTTGCTTTTAGATCCTATGTTACTCTTCTTGTAGGGTTTTCCATTTTAATATAGGATCAAACTTTTAAATTAAAGGCTGCATAAATGTCTTCTTTTGAGAAGTGTCTGTTCATATCCTTTGCCCACTTTTTTGATGGGGTTGTTTGCTTTTTCTTGTAAATTTGTTTAAGTTCTTTGTGGATTCTGGATATTAGCCCATTGTCAAGTGGATAGACTGCAGAAAATTTCTCCCATTCTGTAGGTTACCTGTTCACTCTGATGATAGTTTATTTTGCTGTGCAGAAGCTCTTTAGTTTAATTAGATCCCACTTGTCAATTTTGGCTTTTGTTGCCATTGCTTTTGGTGTTTTAGAAATGAAGTCTTTGCCCACGCTTATGTCTTGAATGGTACTGCCTAGGTTTTCTTTTAGAGTTTTTATGATTTTAGGTCTTACGTTTAAGTCTTTAATCAATCTTGTGTTAATTTTTGTAAAAGCTGTAATGAAAGGGGTCCAGTTTGTTTTCTGCATATGGCTAGCCAGTTTTCCCAACACTGTTTATTAAATAGGGAATCCTTTCCCCATTGCTTGTTTTTGTCAGCTTTATCAAAGATCAGATCAGATGGTTGTAGGTGTGTGGCGTTATTTCTGAATCCTCTGTTCTGTTTCATTGGTCTATCTATCTGTTTTGATGCCAGTACCATGCTGTTTTGGTTACTGTAGCCTTGTTGCATAGTTTGAAGTCAGGTAGCATGATGCCTCCAGCTTTATTTGTAAATGAGACTCTCCCAGGTAACTCTCCCACCAGTAGTAGATGAGATTCCCTTGATCTTATTCTTTGCAACATTTAACAGTATCTTATTATTATTATTATTTTTTTTTAGATGGAATCTTGCTCTGTTGCCCAGGCTGGAGTACAGTGGCATGATCTCTGCTTGCTGCAACCTCCGTCTCCCAGGTTCAAGTCATTTTCCTGCCTCAGCCCCCTGAGTAGCTGGGACTACAGGCATGTGCCAACATGCCTGGCTAATTTTTGTATTTTTAGTAGAGACAGGGTTTCACCATGTTGGCCAGGCTGGTCTTGAACTCCTGACCTCAGGTGATCCACCTGCCTCAGCCTCCCAAAGTGCTGGGATTACAGGCATGAGCCACCGCACCTGGCAGCACTGAGTTTTGAAAAGGAAGCAACACTGTTTGAAAGTGGCTCTCTATCTTGTGACTGTGTTCCCCACATACTTTTTTCTCTATGTGCATGCCTCCCTAGGTGTCCCTTCCTCTTCTTATGAGGATGCCAGCCATACTGGATTAGGTCCTATTCTTCTTACCTCATTCAATCTTAAGTACCTCTTTACAGACCCTATCTCTCTAAATAGAGTTACATCCTAAGGTATTGGGGTTTAGAATTCCATCATAAAAATTTTGAGGGCACACACTTCAGTCCTTAACAGTATATAACAAGTGGCTCATGGAAAAGGAAATCTGTATGATCATTAAATACATGAAAGGATGTACATTAAAACATCACAATAAAATGTCATTTCATATGTATCAGTTTGACTTATTTTGGAGGAATACCTAGTGAAGAAACCCAAAAGAATAACTGAGAAGTATAAATTGGTACAAGCACTTTGCAGAGTAATTTTGCAATCTCTAGTAAAGTTGATATTTTCAATAATCCAGAAATTACACTTCTAGATATACACCCAGAGCTTAAACAAATATTTTTATTTTGGCGTACAAGGCAACATATATAGAGATGTTCACTGCGGTGCTGTTTTTAAGAGCAAAATTAGAAGCAACTTAAGTGGCCAAGAAAAAGGAAATGAAGTATTACCCTTCAGTGGAATGAAGCAGATCCATATGTATTTATGTGGCTAAGTCTCAAAAGCAGAAGCCTGTGTGAAACAAAGACTATTTTAGATGGAAAGAAAAGTGGCTTTCACACTTATTAGCTGGTTCACTTTTATTTATCTCAGAGCCTATTTAAGCCTCAGTTTTTGTACTAGTGAAACGAGAATAATACTACTTATTGTGTGGGGTTGTTCTAAAATTTATTAGAAAAAGTTTTATGAGATAATGTAATGGTTGTGATAGATGAGATTCTAATATTTAAGGAAAAATAAAACACACAGTACCTTTCTCAGAATAGGCTAAAAATGAATGCAATATTGACATGTGTGAGGTCAACCTAGACCAATTGTTGGGAACCTTCAAATAATTGTTAGAGAAAGATGTTAATAAAATATTTTTCATTGTTGTTGTCTTCAATGCAATGTTAATGCAATGTAAAATGCAATGTTAAGGAGGAATAGATTCTTCCTCAAGGAAATCCTCAATCCCATCTGTATTTTTTATATATGTGTGTGTGTATGTATATATATTTGCTGCTTGTTGGTACTTTTCATTATTGTTGTAACATTGATGCCATTTTTATTTGCTGAACTGGGGTTTTTGTAATTATTTTTCTCATAATGAAGCACATGTATAATTCCATGTTGCCTTAAGAACTAGAAGATATGTCTAAGAACACTGCATGGGTGGCTACCATTGGTAGTTCACCATTTAACCTAGTCCTGTTAGCTATTTTTTTTTTTTTAATGATGAGAAGCTTTTGCTTAATTATACTCATAGGCCTATCACAGACGATGAGTAAAGTAAAATTGATGGCAAAGATGGTATTTCACAGGAATTGGGTTCTTTCAAAAATTTTCGTTGTTTTGCTGAAACCTATTCTCTTCCTCACCTGCTCCTAATTCAGCTCAGATCCAAAATTAATTGAAATCTATTTCTAGGTTTCTTCAGTACTTTTGAAATAAATACTCAGTACTTATCTGGGTAAGTTCTACAGCAATATCTTCTCCTGAAGTGACAGCAGTGCTATACATGATCCTCCTAAGGGAACTGGGCTGCTACAAATACCAGCTTTTCTTGCCAGGTGGTGTTGCTATCAAGTAGAACCTTCCTCTGCCTGAGACTTTGCTGGTCCTCACTGGAGTAAGGTCTCTGTGGCCCTATGAGAAACTGACACATACAAACTGAGAATGGTCAAAATATATATGAAATCGAGCTCTAACCTACAATCTGCAGCAACCAGCCTAGAACTCAATCATTTACAGCCACCAGCCCAGAACAGCAGCCTATCTCTAAGTCAGACTTGTAGGAAGTCAGACCAGTGTGTGTAGCAACCAGCCTAGAAACCTAAACAATAACCCCTGCAACAATCAGCTACAGATGCCCAGGACTTGATGAGTAACCTCTTTCATTTTTGTCTCTGCATTCAACTTCAGACCAACCCAAGAAAACTTAATCTACACCCCTAACCAATCACATAGGGTGCTTTGCTTCTAGACAGCCCACCTAAAGCTTTCCCATGCCAATAGCCTCCAGTCAGGGCACACCTGAAGCCTTCTCTTTTGAAGGTTTCTCTTCTACTCCTTTGAATTTCTGTTTACAGACAGATGATGGTGGCTAACTCCCTTGCTATAGCTCTGAATAAATAGCCTTTATCTGTTCTCATTTGCTTGGTCTTCATTTATTTCCATGCCTGGCTCCTGGCACAGGTCAGCATGGTTTGTCAGGCTGATTCTTACATAAGTGTCATACCTGATGAAAGATGCCACTTCTCAGGGACAGGGGTTGCTTGCTCCATCTGAAGTGTTTGGACCCGGTTAGCTGCTCCTTTCTAGCTCTGATCATGCACTCAGAGATCAGGCTGCATTCAACCCGCTGGAATACAAAGAGCTGGTTCTGTGTCTCCTTGTCAAACTGGATTGCCCACTGTGCAAAGTCTAGATGTCAGATACCACATGCCTCTTTAGATGGGGCTTGGGGCACACTCTCCTCCCCTCAACACAGCCAAAATGCTGTTTTTTTTTTTTTTTTCTTCTTAAAAAAAAAGGTAGGAAAAATTAAAGTGCAATTGAAATGTTTGGTATATCCTCTTATCAAAATTAATCAAACCTCATTTCACTGGCATTCCAACAGCTTCTTCAAAAGTCACCTGAATGTTTTAGTCAGATAGATAATTAGCATCTGAATGGCTCAAGTTAATCTTTCCTATCATTGAAAATCCTATTATGAAATACTCAGGATGGAACAATTTGTATTGCCTTTCATATATTACCTGGTATATGACAAGTTTATATATATATATATATATATATATATGCATACGTGTGTGTGTGTGTGTATATATATTTATATATATAAATTTGAGACAGTGTCTTGCTCTGTCACCCAGGCTGGAGTGCAGTGTCATAGCTCATTCTATCCTCGAACTCGGCTCCAGTGATCCCCCCATCTCAGTCTCCTGAGTAGTTGGGACTACAGGCACATGCCACCATACCCAGCTATTTTTATACATTTATTTGTAAAGACAGGGTCTCACTATGTTTCCCAGGCTAGCCCTGAACTCCTGGGCTCAAGTGATCCCTCCTGCCTCAGCCTCTGAAAGTGTTGGGATTACCAGTATAAGCCACGGTGCCCAGCCTAAGTAACATATTTGTACATATCTTAATGACAGCTCTTTCAGCCTCATTCCTCCCTCCCGCCCCACCATGAGCCCCAGTTTATCTTCTTGTGGCTATCTTTAATTTTCAAAGCCTGAAAAACACTAGCTGATTGTTTCATGGTAAAACAGTTTTCCAGGGGCTAATATGTGTTTAATTTATGGTAAATTTGTGTTCTCTGGCTTTATTTATTTAATATATTTATTGTTCTTCTGCATATACAATGTCATTGTTTCAAGGCTGCTTTGTAGTGTAATCTCTATGCAAACATGTTAAGTAAAGCAAATTAAGATACACCATGTGTTGTGCAATCAGTGCAAATAGCCTAGGTTACTATCTGATGAATGGACAGATGTCTTCCACCCTGAGCCAATTTCACATATTTATAAGGGAAGACAATGTTGTCACAGCTTCTCTAGAGTTTTCCTTTGACATTGATTGTAAGACACATATCAATTTCAGAAACACGAAATTGCAGAAAAAATGCATCTTAGCATTGAGAAATATGGTCATTATAAAATGACAAAGTCTCATCCTTCCCCACTTCAGAAGCTGAGTTTGGTCCTGCTGCAAAAGCCAAAACCCTAAGAAGCCAAACTTAATGTGTTCCTTTCTCTTGTTCCTCAAAGCTCACCCACCAGCAACTTCTATCTCCCAAATGCATCTCAACTCTACACATTTAACTTCTCTGTCTACCACTACCATATTCCAAGGTATCATCTCATCCCTGGGCCACTGCAGTGCGTCTCTGCCATCATCCATTCCTTCTTCCCCTCTATTCTCCATAGCACCTGCAGAATATATATATATATTTTGTTTGTTTGTTTGTTTGTTTTGTTTTGTTTTGTTTTTTGTTTTTGAGATGGAGTCTCACTCTATCACCCAGGCTAGAGTGCAGTGGTGCAATCTTGGCTCACTGCAACCTCTGCCTCCTGGGTTCAAGTGATTATCCTGCCTCAACCTCCTGAGTAGCTGGGATTAAGGTGCACACCACCACGCCCAACTAATTTTTGTATTTTAAGTAGAGACAGCGTTTCTCCATACCTGTAATCTCAGCACTTTAGGAGGGCAAGGTGGGCGGAACACGAGGTCAGGAGTTGGAGACCAGAATAATCTTTTAAAAAAGGTGATCATATTACTCTTCTGCTAAAACTCTTCAGTGGATCCCAGTTGTCAATCAGATAAATCTTAACTCCTCTATGTTTGGGCACACACATTACTGCAAATTAATCTCTGCTCCCCTCCCTGCCATACTTCAGGCACACTGGCCTCCTTCTCATTTCTTGTACTGTCAAGCTTTCTTAATCTAGGGACTCCCAGCCCACCAATATCACCACTTTCTTCTCACCACTGACATCAATTTTTCAGGTCTTGGCTTAAATGTTAGCTACACAGAGAAGTTTTCCTGACAGCTCTGCTCAAAATAGATTTCCTGTCCCTATGTCGCCACCTCCGCCACCCGCTTGCTTCTATTGCACCACTTATTATTTTTTTTTTGTAGCACTTATGCTTATGTGAAATTATACATTTATTTGTTGGTGAATAGACTAACCCCTGAATGGGAAGCAGCATGTTTGTTTTGTCGCAAACCAAGTGCTTGACTCCTAGTATTGATCCATAATTATCTGTACAATAAAGACATTAAAGGAATAGAACTCTAGACATGGAGGACTAGAAGGCTGTGTCAGCAAGCAGGGCCTCAATTTTGTCTGCCTTATTTTATCATAATTAAGCTTATTGTGACATGTAAGTTATTTACTGTTCAAAGAGGTCAGCACAAGTTATATAATCTAAATATCGGTGATGGGGGTTAATAAGCAACAAATGTTATAATATCTATCAGCATTAGCAGAATAAATTTTTCTAATATGTAAATCAGTTTGGAGTCTATTTTTCCCTATCTTCTAAGATGACTGAACTGCCAAACTTGAATTATGAAAACCTGTGAAGCAAGTTAAAGGCTATAATCTTTGTATCCTTCAGCCAATGATGATTTATTTTTATTTTTGACATCGCATCTTCCTGCTCTTTTTCATTCTTGTCTGCCTTATTGTTTCTAATATTACTTTGAGAGTAAGCCAGAAGGTGGTAAAAGCCTATGTTTCTCCAAGTCACGGAAACAGCTGACATCCTGTCTCTCTCTATTAATGAGTAATAGACAGGTGGATATTTACCAGTGGCTCCAGCTGAATTACGACAAGTCCCATCATGAGCCAGGCTGGGAGGCTTGTCTACTGTGTGGGTAAGGGTAGCTCAGTAGAACAACCCCTGAGTTTCTCAGCAAGTGGGGACAAGTTCCAACATTGCTGGCTCTGGCTAAATAGTCCTAACAGTTGTTTTTGTAAAGGGCATTACAATTATCCTCTCTGCTGATGTTTGTTCTGTAGGAAATCTCTGTTAGGTCTTTTGTAGGTGAAGCTAAAACACACAGTTTCAAAAAAAATTGCTGAGGATTAACCACAGCTTTAGAATTCAATGTTCCTGAGAACCCTACATGTTGTTGAGGCCCCTGACAAAATACTGGCTTTTACATGTAGAAGCACCAACTAATGATTTCAGGGTAAAAGGAAGAGCTTTCTTGGTGACCCAGCTTGTTAAAGTGTTACCTGGGTAAAATCTGTATATGGTAACCTTAGTTCAGAAAGCTTCTAGGATTTAGAGGGATTATCTCATTCAGTTTTTCAACAAACCCTTCGTTGAGCATGTGTGAAACATTACCCCTTCAGAAAAGTGGTGTAGACAAAGTACATAGTTTGCTGAAGATGTTATTCACAACCAATATTTCCTTTAACTTTCCTGGGATTATGTCTCCTCTACATGACTGAATGTGTGAATGAAAGAGGTGAGGTTTGGAATGACTGAGGGAATCTTAGAGCAGGCTATTCTATTATGCAGACTCTACTTAGCACTAAGAAAGTACAGATTTTGCAATTCCTATATAATTCTTATTATAGGCAATTTCTTAAGTACAGTCAACCTTGATTGCAAATGTTTATTTTGCACATCATCAGTCTAACATATTTAATAAATAATAGCAAAAATCCCTTGCATTGCAACAAGGGAACTCACTAACTCCATAAACACTCACAACTTACCAATGGTTGTAGTTAAACAGGTGAAGATAGCTGTTGGGGATCAAATAATATAGTGATAAAAATGATTATAATATGTTAAGAAATATACACAAAAATGAGTTGCACAAGGAAATTGAGGGAAAACAAGAACAAAACGCAGGCTACATACATGTCTACTAACTTTGATGGCCTAATGGCCAGAACGCTTGCTGACCTGGCTTGCAGAAGAGATGGGGCCGATGCTAGGGTAATGGAGCAATTTAGCCTTTTCAGTTTGGATTTTTGTATAGAATATTTCACAAGAGAGGCATCTGTTATAGCGCAAAACCATGAGCTTTAACTTCACTCAAGCTTGTGTTTATATATCTGGCTCTGTCACTCAACAGTTCTGTGAGTTTGGATTTCACCTCTCATTGCCACAGTTTCCCTATTAACAAAATGGGTTACTTCTATCCTTTTTGTAAGTTACTCTTACACTAATTATTATTTTAGTGCATTTAATTACATTGTTTGACTAGTTATTTGAGAGCAAAGTATCTTAGAAGATGAATTATCTGAGAGAAAAATTGTTTTTTTCTTGTTTAATGATTGCTTTTAAAGACTTTTAACATATCAAGTACCATTCTCATATTTACTCAACTTTAATAAAAAAGTTGCATATACATCCATCATATAACAGATTATGTGAAATATATGATTTGGGGATTCTGTAGTGATTACTGAATTATAGTCACTCACCAGCTCATTAGCACAGCCTTGATCCCACGCCTAATGGATGGAGTTCATAAAGTAATGTGAAACAGTACTATTGGAGGTTGAGTGTAGATGAACTTAGGAGTATTAATATGGAATAATTTAATTTGCATGACTTCTATAAATTTAGAAAGAGATAGATATCATCTACAAATTTATATATAGCACAAATCTATTTCAATAGCGATCACAGTTGTCTCCTGTGTGCGGTAGTTATAAATATCACAGGAGACAACTGTTTAGTAAACAAATGATGCTTTATGTTGAATTAGCGTGTCAAAATCAAACTTCTTATTTCTAATGGTTTCTTAATAATTGAAACTTAGTGTACATCAGTAAGGTGTTTATGTATAACTGTCAGGAAAAATGTAGTTTGGGACACTTTCTTTTTTCCATTTTAATTTTTCTATTTCATCAGCTTTAGGGGGACAAGTGGTTTTATGTTTACATGGATAAATTGTACAATTAGTAAAGTCTGGGATTTTAATGCACCCATCACTGAATAGTGTACATTGTAACAAATAGGTATTTTTTTCATCCCTCATCCCCCCTCACCCTCCCTGCTTCTGAGTCTCCAATGTCCGTGAAACTACTCTGTATGCCTTTGTGTACCCATAACTTAGCTCCCACTTATAAGTGAGAACCACAGGACTTAGTTGTCTGTTCCTGAGTTACTTAGAATAATGGCCTCCAGCTCCATCCAAGTGGATGCAAAAGATATTTCGTGTTTTTTTTGTTTTTTAAATGGCTGAGTAGTATTTCATGGTATATATATGTATACCACATTTCAGGACACTATTTCTTAACCTTCTTGTCTGATTGAAAGTTACTTTTTTCTTAACATTTTCAGTGGAAAACTTCAAACATATTTAGTAGACAGCAAAATCTAACAAATATGTTTACTAGACTATGTAATGAACAGTGTAATGAATCTGTCTGTACCCATATCCCAACTTTTAGAATTATTAGTTCTAGGACAAATCTTGTTTCATCTATTCAGGCATCAATTCCCCATCCCCCAAACCCCATCCCATATTTTAGAAATTTTTTTTTAAGAATAGTTTTAGATTTGCAGAAAAATTGAGAAGATAGTAGAGAGGGTTCTTATATCTATCACACCCAATTTCCCCTATTATTACTATCTTACGTTATTATGATGCATTGGTAACAAATAATAAACCAATATCAATACATTATTATCAACTAAAGTCCATTGTTTATTTAGATTTCCTTATTTTTTGCCTAAAGCCCCTTTTCTATGTCAGGGTCCTGCCTGGAATACCATGTTGTATTTAGTTGTCCTTGGCTGTGACAGTTTTTCTTGCTTTTGAAGACCTTGACAGTTTTGAGGCATTCCACTCTGATATTTTTAGAATACTCTATTAGAATTTGATTTTTTGGAACATAATTTTACTGAAAAATTAAAATTAAAATACATTTAAAAATCAAAGACTCTAATACCCATTAACTCCTAAAATACTCATTAACTACTTGCTGTACATCTACTGTGTGCCAAGTGCTGGAAATACGATGATAAATCAGAATTAGAAGAAGAAAAAGAAAACCACAGTTGAGCTAATTTCACTTATCTTGCTTTGTTTTCCTCAACATAAATAATGGAAGAAAATATTTAATTGGGGTTTGTTTTGTGCCGGAAACAGGTAAATGTTATTTTCTCATTTAGAAGATGAAGAAGCTGAATTGTAGAGTTTTTGCCATAAGATGTCCTAATGTGACTTGATCTCAGTCAGTGTAGCTGTGAAGTCTAACCAGGGCTTGGCAAACTATTTTTGTAAAGGGCCAGATATTTAATATTTTACTTATAGACCACATATGATCTCTGCTGCTGCTGCTTCTCCTCCTTCTTCTTTTATAACCCTTAACAAATGTAAACTTTAGTTTCAGCTTGCAGGTCTTGTAAAAACAGGCCATAAGGCAAATTTGTCTCACAGATTGTAGCTTTCTAACTAACCACTGCACTATACTGCCTCTTGTCAACATCATAATGGTCACACTCAAAATAACCTCAGAAATCATGCCATCTTAAGGGCTTAATTCTTCTTTTGTCATGCATTGGATCTACCTCCTCTTGTTTTCATCATTCATAAAAGTATGCAACAGGGAGGCCGAGACGGGCGGATCACGAGGTCAGGAGATCGAAACCATCCTGGCTAACACAGTGAAACCCCGTCTCTACTAAAAAATACAAAAAAATAGCTGGGCGTGGTGGCGGGCGCCTGTAGTCCCAGCTACTCGGGAGGCTGAGGCAGGAGAATGGCGTCAACCTGGGAGGTGGAGCTTGCATTGAGCTGAGATCCAGCCACTGCACTCCAGCACGGGTGGCAGAGCCAGACTCCGTCTCAAAAAAAAAAAAAAAAAAAGTATGCAACAATAGGCCCAAGTTCCCAGGTAATTTCTCTATCAGCTATATCCCCTTTAGGGACTAGTTAAAGTAATATAAGGAACTCAAAACCTCTAAATATCAAGGAAATCTAAATACGGGGGTAGTTGATCTGAATTATTTCCGTAGTACCCAAGGATGAGTGGCCTAACTAAGCAGGAGAAGTGAACTATTTCCTCTTCACAAATGAAGAGGGCAACTTTGACTTTTGTGGTCACAACTACTCTGCAGGGTGGTCTGCGTTGTTTAGGTGGGAATCCACTCGGTCTTTGTTGTTTAGGCGGGAATCCACTCAGCTATTGGGAGTGTGGAAGAGGCTTGAAGAGATGCCTTCTGATGGTGAAAGACATCCAGAGAAGAACTCTACATCTGATTTTGTTTTTTTGAGACAGAGTCTCACTCTGTTGCCCAGGCTGGGGTGGTCCAATCTTGGCTCACTGCAGCCTCCGTCTCCCAGGTTCAAGCAATTCTCTTGCCTCAGCCTCCTGAGTAGCTGGGGCTACAGGCACCTGCCACCATGCTTGGTTAGTTTTCGTATTTTTAGTAGAGATGAGATTTTGCCATGTTGGTCAGGCTGGTCTTGAGCTCAAGTGATCTGCCTGTCTCGGCCTCTGGGATTACAGGTGTGAGCCACCGCGCCCAGTCCATCTGATTTTAAAGAAAGACTTTCTTCTGTGAATTGCGAATAAGGAGGGCTAGACGCAGTTGAGGGCCTGC
This sequence comes from Mandrillus leucophaeus, assembly GCF_000951045.1. Taxonomy (NCBI): domain Eukaryota; kingdom Metazoa; phylum Chordata; class Mammalia; order Primates; family Cercopithecidae; genus Mandrillus; species Mandrillus leucophaeus. Next base: position 1,080,177 of record NW_012105764.1, on the reverse strand, counting down.
TCATGGTCATGGCTCTACCACTGAAGGGCTGTCAGTTCACGGTTCTTTCTGGTCTATACATCTGAAAAATCAGGCTAGGCTAGGATCCCATGGTAAAAACTGAGGTCTCCCCACTGGAGACCTGATATCTCCAGCTACATTTATTGGGCATGCCAAGTGCCGTGAGCCACGCTAAGCAATTTACACAGTGTTTCACTTGATCCTCTTACCTTAACGTGATTAGCATCATTATGTCCATTTTATATATGAGGAATTTGAGGTGTTGAAAGTTAAACAACTTACTTAAAAATCATAGAATTAGTAAGACTGATACTCAAATGCACATATGTCTGATTACAAAGTTTCAATGGATAAATTTTCAGTAGTAGTGAAACCCCCAATGGTTATTCACCCAATCAAAGGAATCAAATACCTTTTAAGTACCAGGCATTGCACTGGGGATATCATGAATAACCAAACAAAGTTCCCGCCCTTATGGAGGAATGTACCTTCTTCTCCCTCATGGATCACTGACCCCACCTTTCATGTATCTTTCCACCTGCATGTGATAGCATTCATTATATACATGGTCCGTAGTCATGTAGTTAGATACACACATCTGCTATCTTCTTTACATTTTTCCACCAACAGGAGAAACCAAATGTAGATAGTGATGATAAACACGAATATCTTAACAATGAGTCCACACACCACCTGAAGAGGCCCCTGATTCACATTTACTGATTGGAACCTCAGTTTCTCTAGCTGTTGAGAGGATTAATTATACTTGACAACTATTGTCAAGGGAAACAGAAAGCTTATACTTAGAAACATCCACAAGGATGAATATGTATTAAATATTTTGAAATGTGGATGATACATATAATACGTATGTGTATATACATATATGCATTCTTGCCATTTCTTACTCAACTTATTTCCCTATTTCTCATCTCCATTGATACTAGAATATACTTTTTAAATTTGTAGAATCAGACCTGTGATTTTATAGTCACAAACATATAAGCAAGCTATAGTTGTTTAAAAATGTGACCTACTCAGCTATCAACTTTGATCAGATTCAATTGTTTGATTCAAACTTTGAGAAGATTCAATCACCTGACCTCTTGCAAGGTTTCCAAGTTCATGTGGTCTTGAAGTTTTCTACCATTTAGAAACTCAGAGCTCTGAAGCTAAAAATATGGTTTTTGTAATCAGATAGCCTGTATTTAGATTGTAGTTCCTCCACTTTCAAACAGTTGACTTGGAGAATTTGCTTAATCTCAAATCTCAATTTCCTCACTAATAAAATGGTGTAATACTGCCTCATAAAGTTGCAAGGAAGATGATACAAAGTGCTTATTAGTATCTGTCACACATAAGTAATAAATTAGTCATTAATAATATTTACAATGACATTATTAAAACGTATAACTCATAGTCTAATTTTGAAATCTAACGAACTGATTTTGGTCCTGAATTTTGATCTGCTTTGTCTAATTTTTTTGTTTTATAACTGTTCATTCTCTTAAAATAATTTTACTTAAGCTTTTTTTCAAACTGCGTAATATTTTCTCTACTGTGCTTGTTGTCATGGAAAAAAGAAGGGAATAAGCTAGTTTCTGCTCTGAGATGATAATTTTGCTGGAAGACTGGTGTTACAGATTTGTACTTCTCAATCTTTGAGATGCAGGAGAGCACGTGAGGATGTTGATAAAATGCAGCTTCTGATTCGGCAGGTCTGGAATGGCGCATGGGAGTCTGGAGTTCTAGCAAGCTCCCAGGTGATGCCAATGCTGCCGGTCCACAGAACACACTTGGAATGGTATAAACAGCTGTAGGAATTCGAGGAGGACAAAGATTAATTTTGACTCTGCCTTTTGCATGATATTAACAAAAGAAAGACACAAACAAGGTGTACTTTTTAATACATCATTTCATAGGTAGAGGTTCAAAGTTTTTTCACAACAATGAAAACAATGATATTTTTACCAGGAAGAGTGGAGCAATGCTTGCAACTCATTTGCAACAATCTTGCAAATCGTAAAGCATAGAGTGGTCATATCTTTGTCCTGGGCTCTAATTTTTTTTTAAGTTTCTAATATTTTAATGAATATCTACTAGATTTTACCGTGTACCTTTTCTGCTGTAGGTCACCTCAAACTTTATTTACTTGAAAGAGGTAAAATATGAAGAAATGCATTCCATTCTATTGTTTTAGTCAGATAGCACTGATTTAAAACATTGAAGGCTTTAAGTTGAAAGTTAAATTCAAGCGAAAGAGACCATCATTAAATAATTCTAATCATGTGGCATCTTTTTATCTGTTTAATCAGAAGTTCTTATTTTTTTGTGGGAAAAAAAGCTATGTGTTACAGCCATATTTAAAATGCAATCTTCATATATTTTAATTTAGGTACACTGTATTGTAAAGATCAGTTAAGCTATGATAATAGTTATTAGAAATGACGAGTATTAATAGGATATGACTAGAACACTGCGTGGAAGATTCTGCTAAGATACATCTTCAGACTCAAGTGCTGGAATGTCAGCAAGGGTTGTTAAAACATTGCTGAGTTGAAAGGAGAATGATTTTGGTGATTCTCTCTTACTTATTTCACAAATATCTCTCTGCTATTCACTTTTATCTCAAGAGTTGCTATTATTTCTGCTTTTGTCTGACTTTACTTTCATCTTACATATCAGGGACTGAAACCCTCATTCCTCTAATTGTGTCTGACGTGAAGCTGTCAATCTTATCTCCAAGTCTTTTATTGAAATGTTCCAGATGTGTGGGCAGAGTCTAGGATTGTAGGCGCGACTGGCCCCTGATTCTGAAATGGTCAGTGCATCCTCTTTTTCTCTAGCTTCCAGGGCTGTCCACCAAAGTCATGCATGTAATGATACTTCAAAGCACCTTTTTTTATCTAGCCTTTTATTTTCCTTCTTCAGAAAGTGACTAGCATAGTGTGTCATTTTCTCTTATTGTCGGTATGCAAGTCTCCAATTCCCAAGGGAGCACACAGATTTCTCCCAAAGAGTTTTACATTTTCAGCTCACCAGTCTAAGCTTCTTTGAATTGGGTTTAGAACAAAATTGCAAATATTATTTCCATTTTCACATAGGCCAAAAGTTAAATGTAAGTATGCTAAAGGGGAGTGTCATAAATCTCTTTGATCAAATGCCCATTGTTTCATTATTTGTAAATGACCTTTAAAACTTTAGATCACCAGAGACCTCCCTTTTAGGTATAGAGGCACACATATTTTTATTTTACTTTTTTTTTTTTTAAACAAAAGTTTCTCCCTTTCTGTTCTTCTCCAATGTGGACTCTGGGCAGATGTATAGTCCAAATCATTCATTTCTGTCCAAATGATTCATTTCCAAAATGTCCCGCTCCAGTTGAACTGTATTCATTTTAGACTCTCAGATCAGTGGGGCTTGTCTAACATCTGGATGTACTCATTGCTCTTCTGTGTTTACTGTTTTGTTTTTAATATCATAAGCTCAAGACAATATTGCTACTTTCCCACCCCCCATTTCCTTTTTGTTTTTATAGCTCCAACTTGTTTTTCCCTAGTAGACATAATTAAGTCTAGAGTTTGTTGCTCCAATATCCTTCCTCTACTTCTGAGTGATAAAAAAAAAATGAGTAAGTTATGCAAAGATATTATTGAACACTCTTTATTTCGCCAAATAATACAAATAACAGAATTTGATTAGTTGTGGCTCCTTAACACTTTTTGCCTGTATTTGTACCAGTTTTACATACTTTCCCATTCAACTGCTTATTTGTCTCTCTCTTTTACTTGACTGTGTGCACCTGGAGGCATGGACTCCATCTTGACTTTCTCCAGTGAAGACAGGTACTCAGTGGGAGCTTAGTTCATTGCTATCAAATGACTAAAAATATACTCTTACGAAAATCTTTTTATGCCGTAGTTCAAGTTCTAAAATAAAGTAACAGCAGATGATTTTGCTAAATTTTAGATTTTGAGACAATATCTTTGTTGTCCAGGTTGGAGTGCAGTGACTCACTCCTGGCTCATGGCAGCCTTAACCTCCTGGGCCCAGGTGGTCCTCTCACCTCAGCCTTCTGAGTAGCAGGGACCACAGGTATAGGCATGTGCCATCATTCTTAGCTAATTTAAAAACAACAACAAAAAAAAACCCACCTGTTTTTTTTTCTTTTCTTTTTTTAAGAGATGGTGATATGGTTTGGATGTTTGTCCCCTCCAAATCTCATACTGAAATGTGATTCCCTGTGTTGGAATGGGGCCTGGTGGGAGGTGATTGGATCATGAGGTCAGATCTGTCATGAATGGTTTAGCTCCATCTTCTTGGTGATAAGTAAGTTCTTGCTCAGTTAGTTCACATGAGAGCTGATTGTTCAAGAGTCTGGGGCCTCCCCTCTCTCTCACTTGCTTTTGCTGTTGCCATGTGATGTGCTTGCTCCTGCTTTGCCTTCTGCTATGACAGTAAGTTTCCTGAGGCTTCACCAGGAGCTGAGCAGGTGTTGGTGCCATGCTTGTATAGCCTGTAGAACCATGAGCCAATCAAACCTCTTTTCTTTATAAATTACCCAGTCTCAGGTATTCTTTTATAGTAGTGCAAAAGTGGACTAATAGAGATGGGGTCTCACTATGTTGCCCAGGCTGGTTTTAAACTCCTGGACTCAAGCAATCCTCCTGCCTTGGCCTCCTAAACTGCACAGATTACAGGTGTAAGCCACTTCACTCAGCCTTATTTTTTTTTTTTATCATTATAACAAGGAATTACATATGCCAGGAGAAGAAGGTAATAGTTAATATGGGTAGTCAGTGCTTTTCCTGCCTTAATGTGAACATGAATATAGACACAGGATGGGGCTTAAGATTCTGCATCTCTCAGAAGAACCCAGGTCATGCTGCTGTTGGTGTTCTAGGGACCACATTTTGAGTGGAAGGCCCAATGGAGCTAAGGCTTTCTCTGTTTTCAAATCACAACTAATAATTGGCATTGATTGGTAATTAGTTTTTTCTTTTTTCCAACTACCAAGATCTGACATAAAAATATTACACATGACAGAAATACAAAATGTAGGGATCAAAAATTCCCAATATTCTTTCCTCCTAAAGATAGCTGCTGTCAAAATTCAGTGTGCAGTCTTCTAAATTATTATATATATAATATGTATATTACATATATTATATATGATATTATATATTATATATATGACTATTTTTCAGAAAACAAACTCATACAAAACATTCTGTGGTTGCTTTTTTACTTTCTAGCATATTTGGGGCTTTCATCCCATGTAAGAACCTACAGGCCTTTCATTCTATTTAAAAGATAGTTAATACATGCCACAGATGTTGTTTAGAAGTTATGTCACTACGAAGATACTTATGTAAACAAAGCTTTTAAAAATAAAAACAATTGCATTTTTGGCAGGAATCAATGTTATGTAAACGAATAGTTTAAAACAGGAAGAAGTAAACTTGCCTCCAGATCCCGCGATGATGATACTTTTAAAGGAATGAACAGGCAGAGAGTTAAACTAGACACTCTGGTTGGGTATAAAGAAGATGTGATCATTTTCCTGTAAGAAATGGCAATCTCACGGGCTTCCCTGGAGGCCTAGTCTGGGTATCTAAAGACAGTGACTAGATAAGGATATAAAGATATAAAGATGCCCTGGGTTAGCCCAAGACACACCATTTAGGGTTGGAAGATCAGTGATGCCCCGAGGGCAGATGCCCACCCCTCACCCTGGAGTCACCAGAAGCCTTTGCCTCAGGTGGATGGGGGTGAGTTGCACCAGGCAGCTACATGGCAGCAGCTGATTGTTCCTGAGCCCGAGGCAGTGTGACTTCCAGGCAGTAGCTGTGCTGGATGCTGAGCGCTGCACTACAGCTCCAGCTGAGAGGCCCACATTCCCCTGAAGGTGAGGCGAGCGGCACATGTGGTGGGCACACCCGCCGACCCCTGACATAGACTGCAATTCCCCACCCAGGAAAGGGTGGGTGTTGCAGCAGAGGAGCTGTTTCATACAAATAATAGGCAGAATAAATTAAAAATTGCTCTTCAAATAGCTATTTAGGCTGTAGGGACACATGTGTTGGCTTGAAGCTGTGCCTTCAATTCTACTCCAGGAATTCATAAACGCAAATGTCTATGTCCTTTCCCTGTCTTGCACTTAAGAATAAGGATTTCTGGCCAGCAGATTCTCTAAATTCCAGTCAGAATTGGAAGGACCAGCCTGAGATCTTAGCAATTCATTTGACCGAGAATCTTTCTGCAATGAAAAGACGCTCTTCCCTCCCTCCCAGTGAAGCTGGAAATATGATAGATTCAGTTAATCTTCAACAGGCAATTTCAGACGTTTCAGATCTACTTCTGCTGTGTGATTAATTGCTTCAGAGTTTGGCAAGTATTAAGTGGGAGAGTTCTGTGGGGAGGAAGTCGGAGTGCAGGCTGCAGCTGGCCCGCTGTTTGTTTCTGCTCAGGCTGGGCCTCTGTTCTCCCTCAACAAAGCACAGCTGGTTTATGTCTGTCACAATCAATGGGATGACATTTCCGAACTGGTAATTACCAAAAGGATTCCTGTTGATGCCTTTTGGAACTGCCAATCTTAAAGGTAGCTCTTGGCTCTTGCTGGGTACAGTATGCCTGCGTTTGGCTTTTTATCTCCCTTTTCTTACTTGAACTGAAAGAAAGGTTTGTGTGGAGACTTGTAGCTCACTGCCTCATACCTCTTTTCCTTCCCCTCCCATCTACATGTTAAAGAATATCACAAAGACTGGAAAATCCTCTGCATGTCCTGAATAGCACTGGCTGAGGAGTCATCTAGAAAAAACACGAATGAAAAACTAATAATGTACATTGTAAATGAATGTATTTATATTTTCATGTTCTATGGAGGAAAAGGTACAGGCTATTATTTTCTAGGGGCTTTGAGTTTGTTGGATTCAGCAATCTAGGAAAAACACTCCAAGTTGACATATATATCTTTCTTTATATTTTATTATAGCCTTTTAAGCACCAGGATGGCATTTAATAGATAATGTTTGAAGGAAAGTAAATAATGCTCAAGCCAGATGGTTCTATGGAAGGGGCAGACCAGTAGACATCACAGAGGAATATGTTTATTCCTTTCACTCAACAATGATTTACTGGGGCATGCTATATGCCAGGCATTGTGTAAACGCTGAGAATTAGAACAGTACCAGCTGGAGTCTGGGGTGGAAGTGGGCATAACACTATCCTGATGACTTCCTCAAAGGAACTTGAGAGACACTCTCAGTCTACCTACACTTGCCCTAGCAATCCCAGACTTAAGCATACACTAGTTTTTCTCACTCATGTTTTGATGATAAAATGGCCATTGCCTCTGAGCCTTGGAGTCAAAAGAATTAAGACACATTGACGCAAGACAGGTTAGACAGTGTGGGAGCCAGAGTGTCAGCTAAGAAGGACAGGCAAGGAGAAATTCAGGGCAAAGTAGAGATTTAAAATGGTAACAAAAATGAAAAATACATGAGAAAGAAGAGGAAAGAAGAAAACCAAAGATTATTTCATACGGATTTCTTTAAAAAATGAAGCACTTTGATAAGAGTGTCAAGACTGAAAGTAGATGAGTGGTTACCAGGCGGGTGGTGGAGAATGGGGTTAATGGGTTTAGGGTTTCTTTTCAGGGTAATGAAAATGTTTCAAAATTAGATAGTGGTCACAGTTGTACAACTCTGTAACCATACTAAAAGCTGCTGAATTATACAGTTCAAAGGTAAAGTTTATGATATATGAATAACTAAAATATTCCTGAATCCCCCGAAGGGAAGGCAACAAGTCTACTAGTTCCAGCTGATGAGTGGAATCTGCCATATTCTCTCTCTCTCCCTCTCTGTTTTCCTTTTCCTGATGTCCTCTGCTCTTGAAATGACTAGAGGTATCTTTACTGTTAGCAGTGCCTGAGATCCATCATGGAAATCCCAGCATCCATACTAAGGTGTCACAGTCCAATTCTTTCAAAGCCAGTACTCTTGGAGGGTGCCAGACTGTTGCTGGTTTTCATGTCAATGTAGAGAGAGAGTCTTTCCAGTTCTACATGTGACTGACCCTCACCAGACTCCTAAGTCCTGCTATTTCTGATTCTTCAGAGTGAATGATTTTAAATCAAAAGCTTAAATTGACATATTGACATTCTTTTAAAATGCAATTTCTTTTTCTTTCTTTCTTTTTTTTTCTTTTTTTTTTGTATTTTTAGTAGACACGGTGTTGTACCATGTTGGCCAGGATGGTCTTATCTCCTGACCTCGTGATCTGCCTGCCTTGGCCTCCCAGAGTGCTGGGATTACAGGCGTGAGTCACTGCACCTGGCTAAATTTTTGTATTTTTAGTAGAGATGGTGTTTCACCGTGTTGGCCAGGCTGGTCTTGATCTCCTGACTTCAGGTGACCACCCTCCTCAGCCTCCCAAAGTGCTGGGATTACAGGCATAAGCCACCACGCCCAGCCCTTTAAAATGCAATTTCTATGAGTTATTGTGAATATTTTTTCATACCCAGGCTGTGGAGGGGATGGAACAAAGAAATGAGAGGAAAATCCTGTCTTATCTCATGGAACTCTTTCGATACATAGAAAAAGGTATAAGCTTTTCAAAGATAAGCACTTTGTCTGAGTCCACTGTCTTCTCGAGTGTCAGTAAAATCTTGTGCCAATAAAAACCTATTAGATATATTAGCATGTATGGTTTTCAATGTTTGTTACAGGAAGAAGGAAGCAAACTAGGATTCATTAAAGATCTAATATGTGCCAGATACTCTCAATATGCTATTTCATTTAATCTTTACAATGGCCTACAAAGCCTTACAGAGGAGGCAGTCAAATCTAAGAAAAGTTAAACTGTTTTACCAGGTCATACCATGAGAAGGTGATGAAAATCTGGGTTTCACTCCAGATCTGCTTACTTAGACTCCATTCTCTTTTCTCATGCAGCAACGTTGATTTTTAGGATAGACCTAGAGAAGGTTATTTTAAAGTAGCAGCACCTTGGCCAGAGAGAAGCCTAGCAATTTATAGTACTCTTGCTTTTTTAGAGAATATATCTGCTGCAAGAATGGGAAAATCACTTGCCCGTGGATTCTGTAATATAAGTTAATTGAATTTATTCTGAGATTAGAATACATTTAGATCCATATTTACCAGGCAAAAACAACTATGAGCCTTAAGGGAAATAAAAAGCTTGTTAAAAAATTTCTCACATGTTTTTGACATCAGATAGTTCTTTGAAATTGCATTTAGGGACTGGGTGTAGTGGCTGACACTATAATCCCAATACTTTGGGAGGCTGAGGCAGGAGGATCTTTTGAGACCAGTCTGGGAAACAGAAAAAAACACTGTCTCTTAAAAAAAAAAAAAAAAAAAAAAAATTTGCCAGGCATGGTGGCATGTGCCTGCTATTTGGTAGGCTGAGGCAGTGTGGCGGGAGGATTACTTGAGACCAGAAGTTCAAGACTGCAGTTAGCTATGATTGTGCCACTGCACTACAGCTTGGTGATAAAGCAGGACCCTGTCAAAAACCAAAAAAAAAATTACACTTAATGCAAACAAGCAATAAATTATATATACCTTAAAATATGGGTTTAAAACCAAAATCATTTAATTAACACTTCAGATTGTCTTTAACCTACGATCATCATTTTATTTTAGAAGATTTAAAGAGATACCCAGATGTCTGCTTCTTAGACACTTAAATGAGTAAAGTTGGTTGTTGAGCTTCTTTAGGACAGTTTTTCAAGGATTCTTTTGAGTCTTTCTCTCTTATGCTCTTTAATGAAGCTAGTTTAACTTTAGCCAAGTTGTTACTTTCTGGGAGACATCATTTTCATTCCTGCTGCCACTGCGGATCACTTAGAAAAGTGTTTGAACAAACAGCTGTGTTATCTTTCTGACTGGGCATTGAGCTTTCCTGTTGCCTAAGGACCAATCTTTTTAGAATTCATACTCAACAGAGTCTTCATGAGAAACTGAAATGTAGTGAAATAAATCATAAAGAGTCTGTTTACTCCAGGTCAGATATTGGGAACTAGTGACATGTAGCCATTAAGGTGAGTGGAAGTAAACATCCTAACTATCTGGGATAAAGAAAGTTCACAATAATTTTTCTTGTTCCTTATCTCTCTTTCAATGAGGTGTCACCAGATGGCAGACTGTGGCACGCAGCCACTTCCCCTGCTATGTACTCATCGGCAGATCTATGTCTGCTTACTTTAGGTCTAGCTTTCCTGTTTAGCAGTAATAGAATAACTAGTGATAACTTATTTAATCAATACATGTTCTTTTCCTAATATACTTTAAATGTAATAGAAAGTAGCTTTATAAGGTATTAACCGATTTGGTTCTGTCTCCCTTCCTTTTCCTGTCTTACTAATAAACCTTTGATCATTAGAATTCCACATGTCTGAAAAAAAACATGATATTGAGCTAAAAGAGTTACACAGAGTAAGAAATGATTTCATGGGCTTGGTTTGTTACATTATTTGGTACATTTTATAAGAATTTCTCCAAAAGCACATTTCATCTAATTATAAAGCATTCTGTCAGATCTGTGTATTTTATAATATTGATCATATATCTTTAATCTTTGAAAGAAAACCATTATATAACTTCTATACTGACATCATCATAACAGGTTGACTGGTTCACAAAACAAGTTGCACAGCCATAGCTAAAAGGAACAGTACCAAAGACTAAAAACTCTACAGACAGCAAGTTCTATATTTAGACTTGACATGATATCATGGCCAGGGAAACATTTTACATAAGCATTTTTAAAGCACGCTTGAAAGTTTCTCTGACATGATATTAGTTAGAGAACCTCCTAGTGATAGCATGACATGACTCTTTGGTGCTAAAGGTATGTAGTATGCTGTACATTCACATAAGCAACTGGCTTACAAAAATAACTACATGGATATTGAGTATAAAACCTGATGGAAAATCTTCAAATGACTACAGTCTTTCCCTAGGTAAATGTGTTAACCAATGTAGTTGTTCCAATAAATTCATTTCACTACATCATTACTTTTATTTGTAAAACTTCTACAATAGTCTTTCTACAGTAAATACATTCCTCCTAGGGGATGGGTATTGAACACACTGTGTGAAAGGCAGTGTGTCACAAAAAGGAACGAGATCATATCCTTTGCAGGGATATGGATGGAGTTGGAAGCCATTATCCTCAACAAACGAATGCAGCAACAGAAGACCGAACACTGCATGTTCTCACTCATAAGTGGGAGCTGAAGGATGAGAACACAGGGACACCTGGTTGGCAATAACACACACTGGGGTCTGTGGGAGGGTGGGAGGTGGGGAAGGGAGGGCATCAGGCAAAATAGCTTATAGATCCTGGGCTTAATACCTAGGTGATGGGATGATATGTGCAGCAGACCACCATGGCACATGTTTACCTACATAACAAACCTGCACATCCTGTACACATGTACCACTGAACTTAAAAGTGGAACAGGGCATATGGAGAGGAGGAAGCAGTATGCCCAGAACTGTGGATAGAACAATGTATAAGATGCAGTTTTATCTTTGAGGATTTTAACGTAATGAGGAAGAAGGACAACAATATATTGTGATTAAAATAGAATCAGATTCAAAGAGGTATGAAAGTACTAAAGAGGAAACTTCTAACTCCTATAGGCAAACTATCTGGGTAGATTTTTCAAAGGACACGCGCTCACCCTCATCTCTAATTCACATACATGCCCCCTCCCACTTGAGGTTGGGTCAGACTCTTCCAAAGACAGCCTTCCCATGCCCAGTATATTCTAACATCTCTCCCTGCTGCCTTCGTCAGAATCTTGGTGATAGTGGGAGATTAGTTTAAAAGGTGCTTCCAGATCTTTCCTCTTTATGCACAACCAAACTTAATCTTGTTTTACTTTTAATAAATGGTGTGGTCTTGGTAATTTGTCATGGGTGTCTAGTGGTATGTGTTGTGGCATAGGCTTAGGGGGAAGTGGGGGAAAATGAGGAAAAGTCCAAGGGATTTCTGCAGAAATTGTTCCATATATTTTTCCTTTTTGATGACTTTAAAATAGAGATATTTGTCAATGTATTTGGGTAACTCAGGCAAAAATCTGGGAGACCTTGCTAAGGACCTCCTCAACTGTTTTTGCCCAGGCTTTCTGTACAGTTCTCCTGGCCGCTTTATTGTTTTCACTAATGGTTTGCGGTTAATTCCTAAGAAAGCCAAAAATAAATGCGCCAAAAGCCAACGAAGCAAGCCTAAATCCTAAAATTCAACCTAATGGCATAATGATGATGGTTCTACTTAAGCAAATATTAAAGACAAAAAAATTATTTATGTTGAGCCAAACCACTCCAACTATCCAAAGGATCGTAACATAATGAAGTGATCCTCATTGAATATCTGCTGAGGGTTTCAACCTCACACAGTCACGTATTCCCTCCTGACCACAGGGAATTACTATAACGATTTCCAGAGTTAACGCAAGATAGTTGTTAAACTACATCTTCTTAAAATCACAACAGACGCAGTCCAGCAGATTAATAGGACTCCTTGAAAAGAACCCATCTATCCATAACTCGGTACAGAAGGATTTTGTGAATATAAAGTCTGAATACTGCATCATGAAACAGTGCATTCAAGTGTTAAGGCTCCATTTGTAAATCCTGAGGTGCTGACTGGCTCTCAGAGATGTCATTTATTTATTTTTGAGACAGGATCTTGCTTTGTTGCTACGCTAGGCGCGAGTGCCATGGAGCCATCACGGTTCACTGCAGCCTCTACCTCCTGGGCTCCAGCAATCCTCTTACCTCAGCCTCCCAAAAAACTGGGACTATAGATGCATACTACCACACCTAGCTAATTTTTAATTTTTTTTTTTTTTGTAAAGATCAGGGTATGCCTATGTTGTCCAGGCTGGTCTTCAACTCCTGGACATAAGCTGTCCTCCCACTTAGCCTCCCACAGTGCTGAGATTGCAGGCGTGGGCCACCGCACCCGACCCACAGACATCATTTTAAAAACAACTTGGTTGAGGTATAATTTACATTCAAAATTTTCACTTATTGTAAGTGTACAATCCAGTGACTTTTAGGACATTTACAGAATTGTTCAAGTACCACCACTATCCTGTTTTAGCACATTTCCATCACCTGAAAAAGTTTCTCCTTATCTGTTTAAGGAAAGGACACACTGCCACTTCCCATCCTAGGCAACTGCTGATCTGCTTGTATCTCCATAAATTTGCCTTTTGTGGACATTTTATATAAATGGAACCACATAGCGTGTAGTCTTTTGTGTCTGATTTTTGGACATAGTGCATTGTATTTTAGCTTCATATGAATTACAGCATATGCCAATTGTTTGTTTTTATTGCTGTATAGTATTCCATAACTGCTGTAGAGTTATATATGTATGGAATCTCATGTGTGGAATGTATAAACATTTTGTATATACATTTTACAATTCTTAGTGTTCGTTCATCAGGTAAAAATGAGCCACGTGTTCATGAGCCCTGGCACTGCTGGAAAATTGTTGCCATAAATGGTCATAAAAACAAACTCATGCCATGTCATGCTCAACATCATTCTCAACATCTCCACAGAATTTGCAATTGAATTTTAAAACGGAATCTCAATTGCCTTTGGAAAGTAAGAATCTATTAACTAAGCTTTTTGTTTGTTTGTTTTCTTTGGATAGATCACATATTATTTACTTAAGACACGCATATCTGATGAACCTGCTAACATCCAGATTATAGTTTTCAGAGACAAATGTTAAACAGATGGATTTAAAGAAATTCAGAAATTAAGAAAGACTTGGAGCTTCTAGGCTACCTGGGTTCCTGAGGACTGGACATTGTAAATTTTCTGAGGCCCCTGGTACCTTAGGAGTGTGGAATTATCAAGAGGCAGTGTGGCATGGGTGGGACATTAAAGACGCCATGCTGTTTCACTTGGGAATATGGGACAAGGCTCTGACCAAAGGCACAAAGCACCCCAAGTGACAGAACCTGGTGGAATGTTAATAAAATAAATAACACAACAATGAAACAACCAGGAAAAAAGCTTGTTAGCATATTGTTGGGAGAAAGGAATGGAAATGCTAGTTTATGTTTTGGCTAGAAGGGGGTAGAGTAAAAAAGTGATTCTTTAGAGTATCTTCCCCATATTTCTCTTTTTTCTAATTTGTCACAGATGTTTTTATTATAACATTTATGTAATTAAGGAGAACTCATTGAGTACAGAAAATAGTCAAATGAGGCAATTTGCTCCAATTTTAAAGAGAGTTTGGGAACGAGAAGTCAGAAAATGTGGATTTTGGCTTTGCATTTTATTGGTGAGCTTCCCGAACTTCTGTCATCCCATGTGTGAAATAATAGTAAAATCCATCTTATATTTTTCAGTATAGTTTTGGATAGACTCAAATAAAATAATACATAATACTCTTAGTTTAGTCTGAAGTAGAGCTAAAACTTACTGGCCTTTGTTTATCCACTCATTTATTCAACAAACATTTATTGAAGTTGGGCCACATGTGGAGCATTATGGAGTATAGTGTAAGATGGACCCTATTTCTTCTTAGGACTGTAGTGTTATTGGGGAGACAGTTAATAATCACACAAATAGCAATATAATTACTACTATGGTTGGTGGTATAAAGAAAAAGTTCAAAGAACTTATATGACAGGAGATCAAACCTTGGCTAGGGCTTTGCCAACAGTGTCTTTCAATTCTTTCAAGAGCACTGCATAGTACTCCATAACACAGTAGTAGATAATGTCTCCATTTTATAGATAAAAAGACTGAGACTTAGAGGATGTGTCGGCTTCATTTCTTTTCTCCTTAACTGTGCTTTTCTTATATCCCCTGCACAGTGCTGGACTTAGCATTAGGAGCTCTTGAATTTATTTTTGTTGATTTATTTCATGAATGGTCATGGTATTCCTAATCCTCAGAAAACTTACAGGACTACAGACTGCTTGCTCTTGTAATCTGAAAAAAGGACCTGGAGTTACAAAGGGAAGTAACTGTTTCCCAATTTGACCATTAAAAAACTCCTAAACAAAGCATCCTTGTTTAGTGCCATATCACAACACTATTTCCTAGAACCCTTAGGAAGAGATATCTGTAGTTCAGAGTTTAGTGGATTGAGAAAAAGAATATAGAGCTCTGTAGGGAGATTCAGGATAATGTACCAATGAATGTGTGATCTGAAAGTAGGGATTCATCTCCTTAAACACCAAATGATACATTTAACATTGGTGTCATTTACTGCATGTGTGTACACACAAGTATTGAGGAAGCTGCAGTAGTTTTCAGCCTTAGTTGGCCACATGATAAAATGATAAAAGGTGATAGAATCTGGGAAGAAAATGGCAAGGCAAAGTTTCATTCTGTCTGTCCCTTCGAGGTGGGAAACTTTAGGATTGAGGTAGGATGATAAGATAAAAGGGGACACAAACCTCTCCCACTCCTATTTACCCTTAGAAAAGTACAGCTTCCTTATAATTCAAAGTGCGCTTAAAACTTTCACGTGGCCCATAATTTAGATAAGAAAAATCAGTTTCTGTCTGAGTTCTTTTCAGTAATCTATCTGCTTCTGAGTTCCACTGGGGGTGGTGGCACTGTTGCTTCCTGCAGACATAGTGTACTTTAGAGAGATCCTGACCTTGTGACCCTGGAGCTCAGGGAGCTGAATGAGAAAAGCAAGAAAACAGTGCTGGACTCAGAAGTAGGGAGATGTCAGATGTCTTTCTTGGACCAGAGGGTCAAGGTCAAGTTCTATAAGGAGAAAAGGACTTGGATGGCAAATGAAGTGAGCCAAGAGAAAAGAAGAGAGGCACAAGTAGAATGATTCCTTGATAATTGGATGTCAGACAGAGCTCAGGTCTCAGATTCTTCAGACGTGGGGCAGATGGGCTGTCTGGGACATTACAGTTACCTCCAAGATACAATGCCACTTTCCTGCTAGAATTTTGGTTTTGCCATTACTTGAAATAGGTGGCTGATCAGATGATCCTGTGCCTCAGACAGAGATGGTCAGATAGAGGCAAACCTTCCATAGCATGGAATCTGGAACTCTCTCTTCATGTGAGAAATCACACTGCAGAGACTCTTTAGTGGCAACGGGGAGAAAAAAACACAAAACTCTGAGTGGCTCATTTATTGGCAATTGGTATCCTTGGAAATATGATTTATAACAGCAAAATGAAAAATAGAAATTATTTATGTTCTCTTGCTCCCTGTCCTTGACTTGCCATCCTTGAACCATGGAGTCAGTGACTCCCTTAAAATTCCATGCTAAAATTTGTTTGTGTGAACATTTTTCTGGGGATATAGATGGTCCATAGCTATAATCAGTTTCTCAAACGGTCTGTTACCTAAAACAGTTTAAGAGCCAATCTTATTGTTCTATTTGTTTCCATTCTTGACCCACTTTCCTCCTTACTCTATATATTTTCTTTGGAAAATACCCACTTTCATAGCTTCATGGCTTCAACTACCCTCTGTGTGCTATGACTGATGTCCGTATTAACCTCCAACTCTTTACCTACTTAGCAAACTCTGGATCTGATTGTGTAACTACCTTACAGATATTTCTATTTGCATGTTCCATAGACACTTTCTACACTTCACGTCCTGAATTGAACATTTAATCTCATAAATGCTCCTCCTCCTGGTTGTGCCATTCTGGTGAGTGGGATCCTCACCCAAATAGCTTCCCAGTTTCTTCTTCCCACTCTCCGTCCATATTTAGTGGTCAGCAAAGCCAGCCAATGATATTTCAGAAGTACCTCTCATATATGTTCCCTCCTCCATATCCCCCAGCCACCCCCTTGTTTTGAGCCCTTCTTCTGTCTCGCTTAGACTCTTGCAGGAGCATTCCACCTGCTCTCGCCACTGCAAGGCTTGCTCCCACCAGCCTATCCCCACCCTACTGCCAACATGATCCCCTGCTTTAAAACCAGTGCCTGGTTGAGCTCACACCTGTAATCCCAACACTTTGTGAGGCCAAGGCAGGAGGCTTGAGTGAGCACAGGGGTTCAAAACCAGCCCGGGCAACATAGCAAGATCCCTGTCTTTAACACCACCCCCCCCCAACACACACACACACACAAAAGCCTGGCATGGTGGTACACATCTGTAGTTTCAGCTCATTGAGAAGCTAAAGTGGGAGGATTGCTTAAGCCTGGGAGGTTGAAGCTGCAGTGAGCCATGATCAAGCCACTGCACTTAACCTGGGCAACAGCATGAGACTCTGTCTCTTTAAAAAAACAAACAAACAAAAAACAACAAAACCTAAAACGTAAAACATACGCTGCTTCCCATTGCCTGAGATGAAGCCTAAATCCTGATACACATAGGACTCCACACAGCGTGACCCCGTGGCCTTGTGGCCCCAGCTTCTCTCTCTGGCTCATCTGTGGCCATGCCTTGCCATGCACTGAGTTTCAGCTAATCCACATGTCTCTCAGTTCCCAAATGTGTCATTCCTTTTCATATGTCTGTGCTTTGGAAAGGCCAAAGAACTTCCAGCATATTATCTTGTTACGCATTCTCTCCTCTATATTTAGAATTTTCCCCACCCAGAACCCCTTATCCTGCCTTTTTTTCTTTCCTGGACTACTATTTAACCCACAGGGCCTCATTCAGCTGTCACCTCTTTTGCACCACCCACACTCCCATCCCCGGGAGAAGGTAGGATTCCCTCTCTGTATGTTTCTCAAACTCCCCTTCTTCTGTGGATACTTGTTTACTTGTCAGTCTCATGTGGGCTCCTGGAGGCCATGGCATTTTATATATCTGGCGCCTAGCACAGTGCCTGGCATATAGTAGGTTCTCAATAAATACTGAATAAATGAATAACAAAGTTTGCAAAGAGAGTGGTAACTTTCAGCTTGCCTTGCTAATTTTACAAATGAAGAAGTTGAAACCTAGTGGAACTGGGAGAATTATATAATGATAGGTTGATTCTGGCATAGAACCAAGGTGTTTTGAGTCGTAGTTGAATGTTCCTTCCACAATGCAGCATAGTATGATTAATTTGATGGTCTTCTAAGGAAGGAATCTCTAGTTTTAGCAACAAAATGTAACTTAGGATGACAAGGAGAAGTATTGGTGAAAAAAAGAGAAAAAAAGCAGTTGATTTTATTTCACAGGAGTTACCATATTATTTTATTAATCTTTGCATCCAAGGCAAACAAAGTATGAAAGTGCTGGGAAAAGGCTGGGCGCGGTGGCTCATGCCTGTAATCCTAGCACTTTGGGAGGTCGAGGCGGGTGGATCACTGGAGGTCAGGAGTTCGAGACCAGCCTGCCCAAAATGTTAGAACCCCGTCTCTACTAAATTAGTCAGGCATGGTGACATATGCCCGTAATCTCAGCTACTCGGGAGGCTGAGGCAGGAGAATCTCTTGAACCCGGGAGGTGTAGGTTGCAGTGAGCCGAGATTGCGCCACTGTATTCCAGCCTGGGAGACAGCAAGACTCTGTCTCAAAAAAAAAAAAAAAAAAAAAAAAAGGAAGTGATGGAAAGAGAGCAGTAATGCCAATCCCACAGAATGACACTAACAAAGAAATGATAGTATGTTACCTAAACTGATTAGTTAGTACTGGGTAATTTGGAAAGATTTTTCCTTAAGCTCTGAAGTAAGTAATTGAGATGTGGAAACTTCACAGATCTCTGGGGATCAATGCTTGCCTTGAGGGACTGGCAGTGAGAGGAACAGGGAAGCAATATTTCTTTTGAAAGGTAGCCAAACACATGTTTCATTGTTCTGGGTTCCCTGTTTAAGGCCAAGTGACTTTTGATTGAGAATATTCTGTTCTGGAGGGAACCTGTAGTGTTTGCTTATCTTTTTATGAAAATTTTAGATACACAGAACTAAAAAGTCTGGAGAGAAAAACTAAGATTAATATTATGTTCCCCAAAAGAAGATACTAAAAGGGTACACATTGTGGAAAAGAAAAGATGAAATTTGGAATATTTCTTTTATTTAGAGTGGAAACAACTACAAATGATAGTAATTTGCTAAGGAAATAATCATTCTAAATAACGCATCTCTCAACAGAATCTGTCTATCTCACCTTGCTAAATTGAGAGAGATATAGATTACAAGGGAGAAATACACTTTATAACTAAGAGATAGATTTTAGGAATTATAAATTAATTTTAAAGCATACAGACTTGGAAGATGATGAATTTTAGCACCCTCAGTTCAGTTGCTTTTAGAGGGAGGCAGGGGCATGGCGAATTCACATCAGGGGACCTGCTGCTGCTCTTGAGGAGGATAGAGGGAGGAAGGGAGCTAAGAGGAAGCATGCTGGGCATGGAGGTGGCAGGACCAGCCAAACTGAGAGCCCAAAAAGAGTAGAAGTCGGTCGAAGTTGAGAGCTGAAAGCAGAGATGCCAACCCATTTTCAGCAGGAAGGAAGAACAGACTGGAAAGAGTGGAGAGAGCATGTGAAGAGAATTATTATTGGGAACAATTTCAGAATGGATAGATCTGCTGTACTCTTTACTGTATTTATAGCAGAGCTTTGATGAGATGATATAGCAGCATCAGAATTGACTTTCACTCAGTCTTGTTTTACAGCAAAAAAAATCTTGTGCATTTCCTAAAATCATCACTAAGAATAACAAATTCTGGTGCAACTTCCAGCTCCATTACTTCGTGAACAACTGCTCTCAGCAGTCAGGGCAGCTCTACTAACCCACTAATCCTCCTTATATGGAGTCCAATAAGCTCAGCTTGAGTTTGGGGAGTACTACTTGCTTTTAGATTATTCATCCTAGAGCTTCCATTGACTTCATTTAATGACTGTGTTGCCCAGCAGTCCCATACACTGCTTTTTTTAATGATCTGGAAGTTTCATCTTTTTTTTTCTACTCCCCACAATCTAAATTTATTCCCTTTGTTTTCATTTTTTTAAGTACATTTCTCTCTACTTTTTAAGAGACCAGCCTTTATCTGACAAAGCACTCCATCAGTTTGTGATGTCTGACCCATCCCAGAAAATGCATCAGTATTTTAAAAATGACCTGCTGGAAATATACCACTTTAAGGAAGGAGGACCGTAATGGTTCAGGTATCATGGAGGCAGATAGGTGGGTGCTTTGGGACTAGAACCTGAGGAAATGTTAAAGAGACAGGAGGCCTGCCTGAAGCATTTTTAAAATGCAGAATTCCAGTAAGAATTACAAGGAGATAATATGCGTGAAGAGTTTTGGGTACCTTGCATGGAAAGTCCTAGTCAAAAGCTAAATATTAGTATTCCTGTCATTATAGAATCCCAGGGCAGGGAAGCACTGAGGAATTTGCAATTGAATATCCTCCTCCAGGCCCTTTAGCACCTTCTAAAGATTTCATAAATCAGGGAATATGCCATGGTTTGCTGAAGGGATAAGTGTTTGAGAGGTGATGAAGTTTACTTGGAGAATTTAGAGTTCAGTTTTATTTGAACTAAAGCGTGAATAGACCCACAGTACTGAGGATCCTTCTGGGCCTGTTTAAATAGTAGCTCCAATTCCCTTTTTGAACAGTTTGCATGTCAGCCAGTGAGTGCTATAAATGCTGATCTGTACTGCACGAGGGCCTCTCCTGGGACAGGGCACGGTGCAAACTTCTTGCAACCTAATCCTTCAAGCACCAGCTCAAGTCACACGCCTGCCATGAAGTTTTTCTTGACAATTCCAGGGCCCGCCGATTTTTCTCTCCTTTGAACTCATATGCACTTGTCGAGATCGCACTATTAATTTAGCTTTTCGTGTTTGTGTAGCAAGGTGGAGAATTTTACCAACAGAAATTCTGGGGGCTGCTGCTGCTTGGGAAAAGAACGACTTTTTAAGTGGCTGTCTGGCAAGAAAGGTCACTCGTGGAGAGCAGAGTGGGTGAAGGCAGGCTGTGAACTGGCTCTGAGAGGACAAAGGAGGAAGAGCACAGAGAACACTGCATATGGGTGAGGATTCCATGAAAGAGGGGGCAAGGAAGAAAAGGCAGGTGACTTTTCTCAGTGTGGGCTTTTGGGGAGAGGGACAAATGGCTATCTGAAAATAATGAGCAGGAAGATTTGTTTTTGGTTTTTAGTTTTTTGGCATGGTGCTGCATAAACATTCCATAACTGCTGTCTAGTTTAGTCTTAGGGTGACTCTCACTTTTCATTTGTTCATTTATTCACATATACATCTGTGGCATATTTATTGACTTCTCATTATGAGCCAGGCACTGTTTTGGGTCTGGACATTTAGCAATCAATAAGACAGATAGATATTCTGGTAGGAGAGACAGACAATAAGTAAAGTGGAAACAGATGAGATAATGTCAAATATTATTAGTGCTCTGATGAAAATAGAACAGGAACATGTGGTGGAGAGTGACTTTGTCTAGCTTTTATGAGGGGCACACATAAAAATAGGAGACTTGTGATTCCAAAGTACACTTGAACTACCCAGGACCATGCCTTACACATCTTGATCTTCTCCATTTTTCCCCCAAACTACCCTATGCCTTCCTAGGTATTCAACATTTCAAATATATCAATGAGTTCAAGAATAGAGTTTTGCAATGAGACCATTGATTTTGTAGGATTTCTTAGCCTTTTTCTGGTGCCACGATGATTTTTTTTAACAGTTTGTTGAGACCCATAGTCTTTATTCAGAATAATATTTTATATATGCATAAAACATAAAACATAGGATTTCTATGGAAACTAATCACATATCATCTACAGTTCTCTGATCCCAGGCTGATAACCACTAAAAGATAATACAAGAATTTTCCATAGGAAATATTTTGATGGGGAAATTAAGCTTTGGGGATTATAGCTCTTTTTATTCTACAACGCAGACTAAATTGAGCACACGTAACAAAAGCAAACTATGTTTGACATTTAGGGGAAGATGATTGCCAACAAGTCTTTAGGACTTACCCATCAGGTGAAGCCGAATATAAGTTTAACATAGCTGGTAAAACAGAAGAAAGTACAGGTCAGTTCACTGGTTTGGTATTCCCCTAGCTAAGCTCTTGGGCACTGGGTTAGAACATGAGGTAGACACCTGGGAGGGTAATCAACTTACTGGAAATAATTGCAATGACACAGATTGAAAAGGAAGTGAGCTATAAGGCCCAGGCAGGACAGAGCTTGCCTAGAGCTCGTCTACAAAGGACCCACTCAATGTGGCCAAAGCTGCACAAAGGCATCAGGTCAGCAGGGGATAAAAACCAGACCCCAAATTAGAGAAGTGAAGATCAGTGCCAGGGTCCAGAGGCCGTGATGAAAGATGCAAGTTAGAAGTCTCTAGGCTCTCCCAGAAGTCCAATTTTACATGAAATTCCTTTTAAAATTATAGATCATTCAGAAGCAAGTCTAGTTTTTCCATGGAGTTGTGCAATTGAATAGGGTTTCCTCTTTAGTTTTTACTTGGGCGATTTAACAATGCATAGGATAGCAACAAAGCCACATGCCTGGAGGCTCCTGATTCTCAGAAAGCAAGTAAGAGCCTGCAGCACAGTGGCTGCCACCATTTACTTAATTCTTTCCATCCTTTTCTAGTCTCATATGGCCCATCTTCCACTGGACACGCTCCACAATGACCTGACACTCAACATATCCGCTGATCTTATCCTCGTCTACCTTTCCTTTGTTGGTTTATGATAACATTCTTTTCTAAGTTACATTAATTCAAAAACAATGGAGCTTTTTAACTTTTTTCTTCATGACTTGCCATATGCAAACAATCATGTAAGTTCTATGGATCATACATTTGAAACTGATCTCTTCTTTATTCAAGAGCAGCAGTTCTTGAGCAGAACATTTTTACCTCATTTCAAGATTTCTTCCTAAATCTTGTGACAGAGGTTCTACTTTCTTGCATCTTTCATTAAAATCCTTCATTTTCTACCCCTAAACCCCAAAATCTCCCTTTCAAGAATCCAAGGACAAAGCACTTCACATGATGTTTATGATTCTTTATATTAATTTATATTTTTCTAGCTGTAGCTTATATTGCTGTGCCTGATAATTTTTTATCGAATGCCAAACAGTGTGAATTTTGCATTGGTGGCTGCTGGATTTTTTTTGTATTTCCTTAAATCTTTTTGGGCTTTGCTCTGGGATGTAATTAAGTTGGTTAGCATCAGTTTGATCCTTTTGAGGCATGCTTTTAAGCATTCTTAGGCAGGTCCTGAGTAGCCTGTAGTCTATAGTCCATGCCCAATTTAGCACCACTACTAGGGTAGTAACCTTTCGGAGGACACTCCTCAATGCTCCGTGTATTCTGAGGTCTTTCTTCTCTTGCTTGGTGGGAACAGGAACTCTTCCTAGCTCTTTGTGAGCTCCAGGCATGGTTGCTCCTGCTCCTTTCTGGTAGTTCTTTCTCTAGCCTTGATAGTTTCCTATATGCACTTCAGTACTCAAAGAAGCAAGGCAACACTGCGGATTCCTGAGCCTGCTTGCTTTTCTGCGCATGTCTCTGCTCTATGGTGCTCTGCCCTGCTAATTCTAGCTGCCATAGCTTCCTATTTTTTAGCTCTGTGCCTTCTACTTAGGGAGACTATGAGGCTGTGCCTGGGCTCCCTCTACCTCTACCACACTGAAAACACTCTCTAGGCTTGAGACGGGAGTCAGCTAGGTCACCTGTAGAGCTCACCTTGTTTACCTTCTCTCAAGGATCATGTCTTACACTACCCGCTGTCCAAAGTCTGAAATGTGTTGTTTTATGTATTTTATCTGCTTGCAATTAAGGTAGATGGGTTAATCCAGTCCCTGCTACTTTACCATGAATAGATGACTAAAAGTAGAAGTCAATACCTTTATATCTAGGTCACATTTGACCTATCTGTCTTTATCTCCTACTTTTGGGTTTGAATTGTGTTTTAGTTAGATTGCTTATTCACTGTGGTATTCAAGCCTAGCATAACCAACACTTCATGTATCTTTGGATGGGTAAGAAAAAAGAGTGTTTTTCCCTCTCCCTTGCAGATGTTATAGCCTAGTAGATAAAAATTTGCTACATAAATTCTAGATGTAGTAGTACTAATATTTGAAAAAGCATATTTATCTTTCAAAATACATATGAAATGAAACCGATTTTATCTCTTCACTTGGTAAGATGAATAACAGATAGTAAGTGAAAACCAAGCTGCTACAAACAGTTATTTTTAACACCCATCCTCCCATCTCAATATATCTTCCTATCCCCTCATTTAGTAGATGCTTGCTAAATATTATACCACCTTAAGGGGCAGACGGAGTGATCACCAATCCCCTGTGGCCTTCTGAGTATGATTGGCCTGTGGGAGCCTTCTGGACCTAACAGTGATTGAGATATCTTATAGTTGGGATACAAAGATGTTGAATCTGCCATAACTCACATTAAGTCATATTAAAAGGCTATTAAGACAAGATCCATTTTACAGTTAACTGAGGGTTAAAAGTAGCAATGATCTAATCTCTGAGGTTTACATTTCCAGACTCAAGGAAAATTTTCTTAAAGTACAGATAAATCAAGTAGACTTTGTTCTTGCATGTTCAGACACACTCAGGAAAAAAATTTACTTGGAAAATAATGAACAGTAACTTTATAAAGTTCTGAATCTTGGATTCATTGCATGAGTTATTCATAATTGATCTATATTAAAACTCCTTTAGTTGACTAGCATTTTTTCCTTAATTTTATGGTAGATAAATACTTGTATTATAAAAAATCTGGAATAATAACTTAAGAAGTGACTATAAAGTATTCACTCTTGAATTACATAGATCTTACTCAAATGGAAAAATAAGGAATTTTTGAAACACAAAAATGTAATTACATTACATGAAAAGTATCCTACCACCAGTATTTTACTATTCATGAACATTAATACAGTTGGAATGCTATTTTCTTTTCTGTTTTCAAATAAAATGTGGACTCATGACTTTTTTTTTTCCAAAAATACAAATCCTACTAGTAGCTTTTAATCACCAAATGTCTAAGTTCAGAAATATGTCTAGTCAAATGCAGTGGGATTAAGGGGCACGGCTACCTTGTGTATTTCCATGCCTAGTGCCTCTGCTCCTCTCCCTTTGTCCCGAGATTGGTTTCTCTATAGTTAATTGAAGGGAGGAAGGAGAGGTAGAAGGGCAGAAGGAAGTGTTCTTAAACATTTCAGACATGACAAAGGTTTACTTTGACCATGGTGGCATCTCAGGGGTGTTTGGGTTCTTGGGAGACATTCTCTCTGTCCCCTGCCATTGCATTGGGTCTTACACACGCAGTTTCTTCAATGTGGACATACCCATCCTCTTTCATGATCATTGGGATTCAGTTGTCATTTCCCAAGAATGCTAGCGGTCCCTCCAGCATCTTTCCTTTGATGTTTCTTTGCTCCTCCCAGAGACTCTGTTGCACAGGATCTAAGATAGCTCCTCTTCCTCTTGCTTGCTCATGACTCACATTTAGTGTATGAGAAATGCACATCAGAGACTCTGTCCAAAGGAATAAGATTATTTTTCAAACTACAGTTTGTTCTCTGCCCCAACCAGACCCTTGTCTTTTAGATTACTCAGGTATGAGTCAGATACACCAGTCCACTCTGTTTCTCAAACTTCAGGGTACACATTTCAAGCTCTCTAAGTGATCTCCATAAACCCCTTTTAATCAGGCTTTAAGTTAGGAGACAACCTGATGCTCCCACTCCACTCTCAAAGTGTGGGTGGGTGGAGACTTCACACAGCTACAGCAGTCTTCAAAGAAATCTTCTCTCTCATTTCCAATTCCTTTTGGCTCTTCAAATTTAACCTTCTTACACCTTGTAATAGGTTTGAGGGGTCAATGTTGCAACCTGGTTTTGACCCACTTCCTTTGCTAATTCCGCCTAAGTGATATGGGATTATAGTTTTGAATGTCAGAGTAACTGGCGTTCCCTTGTATTAAGACCTCAGCTGAGACTGAGACCAAAATAGTTCACGTTAAAACCCTTTTGCACTTACAACTTAAGACACATTAGCTTGTCCAGACCACAGAAAGAAAAATATACCCCAAAGGAACATTGAAGAAGTGACATTAAATATTTGTTTTACATTCTTAATATTTGTAAAGGCACATTTTGTGTTTTTAAAAGTGTATTTTCTGATCAATTTTGCTATTTTTATATTACGTTCTAGTCCAAGAGTGGAGTCTTGATTTACGACATTGCGCCTTTAGGAAATAAGGTCAGGGGACCAACTAGGTTGTAAATCAGGTGTTGTGTCTTTTTTTGTGCTTTGTACAGAAAATTCCACTGTTGGTGTAGTTATCAAAGGTGGAAATAACGCAAAAGAGTGTTCTTAACATGTGGAGCTCTTTCTACAAGAGCTCTTGGTAAGACAAATGCCCCCTTGGAAGGACGAGATTATTTCCCTTTTGTGTTCTTTGCCATAGCTGTGAAAGTAAAGGCTTCTGCCTTCTTAATTTCCCACCTTTGCCTCCCTTTAGAACATAAAAAGCCATTCCACCTTGAATGGAAAACATTCTCAGCAGCTGGTAGGAACTGGAGTCCAGAACAGTGAGTCAGTGGATGGCCACTAGGGGGCAGCTACGTAAAGCTTTTATGCTTAGTTTTGTAGGCACTTGGGAATTACGGAAGGTTTCAGAGCAGGGTAGTGACCTACCAAAAATGTGTTAGGAAGATTAATTTGGCAGGCAGAATGAGGGGGAAAGAATAGGTACAAAAAGTCAGATCTAGGACTACCACTGTGATTTCAGGGTAAAGAGGGAAGCAGTGGTATCAAGGAAGATACGTAAGAGTGGTGAAAGAATTCCAGACATATTATGAAAAGAAATATTAATATAGAAGCATGGCTGCATGACTATGGAGAGAGGAAAAAATGGAAAACACATTTTCTGTTTGGAGAATGTTAATTCTGAAGATGGAAATAAACCCACTTAGCCATTTTTTTCCTCCTCTAGGTGTAATCCATTTAAGTGAAATTTATCAAAAATTTAAAGGTATTCTTGAAATGTTTTCATTTATCAAAACAAGTGTTTTGGAACATTAACAATTATAGTCTGACAGTTTCTGGAGATTTAGGAGAAAAATGTCCGTTGGCTCTTTTTTCTTGTGGAAGGGAAAAGGAATCAGTAAGACAAATATGGTGTCTACCCTCGTTTTCTAGCTCCCCATTTTTTCTTCTTTATTTAATCATAGATGTTTAGGGAAACAAGTTTCTGACTACCTCTCTGGCTGGGTAGAGAACAAACCAGTGGAAAAACTGTATCATGGGAATACACTGTCTCAAGAGATCTTTGTATTAATGTACAAGTCCATATAGCTTCATGGAAATTACAACCTCATTTGACTAATAAGATGGATATTAAATGAAAATATTTCCCCAAATGTAAATACCTGTCACACATCTAAGGGTAGATCTCAATATATTACAACTTTAAGTCAATACTGCTACTGCATATTTTAAAGGTTAAAGAAACCCGAAAGATGGAAGCTAAAAGCTGGACTGTGACAAGAACATGTTTACCAGAGCTGATGTGTATTCTGAAGTTTTCAATTTCTGTTTTGCAGTTTATCCTGGTCTTTAATGTTTCATTTTCTATGCTTTTATGCTTTTGGCTAAAGTGAAGTTAAAACATACAAGCTACAAAACTTAACTCATGAAATTTTGAGGTTTTGCCATTGGGGAACCTGAATCAATAGTTCTAATATAGAATTCAGGACAGACAGCATCATGCCAGACCTTCCAAATTATGTAATTAATTTTAGCAAACAGTGTTTACGATAAGAATTTTCAACAGCTGTGTGTGCCTGGTTTCTCTGCTAATGCTCCCCGTGGAGTTCTGGGACAACCAGCTCCAGGTCTCTGCTGCACTGGTGCTTGCTTTACTGTGCTACTGCACATTTCATGCTCCATTGAGACCACTTATATGGTGGCACTGGTTCTCCTTGGGCTATCTATATTGCTTTTGCCACCATCTTAAAACTCTCACTCACTACTCATCTCTCTCTTGGATCAGTAAAGAAGCACTTTTTTCTTCTTATATTTTTCCAAACATACTCAGAGACATTGCTTTTCACTTACCCACTGCTACTACCATTGACAAACCACCACCATCTCTTACATGGATCACTGTGATTGCCTTGGATTGGTCTCCCTGCCTCTACCATTGCTCCCTTTAGTCTGTTTGTTGACATTGCAGTCAGTGATTCTGGCTGTCAGATCTTGTCACTCCTTGGCTGAAAATTCTACAGGGGATCCTGATTTCACTCCTGATCAAAGACAAAGTCTTTATGAAGACCTAAAGGTCTTTGCAAATCTGATCTCACCTCTTATGGCTCACCCTTCACTCACTGAACTACTCACACGTGACCAGAACATTCCAGGCATGGTGAAATGCCTTGTTTCCCTCAAGTCTTATTGTAATGCTATCCTGTCATAGAGGCCAGCCTTGGCCACCCTGTTTTAAATTGCAAGTTGCTCTTCGTACCACCCCAACCTTCTTTATCCTGTTGCACTCTCCCCTATAATTTTTATCTGTACAGTAGTCCCTCTTATCTGCAGGGGATATGTTCCAAAGTCCCCAGGGGATGTCTGAAACCACAGATGGTACTGAACCTTATATATACTGTGGTTTTTTTTTTCCCTATATGCACATATTTATGACAAGGTTTAATTTATAAATTAGGAACAGTACAATACTAACAATAATGATACAATAGGACAATTTTAACAATATATGGTAATTAAATTATGTGAATGTGGTCTCCATCTCTATCAAAATATCTTATTTTACTGTAGATCTTAGCAACCTTGACATACATCTCTTTCTTTCCTTATGAAATTGAGAACTTTCACCTTTTCACTTAAAGGAAGCACTTTCTGGCTTATCTTCGGCATATCCGATTTGCCAGCATTGTTACTCTTGTGCTTTGGGGGCCATTATTAAGTAAAAGAAGGATCATTTGAACACAAGCACTGTAGTACTGCAGTGTGCGGAGTGAGACTGACCTCGTACTGTGGCTTTCTGGGCCTCAGTCCCGACCTCATCAAAACCATGTTACATTTAATTATACTCAAGGAGCATACTGTTTTCAAAAATAGAATTATTCTTTTCAATTGTGGCGAGGGTTGGGAGATTCTGTGGGGTAGATGAGCCTCACGAATTTCTAGGGTAGGGGACCCTCACAGAAAAGCCTAATTTTCCTTCATCTAAGTATGCAATAGTTCCTATAAACATAGGTTGTGACAGAGATATTTGTGTTCCTGGTGTGGGAGAAAGAAAAATAATTTTCGTGATGAGTTCCAAAGTCAGTTATTTTTCAAAACTGTGAATGGCTTAAAAAATGACATTTATTTTGTTCGTTAACCTGCATTTTGAGCAGGGCTTGTTGGAGATAGTTTGTTTTTCTCCAACTTGGCCTCAACTGGGGCAGCTTGAAGTCTGGATGCTGGAATCATCTGAAACTTGCTCATCCAAATGTCTGATGGTTGGTGCTGGCTGTTGGCTGAGACCACGACTGAGATCATTACCAAACATATACATGTGGGCCCCCATGAGGCCTGGGTTTTCTTACAACATAGTGACTGGGTTCCAAGGGTGAGCATCTTGAGAAGAGAAGAGAGATAGAAAAAAAGAGAGATGGAAGCCATATTGCCTTTTATGGCCTAACCTCAAAAGTTATACAGGCATCAATTCTGCCATATTTTATTCTTTCAGGAAATCCCACAAAAGGTGGCCCAATTGCAAGGACAACAAAAGAAATCTCACCTTTTGATGAGGGAGTGGCAATTTCTGGAAGAGCATGTGGGACTGAAAATATTGCTTTGGTCATTTTGGGAAAACAAAATGTCTACCATTAGCCCTCTGGCTATTGCAATATAATAGTAAGATACACTTGCCCTCTTCCAGGGCTTCTAAAATCCCATTTTTGTTTCAGCATCAGACTTAGTTTTGAGGTTCAGAATCTCACTATTAAAATGAAATCCATATCTGTAATATGCTCTATGGGTGTAGATTATCAGGTCTCTGAGGCCTATTTTTCCTGGTCTAAAGATCTGTGAACTAAAGAGATAAATGACCTGCCTCTTACATAATCCATATGCCATGGGAGGGCAAGCACAGACAACTGCTATTGACATTCTCCTTCAAAAAGGGTAATGGGAGGAGGGAAATGGGAAGAATACAGCAATGAGTGGTCCAAAGAGACTTTGAAATCCAACTGGATGTATCTTTCCAATTCCATATTTAATTCTCAGTCCTACTACCTAACAGTAGGTTGAAAAATCTACACAAGGCCTCTCCATGGGGCTTGGGCTTCCTCACAACATGGATGCTAAATTTCAGTTGCGATAGTCAGATAGTGAAGAAAATTGGTAATTTTTAAGCTATGTGGAAAATTACCTTAGTCAACACTGTAAGACAGTCTATTGAAATTTTATCTATTTTTTACTAAACAGGATAGGAACAAAGTGGCATTTGCCAGTGAATGGGTAACATGTAATATATACTGTGGTTAAAAAATAGAGCCCTCTGTAGAATTACAAGTTCAGTTTTGGCAGCATAATTTGAAAGAATAAAATAATAAGAAACCCTCATGTTTGTAGTAAAATGTTTTTACTACATATATAATAGTTTCCTGTAAACTATTATCTAATGTGAAAGGAGAAATACTCTTTATAAAATGAGTTCTACAATTAGGGCAAATCTAGAAGTATGCTTCTTTATATCTTACTGTGGTCTAAAAACTTGAACTCATGGGAAAGATTCTAAAAGGGAATGATTTCAATTTGGGAGGGAATACGGTAGGAAAACAAGCATGGAAAATGTTCTGGTTATCTACTTGTGTCTAACAAACTGTCGAAGCTTAGTGGCTTA
Organism: Mandrillus leucophaeus; assembly: GCF_000951045.1. Classification (NCBI taxonomy): domain Eukaryota; kingdom Metazoa; phylum Chordata; class Mammalia; order Primates; family Cercopithecidae; genus Mandrillus; species Mandrillus leucophaeus. The sequence goes on along the minus strand of NW_012105764.1, from coordinate 1,049,323 downwards.
AAGTCACTATTTCTTTCATTTCCCTCTCCATAATGTAGATCATGAGTTTGGGAATGGCCCCACAGGGATTACTCCAGGGCAGTTCAGGCTGTGGCATCCACTTCTGAGATGGTTTCTTTATCCATATATTTGGCACATCAGTGCTCCTTGGCCTTTTACTCTCTCTCTCCACGTGGTGTCTCACTGCTATGGACTGAATGTTTGTTCCCTCCCCTGCCAAATTTGTGTGTTGCAATCCTAACCCCCACTGTGATAGTACTAGGGGTTGGGGTCTTTGGGAGGTCGGGAGGGTTTGGCCCTCACAAATAGGATTTGTGCACTATAAAAAGGGGAGGATACATGGGTTGCTCTCTCTACTCTCTGCCAGAGATGCCACCTGCAAACCAGGAAGCAGGCCTTTACCAAGCACTGGATATGGTGGCACTTTGGCCTTGTACTTCCCAGCCTCCAGAACTTTGAGTAATACATTTCTGTCACTTAAACCTCCTACTTCATAGAATTCTGTTATAGCAGCCCCAGCTGACCAACATATCTTCAGGGCCCCTGCAGATGAATTATGCTTCACACAGCTAGGTGGCTTTAAGATGGTGGCCTAGGGCTGTCAGAGACTGGTGTTCCAATAAGCCCTGGCAGAATCTGCAAAGCTTTTCCTACTTGCCTCAGAAGTCCCAGCATGCCACTTCTACTATATTCTCTGGGCCAAGCATGTCATTAAGGCCAGTCAAGATTCAATGGGAGAAGCAACAAAGATTCTGTGGACAACTTTAATCCATTAGAGTCTGCTTTTGGCCACAAATTATTTACATTCCTACCAAACACACAATACATTCATGTATACCAAGGCCCATGGAACTCATTCTTTTTCAGCATTGGCTTGAAGCCTAGGATCTGAATAGTCAAATCAGGTCCAGATGTGCATGAGTTCCTCAGGTGCAGTTCCCTGAGTACAATTCATGTCAACCCGAAGACCTGTGAACTGCAGTCATATTTCCTCCCCCTGCCCCCAACACCCAACATAAAATGGTAGACCGGGCCTAGGAAAACCAGGTAGTCCCTCTGGTTCAAAAAGAGGGGAACAGAAGTCACATAGGTAGTCACAGGTAAGGAGCAATTATGAAATCTGGCCGGACATGTGTGAACTGCTTCTTAATTAGGGCCCAGAACTGTTCCCTGGGGGTGACTCTCTGTGGCTATTCACTCTTCCTCATGGATTCTTGCCTCTGCCCTTGGTCTCCCTCCCCTTTCGATGAGTAATAGTCCCTTTTTCCAGCTAAATAATCCCTTTTTCCAGCTAAGTAGTTTTTTTGCCTGCTTTCTCCTCAAAGAAATTCAAAGATTAGAAGGTCTGTTTCATTTTATAATCTCTTTTTCCCTCTCAGATGAAACTAATACAATTTGTTGGTCAGTCAATGTACCAAAGCCAGTCCATATTCAAGTAAAGAAAAGGGAATTTTACTGTAACTCTATGGCAGGAACAGCAAAGAGTTTGCAATCACCATTAAAGATTTCAAGAATTTGAGGCTTGAGAGATTAGGGCTGTCCATTTGATGTTAGAATTTTACTCATGCTAAAGATATTTTCCCTCCTTGAATGCACCATTATGCTGTCTTGAAAAAATTTTCAGAAATTTGTAGGGTCAATCAGGGAACAGAGACGGCAATAGTTTTTAAAGATACCAAAATTTATGTATGTATTCATTAGTTTTGTTCTTTTACTAAATTTGAGGTCACCACAATATGGAAATCAATTATTACATTTATTGTGGAATATTCCTAGGCACTCAGACACTGGATATTTCCATAACTGATTACTGAATTTTACTGGGTATTTGGATTTTCTTGAATCCAGAGAAATACAGCATTTTATTTATTTATTTTTGAGATAGTCTCACTCTATCATCCAGGCTGGAGTGCAGTGGCACGATGTTGGTTCACTGCAACCTCCACCTCCCAGGTTCGAGCGATTCTTGTGTCTCTGCCTCCTGAGTAGCTGGGATTACAGTTGCCCACCACCATGCCTGGCTAATTTTTTTATTTATAGAAGAGGTGGGATTTTGCCATGTTGACAGGGCTGGTCTCAAACTCCTGACCTCAAGTGATCTGCCCTCCTCGACCTCCCAAAGTGCTGGGATAACAGGTGTGAGCCACTGTACTCGGCCAGCACTTATATTTAATGTGACAGATAGTATATATTTGAAAGCATGTAACCAAAGGAACAGAAATTTCCAGTCTTATGTGGTGCTGGCTTAATGGAGAAAAATCCATGGAAAACTCACACTTTTGTCTGTATTCCCACAATCTGGTTAGTGTCATTTGTGAAACTCCCGCTGATATAGGAGGAAAAGGGATCTAGGATCCCCAGTAATTAAGACCTTGTAGGAAGAAAGAAAGCTCCTGTTAAAAATCCCCATTCTTCATATTTCTGATATTTTTTTGATTAAAAAAAAATCTTTCTCAAATAAAAAAGGAGCAAGATGAAATTTCTTTCCCAGAGATAATGGGAACTTCAAGACACATTTCTAACTACCATCTATGGTCACCATGAACTTTATAAAACATGTTTTCTATTAAGTTTGTAGAGATGTCAGGCTTTGCTGAAAAACTGATGTATTTATGTGTGCATACTAAAACTTTTAAATATGTTAAATGGATGTAAAATCAAACTTATTGACCAAGCTTTCTCAATTTTGTTGCATAGACAGTTGAATCTTAATCTTACCACAGTCTAGCTTTTGCCATTTTCTCAGCAGCCTGATAACTATTTGGCATTAAGGTGTTGTTCTCACACTTAGCGTAGACAGACATGTTGTCCAGCACACATGTAGAACTGATGGGAGAAATGAGATAATGACTTGATAACATGCATATGTTCCTCACTTTGAGTATGAGGTTGGGCAAATATCATTTATGACAGATTTGGAACCCTTATCCAAGTCGGACTAAACCAAGCCAAATATCATTGGCAATTTTCTTCTATGAATCAGATATTTCTCATGAAGCAGCTAACTTCTGACTTAGAAATAATTATTTCTAAAACCAATGCACTTCTGTTTACATATTCAGAAGTAACTATCGGTGAAATGCAGATAATCCTTTGCAGAAGCTCTTGCTAATTTGGAAGCTGGACAGTGATCAGACAAACAAAATAAAAGAAGGCATGTTCATAAAAATATAGGGTTTAGAAAAAGCAACGAACATGTTTATATTTTACTGGAGGGAGATGGTATCTGATAAGTTATTCTAATCAGCAGAATTGCTGCTGCCAACGTGTGAGAAAATAAACTGGTCACCAAACTCCGGCGGACTTCTCTGCAGAGTCTGGTGTTGTCGATAAAAAATTGTTGCGTGTCTTCCCCTTCCCCCACAATATGATACTGGAATTTGGAGTTGGATAAATACCTAAAGTTGATCTAGTGATTCCATGATCTAGGCAGTTTAAAATGCTTTCTCATTGCTCCTGGAGTTAGTGGCAGAGTGAGGTCTTTTGACCCAGCTTAACCTATTTTTGAGCACGTAATGCTGCCAACCTGTATCCCACTGTTTTTGTTCTTCCTCAACTATATTTTTTATGAGAGTGATTTTATGAATTGAGTTATTTAAGAAACATGGCTGCATTGTGCTAGGAACCACAGATACAAGAATGAAGAAGAAAATTTTTCTGTCCTTAAAGATCTTACTCTCTAGAAGGAGATAAACAGCAAACAAAATGTTAAAAATACAATGACATTAGTAATAAATAGGAGTATTTAAAAGATGCTATGAGAGTATGAAGAAGATAGAACTCTGCTTTGAGGATCAAGAAGAATCTTGCAGAGGAGGTAACATTTGAACTGGGATTTAGAGATGAATAGACATTTCTAGGCAAAATAGAAAGAGGACACTCCAAATGGAGTGAAAAGTATGGACACTGGAATGGGAGTTTAAAGAAGCAAATGCTCAAGTCTTGTTCTCAACCCCAGCAAGGTGGGGAACATGGACAAGGCTTCCACTGTGGACAGACTTGGAGAAGACGTCTGATGGTCTTTCAAAAGACCAGAGAGAGGAGACATTGGTATGAGGGACGCTGAAAGACATTAGTAGGAATACAAAATTGAGGGATAAGGTCAAGTAGAGTCAGGCTACAGTTAGGAGAAATAGGATTCGTCACTATTCTAGATATATGTGTGAAATTAAGACATGAATGGAAAAGGAACCGAAGGTTCAGCATAAAGAAAAGTTGGCATAATGAATGAAAGGTAGGGAGAGAGAAATGAGAAATAGGGTACCAGTGGATAAAGCATGACAGTTCTACAGCACTTTTTTGAGAGCAGGAATCTGTTTTCTAATCACACCCAAAATAGGCAAACACGCTATAGGTGGTTACTTAAGGACCTGCATATTTGGAAAACCTATAAAATATCTGTGTATGGAAGAAGTTCTGAGAGCATGTCGTAGCATGGAGGGAAATGAGGATGGAGAGGCAGACAGTGATAATATCACAAACATCCTTATAGTCTCTGCTAAGGAGTTGGGAATTCCTCTGAAGTTATTTAGAAGACATTGAGGGATATTTAGTGTGATTTTAATTTTAGAACATTTTTTGGAAGCAGTGTCTAAGATGAAATTATGGGTATAGTCCAGAACTGGAATATAGGGCAATTAATTAGAAGACTATACCAATAATTGTTTTTCAATTCTGATGCTCTAAAGAGTGCTTTTAGTTCTTTTTTCTTTTTTTAGAGTTGAGGTCTCACTTTGTCACCCAGACTGGAGTTGCGGTGTTATGATTGTGGCTCACTGAAGCCTCAAACTCCTGGGCTTAAGTGACCCTCTCACCTCAGCCGCGTGAGTAGCTGGGTCTACAGGTGCATAGCACCACGCCTGGCTACCTTTTTGAGTAACGGAGTCTTATTTTACTGCCCAGGCTGGTCTTGAGATCCTGGCCTCAAGTGATCTTCCCACCTTGGCTTCTTAAAGTGCTGGGATTACAGGTGTGAACCACTGCTCCAAGCTTGTTTATTTTTTTAATGACCAATAATAATTGTATACATTTATGGGGTACAATGTGATGTTTCAATATATGTATACATTATGGAATGATTAGGCCAAGCTAATTAGCATATCCATGACATCCCCTACTTATTATCATTACTTTTTGTAGTGAGAACATTTAAAATCTATCTTTCAGCTATTTTGAAATACACAATACATTATTAATTATGGTCACCCCTCTGTGTTATACACAGCATATGTTATATAATTATCTACCTCCTGTATAACTGAAACTTTGTATCTTTTGACCAACATCTCCCCTTTTCCCTATTAGCTCCCAACCTGCACGTATCCTGGGCTGTGGTAACCACGATTCTACTCTCCCATGATGTTGACTTCCAGGTTTTACATATGGGTGAAATCATACAGTATTTGTCTTTTTGTACCTGGCTTATTTCACTTAACATAATGTCCTCCAGGTTCATTCATGTTTTCTCAAATGACATTTTTTTTTTTAAAAAAGACAGTATTTCTTTGTTATATATATCACATTTCCTTTAGGCATTCATTTATTGATAGACACTTAGGTTGCTTCCGTATTTTGGCAATTTGAAGTCTTTTGTGGCTCCATACAAATTTTAGAAACTTTGTTTTCATTTCTGTAAAAATGGCATTGAAAGTTTGATGAGAATTGCACTGAATCTGTAGATTGCTTTGGGTAGTATGTACATTTTAACATCTACCATTTAAGATGGGAGATTTGGGACATTTGAATCTCCCAAACCATGAGCAAGGGATATCTTTGCATTATTTTGTGTTTTCTTCAAATTTTTCATTAATATTTTCTAGTTTTCAGTATATAGATTTTTCAACTCCTTGGTTAAATTTACTCCTAAGTATTTTTTAAGGCCATTGTTAATGGGATTTTTTTTAAATTTATTTTTTGGATAGTTCATTGTTAGTGTACAGAATGCTGCTGACTTTTGTACATTGATTTGATGTACTGCAATTTAATTGAATTTGTTAATCCTAAAAGTGTTTTTTTTCTTTTCCCTTCTTTCTTTTTTTTTTTTTTTTTTTTTTTTTTTGTGGAGTTGTCAGGGTTTTGTGTATACAGACAGTCCCTGACATGATGGTTTCACTTAGTTTTTCAACTTTATGATGGTGTGAAAGCTATACACCTTTAGTAGAAACTATACTTCTCTCGTGATGCTAGGTGGAAGCAGTGAAACACAGCTCTCAGCCACGGATTTTCAACTTATGATATTTTCTTGGGACATAACCCTGTTCTAAGTCAAGGAACATCTGTATAAGATCATCATGTTGTCTGTAAACAGAGACATTTAACTCTTCCTTTCTAATTTGGATGCCTTCTAATTCTTTCTTTTGCCTAATTGCTCTGGTGAAGACTTACAGTACTATGTTAAATAGAAATGATGTAGCCGGCATCCTTGCCTTGTTCCCAATCTTAGAGGAAAAGTTTTCAAATTTCCACGCTGAGTACAATGCTAGCTACAGACTTGTCATATGTGGCTTTTATTGTATTGAGGCACATTCCTTCCATAGCTAATTTGTTAAGAGGGCTTTTTCTTTTTTATCATGAAAGGATGTTGAATTTTGTTAAATGATTCTTATGCATCTATTGAGAGGTTTATGTAGTGTTTGTTTTTCATTTTGTTTATATGGTGTATCACATTTATTAATTTGCATATGTTGAACCATCCTTGCATTCCAAGGATAAACCCCACTTGACCATGGTGAATATCCTTGTAATATGTTGTTGAATTTGATTTGCTAGTATTTCGTTGAGAATTTTGTATCTATTTTCATCAGGGATATTGACCTGCAGTTTTCTTTGCTTGTGTGTCTTTACCTGGTTTTGGTATCAGGGTAATGCTGGCTTTATAAATGAATTAGAAAGTTTTCCCTCTTCTTCAATTTTTTTTGGAAGAGTTTGAGAAATATTGGCATTAATTCTTTTAAAAATGTTTAGTAGAATTCAGCAGTGAAGCCATGAGGTTCTGAGCTTTTCTTTGATGACAGACTTTATTACCAAACCAATCTCCTTACTTGTTTATTGAACTGTTCAAATTTTCTATTTATGATTCAGTTATGGTAGGTTATATGTTTCTGTACTTTTTAACATTTCTCCTAGGTTATCCAATTTGTTGGTATATAATTGTTCATAATAGTCTCTTATGATCTTTTATATTTCTGTGGTATCAGTTTAATATCTTTTTTATTCCTAATTTTGTTTGAGTTTTTTCTTTTTTATTGTTAGTCTGGCTAAAGTTTTGTCAATTTTGTTTATGTTTTCAAAAAAAAAAAAACAACTTTAGTTTTATTGATACCTTCAATCTTTTTCTAGTGTCTATTTATTTCTGCTCTGATCTTTATTATTTTCTTTCTTCTATCTCTAGGCTTAGTTTATTCTTTCTAGTTATTTGAGGTGTAATGCTAGGTTGTTTATTTGAAATACTTTTTAAATGTAGGCATTGATTGTTATAAACTTCTTAAAACTACTTTTGCTGCATCCCATATGTTTTGGTACATTGAATGTCTATTTTCATTTGCAGAGACTATGTCAATAATTCTGGTGCAAGCTTATGAGGACCCAAATTAAGGCAGTAGTAATAGAGATAGTGAGAAAAAATTGAAAAATATTTAGATGCCAAAACAGACATATAAAAATGATCATATGTAAGAGATGAGTGTATTAGTCCGTTCTCACACTGCTGTAAAGAAATACCCGAGGCTAGGTAATTTAGAAAGAAAAGAGGTTTAATTGATACATGGTTCCATGGGCTGTACAGGTAGTATGGCTGGGGAGGCCTCAGCAAACTTTCAGTCATGGTGAAAGGTGAAGGGGAAGCAGGTATGTCTTACATGACTGGAGTAGGAGGAAAAGAGAGTTGGAAGAGGTGCCACACACTTACAAACATCCAGATCTCGTCAGAACTTACCCACTATCGTGAGAACAGTGAAGGAGAAGTCTGCGCCCGATCCACTCAGCTCCAACCAGGCCCCACCTGCAACATTGGAGATTGTAATTCGACATGAGATTTGGGTGGAGACGTAAACCCAAACCACCTCAATGAGAGAAAGTGGAAAACAGAATTACTTTCAGTGTTCAGCTTGAGAGATCTATTAGAAGAGATTTACTGCTGTAACAGTAACTCATAATCTTAATGTGCTTAACCCAATAAAGGTTTATTTTTTCTCATGGGACAGTCCAATTTGGTATGGTGGATAGGGGTGTCCTTGCTGTATACAATCATTCAGGGCACCAAACTTCTTCTATTTAGTGGCTCTGCAATCCCACAGGGCTTCAGACTCTGCTTCTGGGTCAGAGTCAGATGGTTAATAAAGAACGAAAGCCTAGGGGATTGTGAAATGTTTTTTAGAATCCAGGCATGGAAATGGTTCATCTCACTTCTGCTGAAATTCCATTGGTCAGAACAGATTCATATGGCCATGCCTAATTGCAAAGAAGCCTAGAAAAGTTGGTCTCTCTGGATGTCCAGGAGGAGAAGAAAATGAAGTTTCTGGAGACATAAGCACAGACTGTCTTTCCAATGACCAAGTATATTTATCACTATTCCTCTTTCACTTAGACATTTATCCTTTTCCCAATGGAGACAGCTTAAAGTCCCATCCAGTCACTCATTCTGCTCAAAGTGCAGAATCTTCAGATGATTTACCGTGAGATATGTGTCCCTTCCCAGTCTGGTGACTTATGGTCTGTAATAACAAATTTTCTACCTCCTCCACACCTGCATACCATTGTGTGATAGAGACTGAATAAGCACAGATAAACACTCATTTAGAAAGAGACAGTGGGAAAACATGTAGTCACTGGTGTATAGCAATTCTGAAATCCACTAGACAGACATTGTGAAAAGCCCTTTCCTTGGAGGCAGAAGAAGTTCTTTGATTAGTCCTGGTTCTCTTCTCTGGGAGCAGCTTCTGGTCTATGATCCCTTTCTGCCCTCTGGGATGTTGCCTATTTGTATATTCCTTGACCACATTTGAAGTAGATGTTGGGGAGTTTGTCTTTCTTGAAGAAAGCATTATTTCATAGTCCATTCTTGCTTGAGGGATGTTTTAAGGCTCACTGAACATTCACATGCATTTTTAGACCAGGGTATTAATTTTTTTGTCAGAACAACTTTTCAAAAACAAACAAACAAACAAACAAAAAACAAAAAAACATAGTAGCCTCCTGATTTTATTGTTTCCAGACAGTTCCATGTGCCAATAACCACATTCAAGTTTCTTTGCTAAACTAGTTCTCAGATTCACTTTTTTTCATTTTAAAATTATTTCTCATTTCCGTGTTTTCCTTTCAATATAACAGAGGCTACCTATGTCTATATGCAATAATTAGCATGGATAGGAGGTTAGGACACTTAATCAGTTTTTGCCAAGGTTGAGATGTTTCGTTTAACTGAGAAGCTTTACTTGACATTTTTTGCTTTCTTTCTCAGTTTATCTCTTATTATTAAAGGTCTAGTAACAGTAGCTTTTTCTAAACTTCTATACTCTCTTCCATTTCTACTAGTAAGCAAGCCAATTCTTTTTTGAGCTCATTGCTTTCCTGTAATACCTTGCCTAAGCAAGCCCATAACAGGCATTCTGATTCTTCCTGGCTACTTCTCCTAGATCTTGAGATTTTGTTGGCAAGTGGTCTGTCTTCTAAATTGTCATGGGCAACAGTTTTATTAAATATTTTCGTGTTGCATAACATGATTTGCCATCTTTTCAGAACCTATGGCAGCTAAAACCTATGACAGCTGTATCTTTACTGCTTGATTTCCAACTGCTAAGCCAGTGCCATGTATTTTTGGTATTTATTATCATAGTTTCTCACTTCAAGATACCAATTAATTAGGAAAGGCAAACGTTTATGATTATAATCTCCCAGACCTCAATGTCCCAATACAATAAAGTTTTTCTTCCTCATATGTCAGTCTAATAATAGTCTGTCATGGGGAATGGTTCTATTCTAAATAGTCATTCAGGGACCAGGGCTCTTTCCTTTTAGTGCCTTTGCCATATCTCAGTGCCTTGCTGTCTTCACTAGATTCTGTGCAAGTGACTGTCAGACAAAGGGAGGTAGAATATAAAGAATTAAGAACCGGGAGGGACAAACGTATTTTGTATCCACATTCTACTATTGATAGAGTCAGCTACATGGCTACACCTAACTGAAAAATCTGGGCAATATTTTAATTTTTTTCTTAGATTGGCAAATACAAATTGTATATGTGTATACAATTTGTACAACATGATGTTTCAATACATGTATACATTGTGGAATGGTGAAATCAAACTAATTAATATATGCATTACCTCACATACTTTTTTTGTTGTTGTTGTTTGTTTTTTGTGGCAAGAACACTTAAAATGTACTCCCTTTGGCCAGGTGCAGTGGCTCACAGCTGTAATCCTAGCACCTTGGGAGGCCGAGGTGGGCAGATCATGAGGTCATGAGTTTGAGACCAGTCTGGCCAACATGGTGAAACCCCCTCTCTTCTAAAGGTACAAAAATTCAACCAGTCATGGTGGTGCACACCTGTAATTTCAGCTACTCGGGAGGCTGAGGCAGGAGAATCACTTGAACCTGGGAGGTGGAGCTCGCAGTGAGCCGAGATCACGCCATTGCACTCCAGCCTGGGTGACAGAGTGAGACTCCGTCTCAAAAAGCTAATCCCTTTGCAGTTGTCCAGGATATTATATGTTGTTGTTAACTATAGTTGCCATATTGTACAATAGATCTCTTGAGCTTATTCTTTCTATGTAACTGAAATTTTGTATTCTTTGACCAATATCACCCCTCCCTGCAACCACCCCAGACCTTTGTAATCACCATTTTACTTTCTGTTCCTACGAATTCAACTTTTTCAGATTCTACATATAAGTGACATCATGTGGTATTTGTCTTCCTGTGCCTGGCTTATTTTACTTAACATCATATCCTCCAGGTTCATCATGTTGTTTCAAATGACAGAATATCCTTCTTTTTAAAGACTGAGTAGTATTCCATTGTGTGTATCTATTACATTTTCTTTATCCATTCATCCATTGATAGACACTTATGTTGATGCTATATCCTGGCTCTTTTGAATAATGCTGCAGTGAACATGGGAGTGCAGATATTTCTCTAACATACTGAATTTATTTCCTTTGAGTATGTATCCAGAAGTGGGGTTGCTAGGTCAGATGGAAATTCTATTTTTGGTTTTTTGGAGAAACTTTCATATGGTTTTCCATAATGATTTTACTAGTTTCCATTCTCACAACAGTGTAATCTGGTTTTTTTTTTTTCTCCATGTCTTTGCCAACACTTGTTTTGTTTCATGTTTTTGATAACAGGCATTCTAACAGATGTGAGGCGATATCTAATTCTAGTTTTAATTTTCATTTTCCTGATGATTAGTGATGTTGAACATTTTGTTTCACATACCTATTTTAGCCATTTTTATGTCTTCTATTAAAAAATGTCTGTCTGGGTACTTTGTGTTTCTTTTAATAGGATTGTTTTCTCGCTATTGGATTGTTTGAGATTCTTATATATTTTGGGTATTAACTCCTTATCAGATAAGTGGTTTGCAAATATTTTCTAATTTGTGACTTGTCTTTTCACTCTGTTAAATCTTTCTTTGCAGTGCAGAAACTTTTTAGTTTGGTATAATTTCATTTGTTTATTTTTGTTTTTGTTCCCTGTGCTTTTGGGGTAGTATCAAAAAAATCACTTGGCAATATTTTCTATTTATGTTCAGGAAGTAAAAAAAAAAAAAAAAATAGGGTTTACCACAACTGCCTAGGTAAATGACTAGGAGGTACAGTACTACTTACTTTGATTTAAAAAAAAAAAAATACTGGGAGTGGCAGGTTTAGATGTATACATTTAGGGAAGAAGGGTGTGTTCGGATAGATGGTGTGATTTTAACCTGTTGATTTTGAAGTGTCTCTGACTCATCCCATGAGCGAGTGCAGAAAATAACCATAAACATCAACCTGGAGATCAGAGGGAAGGTATAGTTTTTAGCAATAGATTTGTTAGTAATTTACAAATAGGTTAATAACTTAACCATCCAATGCAATTTTACTACATCTATTGCTTCTCAACCTCAAATCATCTCTTACTCTCAGACTACTTCCTTGCCCCGATTTTTTGTTCATTTTCCATTGTCTCTCCTTCTTTATTAGCATTTTTACTTTTCCTATTTTTTACTTTCTTCTTTTTCTTTACTCTCTTCACATTCTGCTAGTATTCCTCTTTATTTGAAGTATGTCAGTCTGTATCCTAACAAATATAATTTTAAAACAATAGCGTATTTAAGTTTTAAATTAAGAAATATGCCATTAAAGATAAATGCATACATTTTAGAATGGGTATTTAATAATAACCTAGAAAAGCCATAGACATTGATTATTACCATGTGTATTCATACTTAAGCTGGCAAAACTTTTTCTGAAAGAAGCTGGGTAGCAACTCTGGATTTCACATTTCTAAACATCATACTGATATTTTTCCAAGTTGGTGTCCAATATAATTAATCTCTAGAGTTTTTTGGGGTTTGCTTTAACTGTGGCAGATGTTTGTATATTCTCCTTTCTCTCTTGTTGCAAAAGACACACAAGAAAGATAAACTTTGTATTTGATTTCATGTACTTAATAAGCAGTTACAAAAGCTCTTCATCAGACTTCTTATGGTCTTTAGCAATGACTTAAATACCTTTTGGTAAGCCGTATGTAGCTAATGAACCACTGGTTCTATGAAAGAAACAAAAATAATTAGCATAGAAAAAAAGACAGTGATATTAAAGGTGTCATTGGTAATGTCATGGAGTTGTACCTAAAGGAGCTGTGCCATGAACTTCTAATCAACATTGTGCAGTTCGTACTAACAGGAAAGTACTGGTTAGAAATTAGAAAGAATTATATCAGTCAGCAATGTCACAAATTAAGTTGAAATGAGTAATCTGTATGTATGTTACCTCACTGTGAAGAATCCGGGATGGCAGCACTAAAAACAATCTGGCCCAGAAGTATTGTAGCAGTATCTTCACATAAAAATTGTTTGGGGGATGTTCTTTTTTTTCCTTTCCTACTTTATTTTAGGGCTCTGTGGTATCCTTTTGAAGAGTTGAAGGTGATTTCCTTTCTTGGTGTGACTTCTAAGTCTGACCTGGTGAACAACGGAAGGGCTTTCTTCACTCCATTGCTTTTCTGAAGCAACACTGACAAGAAACCAAGTTCAAATTTGTTTCATTTAAAGAAGTTAACAGTTACCTGAAATCTGTGTGACTCCTACTTCCAGAATATGAATGGAATACATATTCTAAAAAGTCTTCACACTGAGAAATATGTGTCCTGAATAAGCAACAATAACAGCAAGACATGTATTGCCCAGATCACAAAGAAGGAAGAGGAGCTTCCCCTCTGTGGGTTAAAAAAAAGGGAAAATAAAACATAGTAAGCATAAATTAACTGAAATAAGGGTGGTAGGTAAAATAGAAAACTCAAACTGCCTTAGGAGTAAGTATCAAAGTCAGGAACTTAAAGTTTGGAAATTAATGGCAATGAAAGAAAATGAGAGAGACATGAACTGGACCTGTAGGGAAAGCAGCTGAACTTAATATGATTGAAGTGATGACAGATTTTCTTTTTTGATTATGACTGACTAGATAAATGTACCAACTCATTGAGAGCAAAGGAATAACAATAATACTGTCAATGTTCCTAAGACTTCTTTTTTTTTTTTTTTTGACATGGAGTCTCGCTGTGTGGCCTGGGCTGGAGTACAGTGGCACAATCTAGGCTCACTGCAAATTCTGCCTCCCGGGTTCACGCCATTCTCCTGCCTTAGCCTTCTGAGTAGCTGGGACTACAGGTGCCCGCCACCACGCCTCGCTAATTTTTATATTTTTAGTAGAGACAGGGTTTCACCATGTCAGCCAGGATGGTCTGGATCTCCTGACCTCATGATCTACCCGCCTCGGCCTCCCAAAGTGCTGGGATTACAGGCGTGAGCCACCGCACCCAGCCAAGACTTCTTAATAAAAACTAGGGGAAGCTAGGACACAATGGAATAATGGATTCTAAGTGCTGAAAGAAAATACACCATCTAGAATTCCATATTTAGTGAAAATATCTTTTAACAATAAAGGTAGAATGAAGACATTTTCAGAGAAAGAAAACTTGAGAGATTTTTTTCACCATAGTATTTGTGCTAAAGAAAATAATAAAGGGTATTCTTCAAGGGGAAGAAGAATGATGAGAGATACAGAAAAGGCGTAAAGAGAAGTGAAAAGTTTAAACATGTAGATAAACCTAAGTAAATATTTGATGTTTCAAATAATAAAAATACTATCTTATGAGACATATATAGAACTAAAATACAAGATGAAAGAGCATGAAAGCCACAAGAAAGGAAATGCAACTAAGGAATTATAAGGTTCTTCCATCATAAAAGTACTAATTTATGTCTCCCATCAATTTAGATGCAAACATACTTAACCAAATATTAGCAAATGAAACCCACCAATGTATAAAAATAATTTTACTTTGTGACCAAGTGGGGTTTATTCCAGGTACGCAAGACTAGTTCAATATTTGGAAATAAATCAGTTTAACCCACCAAATCAGCAAGCTAAACAAGAAAAATCATATGATCATAAAAGTTGATGCAGAAAAATCATTGGCAAAATCCAATGCTCAGTCAAGATAAAAACTTTTTACAAGTCGAGAATAGAGGAGAAATTACTCCAACTTGAAAAATAGCCTTTAGAAAAACAAACAAATTTACAACGAATATTATTTTTAACGATGAAAGATCGAATGCTTTTCCTCTTGACTAAAAACAAGGCAAATATATCTGTTCTCCCCACTCTTATTCAAAATAGGGCTGGAACTAGTCAAGAAAAAGAAAAGGCATAAGGATTGGAAAGAAAAAGTGAAACTTTTTATTTACAATTTTATTTATAGGCAATGCCAAGAAATTTATAAATATTCCTAGAACTAATAAGTGAATTCAGTAAGGTGTCAATATAATAAAAATCCATTTTGTTCCTATACACTGTCAATGAACAGGCAGAAACTAAAAATAAATACAGTACCATTTATAATCACTCTAAATGAAATGCTTAGGTATTCACTTAATGAAACAAGGAATGTATATATGCTGGAAGTTATAAAATTCTGATGAAAAAGCTGAAAGAAGATCTAAATAAACAAAAAGTCCTATCTTGTCCATTGATTAGAAGAGTTAACATAATAAGTATATCAGTTCTTCTCATATCTATCAGTTTAGTGTGGTTCCTGCCAATGCCCCATCAAAAGTTTTGCGTAGACATAGACAAGGTTACATAAAATTTATGTGGAAAGGAACAGACCCTAGAATAGCTAAAGCAATCTTTATAAATAATAAAAAGTTGGGGGAAATTACTCTATCCAATGTTAAGTCTTATTATATGACTATAGTAGTCAGGACAGTGCCATATTGGTAGAAGGGTAGACATACAGCTCAGTGGAACAGAATAGAAAACATAGGAACAAAGTCCCACAAATATGTACCATTAATTTTTAGGACAAAAAACCAAGAAGTAGAAGGAGGATAGGCTTTTCACTTTAAAAATGACAAAATTTTGGAAATAAAGAGCCGATTAATAGTTGCCAGGGATTAAGAATGGGGGTGGGGGCAATATAGAACTTTTGTGGCATTGGAACAGTTTCATATTTTTATTGTGATGATAAATATGCAATTCAGGCAATTTTTAGTCTTTGAAAGCAAACCCAAACCTTGTAAGGTCAATGTACTTTCATCAAAAACTTTGTACAATCACTTCACCAAAAAACACTGAATCTACATAAATGTTTCCAACCAAGTTAGAATTATTTCCCCTTTGACAGTATGACAGTGGATATATTATATGACCACAGCTTCAATGATTACCGGGCCATTAGACATATCTCAGAAAATTTATCCAAAGTATATTAAGAAAAATGTTACCTATTTCATTTTGAACTTCATCATTGTGTTCAATTGCTTCTTGCTTTTCTTTTTCTGCAAAAAAATGAGCAAAAACCTTAATTCTACAATAAATTTACCTAATTTCCAGATGTTAATACTAAATATATGGGCCTACACAGGTGATAAAATTATATAAAATTATATAGAATTTAATATACAGATGCAAATGAGCACAAGTAAACTGGGGACATCTGAATAAGATCAACAGATTATATCAATGTCAATAGTTTGATTGTGACATTATACTATAGTTTAGCAATATGTTATCTTTTTAAAAAAATGGAGCAAAGAATACAAGGATTTCTCCATATTATTTCTTAAAATTATTTCAACTGCCTGTGAATATATGATTATTTCAATAAATAGTTGAATTTTTAAAAAACGAACCAAAAAACAGAAAGAATAGAAAAAAAAAAAACCCATAAGTACAGGTCAAATAAAAACCTATTGTGTTTAGACGAAATACCAAATACAATAGCGATTATGTCAAATGTAAATGGACAAAATAACAAAAAGACAAAGGTTGTAAAATTGAAAAATCTGTAGCTTAAAGGGGACACACTTTAAATGTAAGAACATAGGAAGTTTGAAAGTGAAAATATATAATTAAAAGGATAATATATGCAAAAAGACTAGTATGAGTACGATTTTATTATATAATACAGATTTTAGGCAGAAAGCATCCTCAGAGCTAAAGAGTGGTATTTTATAAAGTTACCTGGGAAGTTATATAATTCTAAATTAGTATTAATTTGAAGAAATTAAACTCTTTCAAATTTATTGAGAACTAAATAAAACCAGAAATAATGAAGACTAGCTGAGGAAGAACAAAGTAGGAAGATGTACTTTATTAAAACACTAATAATTAAGATTGTGGCATTAGTATAATTATACACATATAAATGAATGGGACATTTATATGTGTATAAAGTTCAGAAACATACTCAAACATAGGTAGACAACTTGGTTAAAAGAGTGACTTTTGCAGAGAATTAGGGAAGGATGAACTTCTTAATAAGTGATGCTGGGTTTATGGATATTCATATAATCCCTACCAAAACCTTATACCTACCTCATAGCATATACAAGTATCAGTCCTGAATGGATTGCAAATCTTAATGTGACATATACAACATACAACTTCTAGAATCTAATATGGGAGGGAGGATATCTTCATAATCTTGAGTCAGGAATTACTATGCAAGCAGAAGAAAAAGTGTACTAACCACAGAGAAAAAGATTGTTAAATTAGACTATATTCACATTTTTAAAATCTGTTTATCAAAAACCACTATTAGGAGAGTTAAGCAGCAGAACTCCAGAATCAGATAAGATTTTTTTGTAGCATATATACCTGACCAATTACTCATATCCAGAACATATAAAGGATTTATACTAATCAAATTAGATAATCCAGTGGAAAATCAGCAAGACGTTTGAATGGGTATAGGAAACAGTATATCCAAATAGCCAATACACATGTGACAACATGGTTGAACCCACTGCAGGTCCCAGGGCAGCCACTGTGTTTGCTCTAAGAGACAGTCCTGCTTAGATGATCTCACAGAAGAGACCTTCCTAACTTGAATTATTACATGAGAGAGAAACTGTATTACATCTTGTGAAAAGCCATTATAATTTTGAGTCTCTGTGTTGCTATAGCTTAACCAATATATTAAAAAACAAATAGCAAAATCTGTCAAGCTTACCATAACACTAATATAGAAAGATTAATTGCATTTCTGTGCTCTGGCAAGATACAGAGAGTATAACTTACAAAAACATTAGATCTATACAAATTGATATGTAGAATCAAACCAAATTTAATAACAGAATTTTTCACAAAACTTGATAAATTGTTCTAAAATGGCCATGAAAGAGCAAAAGGCCAAGACTCACATGAAGAGCAAGGTGAGGGGGTTTAATTTAAAGACATCAAAAGTTATTATAAAACTGTAGCAATTTAATAATGTAACAATAGTACAGGAAAGGATACACAGGTCCATGCAAGACATTGAAATATTAGAAAGTGACCCATTCGTATCTAGAAATCTGTTATACAATGAGCAAAGAACTGTAGCGCAAAGAAAGAAAGGTGAACTCTTCAATAAGCTGTGCTTGGATTATTGGTTACCCATATGGGAAAAAAAGTAAAATTTCTATTTCATACTATACTAAAAACTTTATTCCAGATATTTAAAATATATTAATGTAAAAACACTAAAAAATTTTTAAAGGAAATATAGGAGAGAAATTTCATGACCTCATGAAGGGAAATTTTTCTTGAGAAAGACACCGAAAGGCAAAATCATCAAGGAAAAGATTAATACTTATCCTTTGCTTAAATTACAAACATCTGCTCATCAAAGGACATCATTAAAAAACAACAAGACATCACAATTCTGGGAAAAATGTATAAAGCCAACAAAGGATTTGAGCCTGTCAAAAATAACCACCTATAAGTTAATAAGAGGAAAACAAACAATTTAGTAGAAAATGTGGGCAAAAACAGATAAACTTTTCTTACAAGAAGAAACAAAAGGCCAAGAAATATATGAATATATACCTAGCCTCACTGGTAATATGAAAGACAAAATTAAGACCAAGGTCAAGTAGGATTTTCCATCCACTAGATTGCCACACATTAAAACACTGAAGGCTGGGCGCAGTGGCTCATGTCTGTCATCCCAGCACTTTGGGAGGCTGAGTTGGGCAGATAACCTGAGGTCAGGAGTTCAAGACCATCCTGGCCAATGTGGTAAAACCCTGTCTCTACCAAAAAATACAAAAATTAGCAAGGCTTGGTGTTGCGTGCTTATAATCCCAGCTACTTGAGAGACTGAGGTGGGAGAATCACTTGAACCTGGGAGGCAGAGGTTGCAGTGAGCTGAGATGGTGCCAATGTACTCCAGCTTGGGTGACAGAGTGAGACCCTGTCTCAATATAAACAAAAACAAAACACACTGGAGACTATTAAGTATTTTTTTTAAGAATTCTCTTATATGCAATGGATGGAAGTGTAAATTGGTATAACCATTTTGGGAAACAAGTTGTATTGTCTTGTAAAATTGAGTATCAATTTTTGGCATGGGAACTGAGCTACTATAAGACACTCTAAAAACCCTCGACTATGTTCACTGTTTATAGAAGCATCAATTGTAGTAGTGATGAACTGGAAACAACAAAAATTACTACTTTGAGAATGGATAAAGTGCGATAGAATGGAATAATTTATGGTAGTGAAGATTAGTGAACCATAACTACCAATGTCAACATGAATTAATTTCAAAACATAATGTTGGGAAAAAAATCCACAAATCATAGGAGTGATGAGGGGAACATAATAGGGAAAGACACCCAGGGTTCACCAGTTTGGTATTGCTTGATTTCTTAAGCTTAGTGGTAGTTGGTTCATGTTCATTTTATCATTGTTTATAATAATACATGTGTAGATTATACACATTGTATATATTTATATTGTATTATACATAAAAATGAATAAAATAATCAGTAGTTTCAGGTCTGCAACATGTAGTTAGGTAAAAAGTTAGACAGGAACACTTGTCATCAGATGACTTTATCCTCAGTTTGCTCTGCCATTTATTATGACATGATATG
Organism: Mandrillus leucophaeus; assembly: GCF_000951045.1. Taxonomy (NCBI): domain Eukaryota; kingdom Metazoa; phylum Chordata; class Mammalia; order Primates; family Cercopithecidae; genus Mandrillus; species Mandrillus leucophaeus. The sequence goes on along the minus strand of NW_012105764.1, from coordinate 1,029,696 downwards.
AAGAAAACTCAGTATGTGATGTTCCCTTATGTTGACCTGATGATAAATATGTTGCAAAAGTATATAAAATGCAGCCTCTCAGATGTTTTAGACCAAATTTGCCATTGATAAGGGTTGAAGATGTTGAATGGGTTGGAACTCCTTCATCACTTCTCCTGTTTGCCTGACAAATAATGTTCATCCACTGACAGCAGTTGATCTCCAATCCCTCAGAGGGTGTCTTAGTCAGCTCATGCTGCTATAACAAAGTATCACAGATTGGGTGGCTTTAACAGCAGGTGTCTATTTCTCACAGTTCTGGAGGCTGAGAAGTATGAGGTCAAGGTGACAGCAAATTTTATTTTTGGTTTACTGACAGCCTATTCTCCCTGTGTTGTCACATGGTGAAGAGAGAAAGAGTGTCTCCCTCTTCCTCTAAGAGTACTAATTCAATCACTGGGGCTTCACCTTCATGAGCTCATCTAAATCTAATTACCTCCCCAAGACTGCACCTCCAAATACCATTACATTGGGAATTAAGGCTTCAACATATAGATTTTAGGGGGATATAAACATTCAGTCTATAACAGAGAAATTGGACAAAGTCACAAATTCTTTCTATAAATACTACCCTGGGTAGCTACTGTCAACTAACAAAAATTAACTCTCAAACTGGAACTCATCTGCCTTCACTATACTAGACCACAGTTTAAGACTAACTACCGTACTGGACCACATATGTGTAAAGAGAGGAGTAGTTTTGTTTTAGTTATTCTAAGTTAAGAACCAGAACAAATGAAAAAGTTACAAAAAGGTAAAATCTGGAGAGAAAAACCCCCAAAACCAACCTTTTCATTGTTTACATTTTTTGACATAAAATGTACATACAGTTAAATGTACAAATATTAAGTATCTACTTTGATATGTTTGACAAATACATAAATACATGTGTCTCCCATAACCTATCAAGTTACAGACTTTTCCATCACACCAGAGAGTTTCTTGGTGACACTTCCCAGTTAATTTCCTCACTTTTCTATTTCCCATCACAAATAGTTTTACTTACAGGAGAACTTTATATAGAGAATCATATGGTATGGTCAATAATCCCCCCTTATCTGCGGTTTTGCTTTCTGCAGTTATCCTGTCAACTGCTGTCTGAAAATACTAAATGAAAAAGTCCAGAAATAATTTCTACATTTTAAATTACGTACCATTCCTAGAGGTCAATCAGGTTTGGTGGTATCTGAGGTTTCAGGTCTTGAACCATATTTCCCGAGGATAAGGCCGGGACTACCATGTCTGATTTCTTTCACTCAGGGTATTGGGTATGAGATTTATCCATGTTGTGTATTAAAAGCTCACCCCTTTTTCTTACAGAGTAGTATTTTTTTGTGTGACTATATCACAGATTGTTTGTTTTCCTGTTGATAGACATCTGTGTTGTTCCCAGTTTTGGGCTTTTATAAATAAAGCTGTTATGAACATTCATGTACTAGTGTATTTTGTGGACATGAGTTTTCATTCTCTTGGGTAAGTATCTAAAAGCGAGAGGCAGGTCCTAGGTTGATTTGTGTTTAATCGTATGGGAAACTAACAAGCACTTTTCTAAACTGATTGTTTCATTTACCACTGCCCACCAGTCTATGAGAATTCTTATGCTTCACATTCTCATTAATATTTGATGTTGTCAATATTTGAATTTTAACTATTTCAGTGGGTGTGTAATAGTAGCCAATTGCTCAATTTAATATTTACTAGCAGCCGGGAGTGCATGGTGGCTCACGCCTGTAATCCCAGCACTTTGGGAGGCCGAGGGGGATGGATCACAAGGTCAGGAAATCGAGACCATCCTGGCTAACACAGTGAAACCCTATCTCTACTAAAACACAAAAAATTAGCTGGGCGTGGTGGCGGGCACCTGTAGTCCCAGCTACTCGGGAGGCTGAGGCAGGAGAATGGTGTGAACCCGGGAGGCGGAGCTTGCAGTGAGCAGAGATCTGCCACTGCACTCCAGCCTGGGCAACACGGCGAGAAAAAAAAAAAAAAAAAAAAAAAAAAAAAAAAATTTACTAGCTAATTTAATACGCATTTTCCTGATGACAAATTATGTTGAACACTTTTTCATGTGCTCATTGGTCAGTTGTATATCTTCCTTTGTGAAGAATCTGCTTAAGTCCTTTGCCAATTTTTATTATATCTTTTGTCCAGATACATGTTTTGTGAATATTTTCTCTCAGTTTATGTTTGGCTATCATATTCTTCATGGTGACTTTTGGGAAGTATTTTTAAATTTTGATGGAGTTTACAGATATTTTCATTAATGGTTTTTGCTTCCTTTTATTCTATCTTAAAAAAAGTCAGCCTATGTCAAGGTCACAAAAACTCAAATTTTTTTTAGATGTTTTAAGTTTTGTATTTGTCTTTAGACTTATTATCCATCTAAATTATCTTGGCTTGTGTGTTGTGAGGTGATGATCAACATTCCTTTTTTTTTCTCAGCTGTATGCCAGTTGAAAATATTATACTTTTCCCAATGAATTACCTTGATGTTTTGTAGAAAATCAATTGACCTTATAACTGTGAGTCTATTTCTGAACTCTCTATTCTGTTTTGTTGAACTTTTTAATCTGTCTTCATGTTAAACCACCATATATTTATTATTGCAGCTTTATAGTAAGCCTTGAAGTCATGTGGTATGAGTCTTTCATCTTCGTTCTTTTCAAAAAACGTTTTTGCTATTCTAGGTTCTTTTTACTCCTATTTAAATTTTGAGTTAGCTTATACATTTCTGTTTAACAATGGCTGCCAGAATTTTGATATGAGCAGCTTGAAGTGCAGAGATTGATTTGGGGAAAATTGATATCTAGTATTGAGTTTTCCAATCTATGAACATGGTTTATCTCTCCATTTATTTAGGTCTTCTCTACTTTCTTTCAGCAATGTTGTTTTTCAGGGTAGAGGTCTTACACAGTTTTTATTAAATTTATTCCTAAGCATAGTATTTTAAAGAATACTGTATTTTAAATAATATATATAAATAATATATACATATGAGTATTCTGATACTATTCTGATATATATATAGAGTAGCTTTAAAAATTATGTTTTTTAATTGTTTACTTTAAAAATAGAGAAATACAGTTGGTTTTATAATTGTCCTTATATCCTATGACCTTGAGAAATTTAATTATGGTAGATGTTTTGTAGATATTTTAGAATTTTCTATGTAGGCAATTACAGTCAATAAATAGAGACAGTTGTTCTTTTTCTTTTTTTGCCTTATTACATTGACTAGGACCACCAATAAAATGTTGAAAATAAGTGGTGGAGTAGATATCCTTTCTTTCCTTTTTTTTCCAATATTAAACATTAAATATTTCACTATTATTTTAGCTTTAGGTTTTCTGTAAAATCCCTTTGTCATGTTGAGAAAGTTTGTGTTTATTATTAGTTTTGCTGAGAGCTTTTTACCAAGAACGGATTTTCAATTTTATCAAATACTTTCCCTGTATATATTGCAGATCATATTTTCTTTTGCTGGTCTTTTGATATTATAAAAAACAATGATTGTATATTGAATGTTGAACTAACCTTGTGTTACTATGATGGTCTTCACTTAGTCAAGGTGTACTATCTGTTTTAAATATTCTTGGATTTTATTTGGCAGTGGATTTTTTTTTTAAAGATATGTATATCTATATTCTTGACGGATATTGGTCTGTAATTTTTTTCTTGTAATATACTTAAGTTTTCATACTGGGCTGTACACTGGCCTAAGCAGGTTGTGAAATGTTTTCTCCTATATTTTCTGAAGGAGTTTATGTAATATTACTATTGCTCCTTCTTCAGATGTTTAATAGAATTCACCATGAATACATGTAGATTTTAATATTTCCTTTTTGTTGCTCTTTCCTTTCTAAGATTTCCACCTCAATCTTTGAGCTTCCTCTGGCAACCTCAGTCTTTGAGCTTCTCTCGCTAATAAGATTATGGCTTTCTACTTGAGTTCTAGCCTGTCCATGCCAAATGAGCAGTAGAGGACTGAAGTGAAAAGCCATATAAATGTAAATTTTACCTTGTGCGGTTCCCTGTTTTGTTTTCAGTCCCCTCTCACCAGTTTTGTTTGTTTTTGATTATTCTCTAGTGCCTTCAAATGTTTTTATATTTATATTTTTCCAGAGTTTATGACTATGAGGAAAGTTATGTCCAATATAAACGTCTCTATTACTTGGAAGTCAAATAAGTTTCTATCAGAAAAATGTTTTTAACTCCTAAAGCCAACCTATCATTTGAAGTAGCTTGCTGCATGAAGTATTGAGCTAACTGGACCCAGAATACTCAACAGGGGCTATATTAGCAGCTAATTTATCAATAATAGTTATCACATAATAGACAGCACATGGTACTAATAAAAATGAGTTTCGGATTAGAAAAACAATGGATTGGAGAATATAAATATACATATCTTAAAAAAACACTGGCAAATATCCCTTCAAATTATGTCTGAAGGTCTGAACATTTCACTCTTGTAATCAGTAAAATACAGTGCTTTAGGTACTTGTCAGAGAATGTAACCTCAATTTCACTGCCACTAAGACTTATTAAATGTTTTACTGAGAGAAGTTGCATTTATGTATTGTTTTTAAAAGAATATTCAATTCACACAAAGGTTCATGGTCATCCTGAGGGTAATCCAGATATAATATTAATATACTGTTGTGTTTACAAGTATTGGCCCTGGGGTTACACACCATGGACTCTGCTGCTTTTTACCTATGTGATCATGGGCAAAATACTCAAGTTTTCCATACCTGAGTTATCTAATATATAAAATAAGGGAGAGAATAATAATCCTTATAGGCTTCTTATATTCAATGTGTAATACATGAAAAGTTCTGAGAAAGTTTCTGACACATAAGGTATATTAAAGGTACATGTTATAACCACAGACCTCAATTCCTGAACCCAAATATGTTCTTATTTCATAAACCTGCTTTCCATTACGCTATCACTTTGCAGTAAGGGTCATTAAAGAATATCTTATAAACTTGTTATTATGTGTAGGTAATGACATTATTATCTCCACTTTGCACATGAGAAAACAGATGCTTAGAGAGTTCTGTAATTGATCCAAGGCCATTTTGTAATACTTACACCCAGACCTGCATGATTCCATGCTCTGCTGTTAACCATGAGGCCATGTTTTATTTGGCCTGACCAATCTCAAGCATGACAGAGCACTGACTGGCTTGCTATGGATCTACAAATACTGAGTTTTTGTAGTTCACACTTATTTTCTTATGACTTTAATGATGTGGCTTAGCTCTTCTGTTCAGGGTCAAAACATGCATTTAAAAGGATTACAGTGAACTAACATTAGGACAAACTCACTTTGACAGGTAGAAAATAAAATCACTACTATTGTTATCACTGTTATTATCATCCCTGGTAATTAATACGTGTGATAGTAATGATACAGAATCATATGATTGGTAAGCCCATGAAATGACACTTAGTGTCTCTCCTTTAAACATTTGCAACATCAGATGACCCACTGTCCAGGTTGGTGCAGGAGTTTCCCAGGATGGGATCTTCATTGCTAAAACCCAGAAAGCCCTGGGCAAGCTTGGACAAGCTGGCCCCACTATAAATGAATGCTAACCTTTCCTGCTTAGTTTTTGCCTTCTATCTTTGTACCAAACTGGGTGGAAACAGATGCAGCTGGTTACCATTTAAAAAAGTAATAACGCTTCACGTATCTGAAGACCATTGTCATTCTTTTAGCTGTTTTCCCCCCAGGTCAACTAACAGGCCTTTACCAAGGACTCCCTTCACCTGGTATTTTATACTCATGGACCAGGAGATGGAAAAGAAACATGATGCAAAAGCCCTGTCTGAAGGAGCTAAAGAAGGGAGTGCTAGTTCCTTTCACCTTTGCCCATAGGCCTTGTTTCCCAACCCTTTAATTATCTGTATTGATTTGCTTTGAACATTGTGCTAATTCAGCATGTCCCTTGTAATTTGTGGAAACCAGAAATGTGCACAATATTGAACTGTGAAGCGACTGTGCCATGCTGCATAAAGTAAGATCCCACAGAAGCTCTGAGAACCCCTGAGATGTCTAAGGAAGTACTTCTACATTTCTATTTGTTATGTCTGCTTTGCAACCATTTTAAACTAACTCCATACCATAGCAGATTGCAGCTTGCTTGGAAGCCCTGTATGACACTTGCAGTAAGAGCTCATCGGTACCAAGATGGAGATTTGTGTTACAAGGAGGACTATTCATAAGCCGCTCAGCCTTGTGTTAATCTCTGTGGTTTGAAATTAGAAAATTATACTTGATCTTTCATTTATAAATACTTTTCATGACAAAAAATTGAACTGCATATATTCCATTATTCTAACCATCCCCTCTTCCAATTTGCCATCTGCCTTTTATTAAATTGCATTTGGACAACTTTCTCTAGAAAAAAAAAAAAAATCTACCCTTGCCAATTGCTGTCTCACATATATTAGTTTAGGAATTCAAACCGATGTCATAGTGACCTTGTTCCTTGATTCAAATCTTTTCACCATTTAAACGTAGAAAATGTTTCTTTGGAACAGGTGTTTAGAAATACCTAGGAAACTCCCACAGCTTACAAAGGAATGAGTTTACTTTGTGTTTCTAGATTAGGCTCTGGAAATACGTAATCATTTAGCATTTTGTTTTTGAAATACAGTATCATTTATGGTCTAGACACCACAGACAGCTGCTCAAATTCAATTCAAATGGGCCTTGTTTCTGCTATATTTATTTAAGATGTCTAGCTAAATATCTGAGTAATCTTGGCTTGAGTCCTTAAACAGGGATTAGAAAATTCCAATTGTTGATTTTCTTTTCTTTCAAGCTGTATGCTAATGGAACTTTCCTACAAAAGTTGGGTTATTTTAAGTAAAAAATGTTGTTGCTTTTTATTTGCTCTTCTTTATATGGCAGCCAGTCAGCCTTGCCAAAAATTTAGGGAAAATTAATAAAAAATGAAATGTAAATGGAAGTTTATCTTGAAATAAAATATCTTTTAAAAATAAATGTTTGGGTTTCCCTTCTCCCTGTTGACCATATTGTATGTTGCCACATTGGAAACTATAGCTTTCATGTTTGAGAAAACTGCATCATTTACCTTATAAACATTTATTTTAAAAAAATGTTTTTTTTTCTGTTCTACTCATTGACACATATTTGTGTAAATTTCAGTACACCTGGCAACATTATTAGAGTCGAGATGTTTTCTCTTAACTTGGGTTGTTCATTAATTTATCAAAGAATAGTAAAAATTTGGATATGTTACAATACTTCAGCATATAAGCATAAAAACACATTTCTGAGTAATGTTACATTTAAAAATGATTTTACGTTAATTTACACTTGCTTCTGGAGCATTAGGAACTATAAAATTATACATGCATTATAATAAGTTTGTCTCATATAGTTGGATAAATAGAGGTGTGTAATCGCCACCTTTCCTTTCCCACCATAAGAGAGAAAGAAGAGAATCAGTCCAGGGTTTTGCGATGCCAGCACATACTTTTGTTTTGTTGTGAAATAACTGTTTTTTGCCTGAAATCAGGCAAGCATAGCCATTTTGTGTTTCCTATGCCCTGAGGGGGGGAAATTTTCTATCTCTGATGTAATTAAATTTTTCCTTGTGGTTTTTGGTTCTCATCATCGGCGGCGGGCGGGGGCGGGGGGAAGCAAGTAATTATTTCTGATGAGTATGATTAGTTCCACACATCTGCAATAATGCTTTGATTTATTTTTTTGAAATAAGGCTTAACTTACAGTGAAATTCACTCCTTTCATTGTACAGCTTTGCGACAGAAGCATACAATCATGAAACAACTGCCACAATCAAGATATAGAACAATTTCACTACTTGCTTGTCTATTTTTAACATGTAAATTAAAAGAAGTCCAGTACTTTCAACAGACACATTTGGGCTGAGTGGTTCAGGTACATGAACAAGGACAAAGAAGCCTACAGGATTAATCTATCCATTTTCTTATTAATCTAATCCTTGTGGTTATAATAGTGATGATGATGGTTACAAATCACTGAAGCTAATTATGTGGCAGGCATTACGCTAAGCATTTAAAATGCATATTGTATTCAACTGCATTAATAATCCAAGATCTTTCACACACATTTCATAGACTAAACAAATCTTAGATGCAGGGAGATTAAGTAACCTTCCCTCTATCACATGGCCAGAAAGTGGTGGAGGTGGGATTTGTACTCCTATGATTGTTAAGCATGTGTTCTTAAACCAGGACATTATTCTACCTGGATTTCAATGTTGCCAGTGGTATTTAAAGGACTTGATCTTTTCTTGCTTTTCCTGATCCAATATTTATGAACAATTGATAAGTCATTGAACTATTTTGAAATTACTATCCTCACTAGATTAACTAAATGATTCAACATGTATTTATTGAATGCTTACAATATGCTAGGCAATGAGTATATAACAGTGAATAAAAGAGACAAAATTCTCTGCCCACTTGGAACTTCATTGTTGGCAATGAGCAAAATTAATGAGTACAATATACAGTATGAATGTGGATTATATAGTACTATGTAGAAGGAAAAGCTGAGAAAGTGGGTAAAAAATTGAGGGAATGTTTCCATTTTTGTCATGTTGGTCACTGAAAACCTGTCATCTGAGTAAATACTTGAAGAAGGAGGGGAAGTAAACCCTTTGGACATCTGAGGGAAGAATGTTCCAGGCAGAGGGAAGCAGGAAGACCAGTTAGAAGGCTTTTGCAACCACCCTGATGAGAGCTGATGGTGGTTCAGATCAGTTGTTGGGAGAGGAGGTGTTGAGAAGTGGCAGGATTTTGGATATATTTTGAAAGTAGAGCACTCATTATCTGCTGATAGAGTCGATATGGGTTGTGAAACAGATTGAGAAATTAATGATGGATCTAGGGTTTTGGTCTAAGCCTCGAATTGGCCAGCAATGACCCATGGGACAAATCTGGCTTATGATCTGTTTTTGCATGACCCAGAAGCTAAGAATGGTTTTAACATTTTTAAAAATTGTTCAAAAATCCCCACAAATAATGTGCATCAGAAGCCATAATCTCTAGACTTTTACTGAAAAATTTCTCTGACCATTGGTGGAAACATTGAAAGAATATATGTACTATCAATGAGATGAGAAAAATTGGGGCAAGAGTAATGTTTAAGGAGGAATATTAGAAATTGAGCTTTCGACATCGTGAGTTTGAGATACCTAGCAGACACTCAGATGGCACTGAATTTCTGACTCAAGACACAGGACCTATGCTAGAGGTAACATTCCAGACTCGCCCATGTAAAGATAGAATTTCAAGCTATGATTTAGATGGATCATCAAAAAAGTAAGAGTACATAGAAAATAGAAGGGAAGTTCAAAAGGTGAACCCTGGGATGTGCCGGCAAGAAGATGTGAAGGAGATAAGAGAGAAAACTGAGACCCCTGAGTTTGGAGTAGCAGGAGATAATGGTATCCTAGAAAAAAGGAAATTCAATAGATCATGTGAGTTTTAGTTCTGGGAAAAATATGCACAGTTCATGTGCTTCAGAAGCACCTACATGGAGTGGAAAATTTGAAAGTATTTCCTATTGGCAAGGTTGTAAAATACTTAAAATTGGAAACTGCTCATAAATGACACATAGGTAATATATGGGATGTTAATCTGTGATATATCAACACATCATTGGATATCGCTTTGCTGGATGTTAATTGTACACAAACACATATAAAAAAACCTTTCTCTCTTTTCATTTGAGAGTTTAGATGGTAAGATTGCACAAATACATGTGTAAACAAAAAGACTTTCAGTGCTTAACATGTTACCTCCAGATTCTCTAACACACAAGATTTTTTTTTTTTTTCTTGCTCATATCTGACTACTTATTCAGTGGTTTAATTTCTCAAATATCTGGAAAAGATTTTCATGGTTCCTGATACAAGAAGTTTACACTTTTGATCATAGTCAAAGGGATAGGCAAACAATTTAGAATGAATATTTTGTATCAGGACAAAATCTGGCTCTAATTGTAATGTTCTATAACATGAGGAATGGACTTAAATCTGAAAATTATTGGATATAAAAGTTTAATATATTAACTGAGAAAGCTTTTGTATAAAAAGTTTCTACTACATAATGGAATTAAAAGAATAATGAGAGGATGAGGAAGATAAAAATTAACCAGGATACCAAAAATAATTAACATGTCTTTATTAAAAATAAGGTTTCTAGTTAATAAACACACTGGAAATAAATTCTTTTTACTAATGGTTTCTGAATTTACCTAGTCGTGATAAACCATTAGCCCCACACTGAAGCTGGAATAGACAACCTCTACAGTTCCTTCAGCACTAACGTTCCCCACCACCCACAGAAAGTATGAGATTCTATTTCATTCAAATATGTATTTTCTTTAAGAGATATTAATTATCCCAACAAATCAGAACATAGCCTATTCTGAGCTTTTGGAACTGAGACTGCATGCTAGCATGAAACTTTAATTTGAAAGTAAATTAAGTTGACTAAATAATGGAAATTGAATAATTACCCATTTCAAGTTTGAATAAAAAGGTGAAAGATTTATACAATCTGAATTTAAAAAAATGGGATTGCATCAAACTAAAAGTTTGCACATCAAAGGCAACAACAGAGTAAGAGGCCATACAGACTGGGAGAAAATACATGCAAATCGTATATCTGATATGGAATTAATATCCCAAAATACAAGGAACTCGAACTACTCAACAAGAAAACAAATAGCCCTATTAAAAATGGGCAAACAGCGGTGCGCAGTGGCTCATGCCTGTAATTGTAGCATTTTGGGAGGCCGAGGCGTGTGGATCACCTGAGGTCGAGAGTTCGAGACCAGCCTGACCAACATGGAGAAACCCTATCTCTACTAAAAATACAAAATTAGCCGGGCATGAAGGCACATGCCTGTAATCCAAGCTACTCGAGAGGCTGAGGCAGGAGAATTACTTGAACCTGGGAGGCGGAGATTGCAGCGGGCCGAGATTGCACCACTGCACTCCAGCCTGGGCAACAAGAGCAAAAACTCCGTCTCAAAAAAAAAAAAAAAAAAAGGCAAAGAACCTGGTTAAACATTTCTTGAAAGATACAAATGACCAGCAGATGAATGAAAAAATGCTCAACATCACTAATCACCGGGGAAATGAAAATTAAAACCATAATAAGATCACATTATTCCTGTTAAAATAGCTATTAACAACAATAACAAAAAATTGATAACAGGTGTTGTCAAGGATATGGAGAAAATGGAACTCTTGCCCGCTGTTGGTGGAAACATAAATGTGTACATCCATTATGAAAAGTATTATGGAGGTTTCTTAAAAAGTCTGAAAATAGAATTACCATATGATTCAGCAATCCTTCTGGGTATATATCCAAAGGAATTGAAATCAGATTGTCAGGGAGATACCTGCGTTGCCATATTCACTGCAACACTATTCACAATAGCCAATTTGTAGAATAAAGCTAAGAGTCTATCAGCAGATAATACATAAAGAAAACATGGTGTAGATATATACAATGGAATACTATTTAACCTTACAAAAAAGAGAGAGATTCTGTCATTTGAGACAATATGAATAAATCCAGAGGACATTACAGTAAGTAAAATAAGTTAGGCACAGAAAGACAAATCTCATTATCTCACCTAAAGGTAGATCTGCATGATATCACCTAAATGTAGAATCTAAAAAAGTCAAATTTATAGAAATAAAGAGTAGAATGGTGGTTACCGGGGGTAAGGGTACAACATTTCAGAGAGGAGGAATATGTTTCAGTGATCTAGCGCACAGCATAGTGATCATAGTTAAGAATAAAGTATTTTATATTTTGAAGTAGCTAAAAGAGTAGATTTTTAAATTGACTCACCACAAAGTAATGATAAATATGTGGAGGTGATAGATGTGTGAAATTAGTCTGATTTAATGCTAATGTATCCATGCACTCCATAAATATATACAATTAATATTTGTCAGTTAAAAATGAGATACAATTTTTTAAAGCTTTATGTAATAAAGACTTTTATGTCTGTACTTTATCTCAGCATATCAATGTTCTTATCACACTTTAGAATTGTGTCATTTGTGTGGCATGCTCATGACCTTTTGTCTTCTAGTGACTCCTTTATCAAGTTGTCTGCTAAAATCTTCCTAAAACACAACTCTAGTTATGCTATCTGCGCTCTTTAAGAACCAAAGTATCAGTCTGTTTTCACACTGCTATACAGAAACACCCCAGACTGGGTAATTTATAAAGGAGAGAGGTTTAATTGACTCACAGTTCCACATGACTGAGAAGGCCTCAGGAAACTTACAATCACAGTGAAAGGTGAAGGGGAAGCAGGCACCTTCTTCACAAGGAGGCAGAGGGAACAGAGAGGGAGTGAAGTGGGAAGCACCCATTATAAAAGTATCAGATCTCGTGAGAACTCACTCACTATTACAAGAACAGCGTGGGGGAAACCGCCCCCATTATCCAATCACTTCCCTCCTTCGACACGGGATTACAATTCAAGATGAGATTTGGGTGAGGACACTGAATCAAGCCATATCACAGATTCAAGTCCAAATTCATTATTAGCTTGCTATTCATGATCACACATTAGTTGGACCCATTTATTTTCTCTATCCCACCTATTTCCTCTACTTTCCAATACTTGCCATTCACTCTTGTTAAGACAACCTAACTAAAGTCCGCTTCATACACATAGACACCCCATTGCTCTTTTTTCTTTCTTAGTGTTCTTTCTCATTGTCTATGCCCTCTGAATTTCCCAATTAACATGTACTCATTTGTTCAGTCAACAGATATTTTTAAAACACAAGGTACAGGGAAGCACAAGTGAGAGCCTATATATTACATGTGTGTCTCCTTGCAGCTTTTGTTACTGGAGCTGCTTTCATGGTTTCTTCAGCCCTGTTGTGATTCCTTCAGTAATACCACCTCCCATTCAGACTGAATGATTCTGTGGTTAGAGATCTGTGCCTATTGTAATGGTTTTTTTCAGCAATCTGTATTATGGTCTTTTTCAGCAATCTGTATTATGAGCATAAAGACAGGTCTTTTTTAGCTAGGTTTAATAACCATAACGATAATAGTAGTAGTCAATGTTTATTAAACACTATGAGCCAAGCTCTGTTCTAAGCATTTCATGTATATTAAGCCATTGAATGATGATGACATGAGCACAAATATATTAGCTTACATACAGTAATGAGGCACTGAAAAGACTATTATGAAACTATAGGCTCGGAACTCTTGTCAGTATAGCCAACTGAGGTATGTTATTTGCTTAATCCAGTCAATAGTTGGATGCCATGGGGACTGAATACTTTGTAAGCAATAATGTTATAATGTCTTTGATCCATAATGTGTATCATCCATAAATTTTATAAGCAGACTTTCAGTGCATTTACCTACATCAGATAAACACTTGAATAGGACAAGTAATGAAATAAAGCCTTGGGAAACTTCTCTTTAGTTGCTATGAGTCCATCAGTTAATCCATTATGAAATAATCTTAAAACTGATTGCAGATTGTCTACCTGCAACATTGTACAAGCCATATTTCTTTGTCTTGTTCACAGCATATCAAAAACCCTCTCCAGTGTCTTGTTGAAACCCATGTACACTATATCTATTGGATTCCCATAATCTACCAGCTTAATTTAATTAGAAAAAAAAAGCTCAATTTATCATGGTTTATTGGTGAATTTGTGCTGGCTTATAATGAATGCTATTTTTATTTCCCAAAAACCTCATCAAGTCATACTATGATATATGGTAGAAACTCTTCTAGAGGCTCACTTTAGTATTCCTTTCTTGAACTTTGGTAGGGTCAGCTTTTCTTCAATTTCTGGAACCATCCTATTCTTTTGCATCATTTCCCTGATTCTAATCTTTCTATGATTCTCTCATTCTGCATGATTCACTTTTATCTTAATCTCAATTCTGTGATTACAATGGCAAACTCTGGTCATTTAGAACCATATTATTTTAAAACATTTCTCTGGTTTCTTATAGACGTCTTTGGTTTTTACTGGTGAAGATTTGAGGTTAGGCAGAAGCAAGGATTGCTAGAAAAGATAAAAATATTAGAAAATAAAACTGTGCAGCATATCAGTCAGGTTCTTAGTTGCAAGCAATGAAGTGTCTATTAAGTATATTTGCTAGATTAGAGTCATTGGAAGGGTTGGAGAATAGGGCTCCAGGCAAAGTTCCCAAGCACAAGATTCAAAACCAAGCTACCAAACCATTCGTGAGTAAACTGCTCTCTCTCTCTGAGCACCAGAAGTGACTGTTTGCAATGCAGCTACCTCTGCATCAGGAATTTGAGCTTGTAGTCTTTGCTTCTGTAGGCACTGCCAGGGAGAGAAAATGTAAACTGCCTAGACTTTTGCTCTCTTATATCCCATGTCTAGAATCTAAGTCTGGCACTTTGATTGACAGATTCAAGGTTACATACCTCACTCTAGGTGCAACGGAGGCTGGAGAAATAAGTATCCAACATATCGTGCTCCTATAAAGGGAGCTGGTCTTGGATCGCAGCCCAAACTCATGAAGTGAGGCGTTACCCAAACATAAAGAAGTTCAATATAGACAGTAACGTATAAGAAAAAAACTCTAACTCCAAGAGTTCATCTGTCTGGGATCATCTCATGTCAGTGAAATCAGTCAGTCCATATACCTTAATATCTTCTGACAGTATAATTGAGATAGATTACCGCTTTCAGTGTTCGAATATAGAATTTGAGACTTGGAAGGCTTAAGTTACTTGTCCTAAGTCACACACTCACAAAGTTTCAGAGTGAGGATATGAACTGAAGTCTCTATTTTAAATATCTGTGATTTCTTCATTATAGCATTGAGAGGTTTTTCATAGAGAAGTATTAAGTAGATGTTGGCACTAATAATCTAACAATTTTTTTCCAGCCTTTATTTTAGGTTCATGGTATATATGTGCAGGTTTGTTACATGAGAAAATCTCGTGTCACATGTGTTTGGTGTATAGATTATTTCATCATCTAAGTAATGAGCATAGTACTCTACAGGTAGTTTTTTTATTTTTACCCTCCTCCTACCCTCCACACTTAGGTAGTTTCTGGTTTCTGTTGTTCCCTTCTTTGTGTCCACGTGTACTCCCACTTATAAGGGAGAACATGTGGTATTTTGTTTTCTGTTCCTGTGTTAATTTACTTAGGATAATGGCTTCCAGCTTCATCCATGTTGCTGCAAAGAACATGATCTTATTCTTTTTATGGCTGCATAGTATTCCACAGTATATATGTACCACATTTTTTTTTAACTTGTATCTTAAGTTCAGGGTACATGTGTAGGTATGTTATATAGTAAATTTTGTGTCATAGGAATTTGGCATACAGATTATTTTATCACCCAGGTAATAAGCATAGTACCTCACAGGTAGTTTTTCCATTCTCACCCTCCTCCCATCCTCCTCCCACCCTCAAATCATCCCTGGTGTGTGTTATTCCCTTCTTTGTGTCCATGTGTACTCAACATTTAGCTCCCATATATAAGTGATAACATGTGGTATTTGGTTTTCTGTCTGTGTGTTAATTTGCTTAGGATAATGGTCTCCAGCTCCATCAATGTTGCTGTAAAGGTCATGATCTTGTTCTTTTTTATGGCTGCGTAGTATTCCATGGTGCATTTCTACCACATATTCTTTACCCAGTCAATGGTTGATGGACATTTAGGTTGATTCCGTGTCATTGCTATTGTGAATACTGCTGGGATGAACGTATATATGCATGTGCTTTTATGGTCGAATGATTTATATTCCTTTGGATATATACCCAATAATGGGATTGCTGAGTCTAATGGTAGTTCTATTTTAAGTTCTTTGAGAAATTGTCAAACTGCGTTTCCACAATGGCTGAACCAATTTACATTCTCACCAACAGTGTATAAGTGTTTCCTTTTCTCCACAACCTTACCAGCATCTGTTATTTTTTGACCTTTTATAATAGCCATTCTGAGTGGTGTGACATGATATCTCATTATAGTTTGGATTTGCATTTATCTAATGATCAGTGATGTTGAGTATTTTTTCATATGCTTTTTGGCCACATGTATGTCTTTTGAAATGTCCGTTCATGTCCTTTGCCCACTTTTTAATAGTGTTTTTTCTGCATATTAATTTGTTTGTTTCTGATAGATTTGGGATATTAGACCTTTGACAGATGCGTACTTTGCCAATATTTTCTCCAGTGCTGTAAGTTGTCTGTTTTACTCTGTGGATAGTTTCTTTACAAATCTTTACTGATATTGCACTGGAATTTTGAGAAAATGATTAACATACTCAGTTGGTTATCTTGAACCCAAATCTCCCTTACACATATTTTTGTAGGATTTGATTATGGTACACTACTTGAGAGTTCAAAAAAAAATTACATCATATTTAATATGCTTTGAATACTAACTCAGGAATGGTATAACATTTTACAAAAATTTTCACTTATAATTTAGCTAAAATGTAAATTATTGTAGAATGGGATGTTTCAGGTGCCTGAAATGTCTATTCTACTGGAGTATTTCATTTTTCAAATATTTCAGTTATGTGCAGTATCATTGTATTTTATTATTATGATTTATTTTACATTAGTATTAGGAGAGTATTATACTTATGTCCTTATCTTCTGAATTCTGATTGTTACATCTGTGTAATCATCTGTTTTTTTCTCTCTTATTGCTTTTAAATCTGTTTGCCTCTGGTCTTTAGCAATTTCACTGCAGTATATCTGGGGTGGATTTATTCTTTTTTATTCTGCTTAGGATTAAATATGATTCTAGAATCTGATAATTCATGTCTTTCATAAATTCTGGAAAATTCTATTTCCCATCTCTTTAAGTATTTCCTTTTTGACATTATCTCTATTTTTTGTTTTAAAAATACCACTGGACATATGTTGGATTTTCTCATTCTACCCCTTGGGTCTTTATCTTTCATATTTTCCATCAGCTTTACTCTCTATGCTGAAGAGTAATGTCTTCAGCTGTATCTTTCAGCTCAGTAATTTTCTCATCAGCTGTATCACATCTACACTTACCCATTCATTTGGTTTTATATTTCAGTAAGTGTATTTAAAACAAGTTTTGAAGTTCCACTTGGTTCTTTTTAAACTTTACTGGGTTGTCTTATTTTTCTTAGTAGTATATTGTTCTTTTTAAAATTTTGAGTCCTTCGATTATACCTTTAATCACATCAACAGAGTCATTTCAGTTTTCACTGTTTATTTCGGAGAGTCCTATCATTTGTGTTCTCTTAGGGTAAAGCTGCTAATACTGCTGCTACATCTGCTATGCCTTCATATGGATTGTTCAATCTGTAATTCAAGATTATAAATTCATCATAAGCAGGCCTTTGTCTGTGAGAATCCCTGCCTGAAGGATTGTCCCTCTCAAGGAGTTTTGAGTTTGCTTTTGTGGTAATTTTTCATGTTAATTTCTCATTCTGGGCTTCCCAGACCACAAGAATATGATCATTTCAAATCCCAAAGCCATGGAAGTTGTTGCCCCATGATAAGAAATTCTCAGAGGAGATTGGTTTTACTCTTTTTTTTTTTTTTTCATTTTTTCCTTGTAACTTTATTGCAATTAGGATACTGAATTAGTTGCTCATTTTGATTTTGGTATGCATGGGTCAATTTTGAGTAATTGATATAACTTTTATTTAATGAACTTAAATTATCCTCTTAGGCTTGTGTATTGATTACATACTTTCTTTTATTTATTTATTTATTTATTTTTTATTATTATTATACTTTAAGTTCTAGGGTACCATCATTCTCAGCAAACTATCGCAAGAACAGAAAACCAAACACCGCATGTTCTCACTCATAGGTGGGAACTGAACAATGAGATCACTTGGACTCGGGAAGGGGAACATCACACACCGGGGCCTATCATGGGGAGGGGGGAGGGGGAACGGATTGCATTGGGAGTTATACCTGATGTAAATGACGAGTTGATGGGTGCTGACGAGTCGATGGGTGCAGCACAGCAACATGGCACAAGTATACATATGTAACAAACCTGCATGTTATGGTTTTACTCTTGAATCTAGACTGAGATAGACATGGTTTCTTGTTGTCTTATTGTGTGATTGGCTGTATTGTTATTTTCTAACTGGGATTGTAATCCCTTGAGTGTCCTGATATTACATGGAGTTCTTACAAGTTTCTGGTCCTTATAGGCCCAGGTCACATTTTCTGTCCAAAAAGTTGGCTTTAGAACTCTGATTCCTTTTCTTTTTTCTTTTCTTTTCTCTCTTTTTTCTTTCTGTCTTTTTTTGAGAAGGAGTTTCGCCCGTATTGCTCAGGGTGGAGTGCCGTGGTGTGGTCTCGGCTTGCTGCAACCTCTGCCTCCTGGGTTCAAGCGATTCTCCTGCCTCAGCCTCCCAAGTAGCAGGGATTGCAGGCACCTGCTACTAGGCCTGGCTACTTTTTTGTGTGTTTTTAGTAGAGACAGGGTTTCACCATGTTGGCCAGGCTGGTCTCAAACTTCTGACCTCAGGGGATCTGCCTGCCATGGTCTCCCAAAGTGCTGGCATTACAGACGTGAGCCAATGCGTCCAGCCAGAACTCAGATTCTTGATAACTGAACCCAACAAATACAAACCCACTGGGACATTTGCAGTTTCAATATGAATGATTCCATTTTGTTTTTTAGATCTGTCTTCAGGTGTGTAAGAGTCCATCCTTAGTTCCTTACAAGCTTGCCTTTCTTTTTAAAGGATGCAGATGGTATTTTAGCCAGAATTTGTAGGTGTTTTGTAAGAAGAGGTTTGCCATTTCTTTTTGCAGATTGTCTTTTCTGTATTTTTTCAAGAAAATGCAGTGTACAATTTTTTGAAAATTACATAAAAACTGTAATTTTAAAAGAATAGTTTCCTACTATAAAAATCTTATTTTGGTATATCCTCTATTCTTTGAAACTAAAGTACATTTTCTGAAGAAGAAATGAACAGCAAAATAACAATTGAAATCATGACGATTTCAGCCGTTTTAATGGTGCTTCATTCTTGGCAAAATGTTAGTAGTTATTACAATTTGAAATCACTTTAATAAATACCTTCCATGTGTTAGAAGACAACCTTATATTTTCAAAAACAATGCACATTTTCTTAATGACAAGAATATATTTTAATAAATTTATTAAGCTATAACTGACACACAATAAATTGTGCACATCTAAAGAAGATATAATTAAGTTTTGACATATGTATGCACCTGTGAAACCAGCATCATAATTAAGACAGTGAACATATTCACCACTTCTGAAAATTTCCATGTGCCCCTTTGTAATCCCTTTTTCTGGCCTGTATCTAACACCTCAACCCTGTTTCTAGGCAACTACTCATGTGCTTACTGTCACTATGAATTCATGTGAACTTTCTAAAGTTTTATGTATATCGACACAGTATATTCTGTTTTATGTCTGTCTTCTTTCCCTCAACATAATTATTTTTAGATTTATCCATGCTGTTATGTATATGAATAGTTATTTTTATTGATGAGTAGTATTCCATTATACTGATATGTCATACTTTGTTTATCCATTCACCCGTTGATGGACACCTGAGTTGTTTCTAGTTTGGAGAGCTTATTAATACAAATAAAACTTCTATGAACGTTTGTGTATAAGTCTTTGTATGGACATATAGAGGTAATGATCATGGTCATTGCTTATAGAATGTGAGAAAAAGAGATTTTTGACCTGGGCAACAGAGATAGTGTACAATCATGCATTGCTTAATGACAGGGATACATTCTAAAAAATGCAACATTAGACAACTTCATCATTACGGGAACATCATAGAGTGTACTTACACAAACCTAGGTAGTATATAGCTTACTACACACCTAGGCCACACACCTATTGCTCCTAAGCTATAAACCTACATAGCTTGTGACTGGACTGCATACTGTTAGCAATTTTAACACAATGGTTAAGTATTTGTATATCTACATAATGAAGAGGTCCAATAAAATACAGTATTATAATCTGATTGGACCACCAATGTAAATTTCTGTTGTTCACCAAAATGTCATTATGTGGCACATGACAATACTTGCCATGGATTAAGAAGCAGAAAGCTGCAAGAATGACAGGTTTTGCCACATTTAGGGTGTTGAGTGTAATTCAGTAATTTAACTTTGGGCAGTCTGAGTTTGAGACGCTAGTTAGAAATCTAGGTAGAGATGTGAAATAAACTATTGGAAAACTAAGGCTGAAGTTCAAGGGTGAGGTCTATGCTTGAGATATAAATTTGAGAGATGTCAAAATATATGTTACTTAAGGTTTTGATAGGCAGAATAATAGCATCCAAAGATATCCATTTCCTGTTTCCCCAAATCTGTGATTATATTTTCTTATATGGCAAAATGGACTTTGCCAATGTGATTAAGTTAAAGATTGTGTGATGGGATTATTATCCTGAATTAACCCAATGGGCCCAATGTAGTCACAAGGGTTCTTATAAGAGGAAGGCAGAAGGGTCAGTGTGGGGATGGGGCCAGGCAGGAAAG
Organism: Mandrillus leucophaeus; assembly: GCF_000951045.1. Taxonomy (NCBI): domain Eukaryota; kingdom Metazoa; phylum Chordata; class Mammalia; order Primates; family Cercopithecidae; genus Mandrillus; species Mandrillus leucophaeus. Next base: position 1,009,078 of record NW_012105764.1, on the reverse strand, counting down.
AGAGAGAGACAGAGAGACTTGAAGATGCTACACTGCTGGCAGTGAGGATAGAGGAAGGAACTAAGAGCCAAGGAATGCAGGCAGCCTCTAGAAGATACAAAAGGCAAGAAAATAGCTTCTCTCCTGTGCATCCACTAGGAACCTAGCCTGCTAACACCTGGATTTTAGCCCAGTAAGTCTTCTGACTCTCAGAACTGTAAGATAACAAATTTATGTTGATATAAGCCAGTAAGTTTATAGTAATTTGTTACAGCAGCAATAGAAATTAATATAAAGCCATAAGATTGGATGACATCAACTTATGGAGTAAGTGACAACTGATATACATGTTTAAAATATGGCAGAATATACCTAAAAAGTACAAATTTTGAAAATGTTTACTATTTTAAAAGTGTGTATAGTTCCTTTTCTAGAACTCTTCTCAGCAAGTGAATGTCTAGGTAGCTTCTCCTTCAGAGGACACATATCTGTGAGACCATTCCATGCATGAATGTGATGCAATTACAACATTGTCTTCTTTGCAACCTTAATTTCTATTTCCTGTGGATGTTTTATTTTTCACCCATGCTGTTTTAATGGCCAGTGTGTTCCAAAGTGTGCTATTCCAGTTATTTGCCCTTTATCTATATTGCCGTGTTCCCTTTTGTCCCACTGGTTACGGAAGCTACATGGACTAAATTCAATTCTCACTTCAAATCACTTTCTGCCCTGTTGGGGTGCAGATGAGGCAAGGTTTGCTTACCGTGAAATTTTAGCCTTGGATCTAATTGTTTTTCTTCACTTCATCTCCAAGATTTTGAATTGTTGTAAATCTTGATCACTAGGTCTACTTCTTGGTCTCTAGCTGTTTGGATACTTTTCTGACTTTTGGAAAATTACACCTTGTTGTTTGTCACTATACTGCCTTAACTTCTTGGTTCTCAGTTGTTTACCTGTTTCTGAGCATATATTCTCACCTTTGATTTGTCTTCCTGGTTTTGAGACTTTTGCACATATCTTTTAGGTATCCACTGTTGTGTTTAGTCAGCACAACATGACCACAGATGGTTCTAAATTAAACAAGATTTAGAGTTGAGACAATATATGCTCAGGGATCCCAGTGGCAAAGCCAGGTTTGAATTGCAAATTGGTCTGATGGAAAAGTCCGTGTTCTTTGTTACTATGCTGCTTGGACTCTCTTACTCTCAGCCTTGTGACAGTTGACTTGCTTGTGACAACTTCTTTCCCTCAGGTAAACCAAGGAGGACTTCATGCTTCATGTGTCAGTCCCAACCCAACTTGTCACTGCTGCTCTTCTGACAAATGAACATGATTCTGCTGCTACCTGCCTCTATCTGTATTTATGTTTTATGAGCTATTTACACATTTTAGCTAAAGACATTTAGAACATCTGAGTTTCCACTGATTATGTTTTTGACAATTGATTTACTAGTAAACCTTCAGTTCTTCCTCTAGCTAACATAGTTGGAAGGAAGGTTCTTTTATTATTGAAATAACCAAATTCCTTCAATCCATTGCTTGAAACTCCAAAATTTTACTTAACAAAAACGATGTCATTAAGAATGTCACAGTTTCAGAATGTTACCATTATGCCTAACAAACTTATTTCTGTAACTGCTCCACTCTTTTGTTATATCTTACTTAACTCCGTGTCAAAGACCTGGCTCTCCACTAAAGATAGAAACCCAAGAGGTGCAGAAGCCAATGAGTCAGCAATACAGTCTCCCTCCCATCCCAGGAGCTTAGTTGCAAGAGATGAAGTGTGAAACTTCTATAATAAAAAAAGTAGCATCAGAATTGTTATTTTTATTCAACGTTTACATAACTTGAGTATTCTCATTCTCCAAATCTAGGCTGTTTCTTCTGGCGGTGGCAGGCCTCCAAGGAGAGCTTTCACATGTCAGGAGTTCTGGTGGGTCTGAATAATGTCTCTTGAGGTTGTTTCTGATTTCCTCAATGGGCCCCTATTGGCCTTGCTATGAATTCTGGGGAAAAGTAGGACTCTGTATGAGGCAGGTAAATGCTCAGAGCTCTTGGAAAGGGGCCAGCATTATTGATGATTATGTAGCAGGTTGAAAGTGATCTTTGGGCTCTTTCCCATGTCAGGAATGCGTCAAACACAGCTGGTGTGGGAGGCTCTGCAGACCCCAGAAGCACCAGTCATGTTTTAGGGGGAGTAACCTCCTTTTCACACTACCTCTGCCGTAAGGACACACAAAGATGAATGGCCAGCCTGAATGACAGGACTGCTTCTCTCTGCAAGCTGCATACAGAACGCTTTGTGTTCATGACGATTGCAATACTTCCCTTCTGGCAGAGGGAAGCTGGCTTCTCTAGAGCAGCGGAAAGTAATGCTTGTTTCTGAGTTGGTTAGAGTTCAATCTCAATTATGTCTGGAAACAACACACACTCCTTTCCCCCTTCTGTATGACTGCAGTGTTAATTTTCAAGGGAACTTGTGCAAGTCACTTTAAAGTTGAAACAGCTACACAACACTGACATTTATTGGGCACTCCCTTTGGAGCCTTCCTGGCAGCATGGCCACAGAAGGTGTTGCCTCTACGCCAGAGGCTTGGAGGCTCACTCTTTCCAGTCTTCATGTTCCACCCTAGAGCAAGGTTGGAAGAGATTATTTGAACAGGATCACATTCAATTCTGCCTCTCCTCCACCCACACAAAGCCTAATTTCAACTTTTCCCCAAGTGGTATGAAGCTGGAACCCCAGACCAAGTCCAAGAAAGAAAAAAACAGATATTATAATTTAATTTGCTTGCCATGTAAAAGTCATTTTTATTATGCAGATGGCTGGATTCTTGGATTTTCATAGGGTACTATGCTCACCAGTATTAACATAACTCTCAATTTTTTCTACCATTATTGTGTTTTAAAAGCCTTAGTATTTCAGCTGACCATGTTTCTGAATTCCCTTTTATGCCCCTCTAAAACCTACTTTATATAAACCTTGATCTGGTGAAGAAATGCATGTCATTTGTTAAAAAGGCACACAGCACAACAGTCATGAGGTGCACCTGTTTTTAGTATCTGCACATACTCAGCCAGGGCGTGTCATCGAATCTGCCCCTGCAGCTGTTGTTTTGCCATTAAAAAATTACTACTGTATTCATGTAGGTTTAGGCCTTGTGAACTCTGTAACTTGGACTTGTTAAAGGGAGGTTCTAAGACTCTGTCTGGACTGCTGATAATAGGTTAGATAAAGATCCAACACCAGCCCTCACACAATTACATTTACAGGAATGGGAGGAAATCTCTCAAACAGTATAGAGTCCAGAGGACAGCAGATGTGGACCATGCAAAATTAATGATTAACTGCATGCCAGTGTGTTTGTCAGGGAACAGTGCTGCTCTTTAAGGGCTTATATAGTCTATGAAAGAAATTAGCTCATGAGAGGGCTCATAAGGACAAAAGAAAAAAACTTAAGTAGAGGCTCGACAGATCCTGCTTTTCTTACAGGACAAAAAAAATTAAACATAAAGCTCTCCTTTTAATAGTGTGACGTTCTGATTCTGAAGCTGGGGCAGATCATCCACTTGTTAAAACAAGATATGAACATTCTTGTTATTACTTAAGGGGGGAGGGGATAGTGTGCACTCAGAATGAACTCTAAGTGTACCAGAAAGAAAGGGGAAATTATTGAACAATTATCCTAGGCGTTGAAGACTGTGAAACCAAAAATTATAGAAGTGACAGGAAAGCAGTAAATAAGACTTGATGTTCATAATTTGTTATCCCCTTTGATTATATGGGCTTTGAAATGCCCAGAAAGTCTAATCAAAATTCATAAGTAAAACTGGAGATAAGTTATGAGTTAAGTACTAGTAGGCTTGTAATTTATTAAAGATGTGTTGCAATGGACATAATCTTCTAAAATATCTAGTGAAAATGAATTTCATAATGATAATTTCTTCACATGACCTAAATTCCCTTTTAAAAATCCCAATGATGGTTCAGCAGATTAAAGATAGTAGAAATCCAGGAATTGTAAGACAAATATAAATCCTGTAATGTTCATTTGGCTGAAGAACTGCTGGGATCCCAATTCCTTGCCTGCCCTGCAGCCCCTCCAGAATGCATTTGCTTACTGCAGCCAGCACATCTTTGTAATGACAAGATTCAGTCCATAAGACTGGAATGATTGTTCACAGTCTGGTAGTTTATTTTTATTTTTTTTATTTTTTAGGGAGGGGTAAGTTCAGTAGAATTAGGAAGAGAGAGATTGGAATTAGTAGTAGGAGAATATTCTAAAAGGAACTAATAAAGGAGGAGGAAATGCTTTGATTTTTTGCCTTATATCCAGGTTCTTCTATCAAGTTTCTAAACTTGTTCTTCTAACAAGTTTAGATGCCATCCTGCTGCCCCCATCCTGATTCTCCCATCTAGAGATGCTGGCTTGTTTGCCGGTTCTCCACATGTGTTATCTTTATAATTACTATCTACCTCCTGAAATTAACAATTCCAACATGCATTACTATTTTTCTTTTTTGGATTTAATTTACTTTTGTCTTTATTACATTGTTGAAGTAGTACATTCTCTCACACTATTGATTTTTGTTTCTTTTAAAACATATTTTAAGTTTCTTGGGGACTGAAAACAGTTCCTTGTGCATTTCCTGAGAGCTATCTGGCAGGAACTAGACATGATGAAATCAATGATTAAATAAAGCTGAAGAACATGTGTTTTATTACATTTAATTCCATTTACGTTATTCTCCTTTCGATGTTAGATGGTATAGTCTGCTTTGTATAACAATAAAATGGCCACATTGTGGCTTCTGAGACTACTCCTCTTCCTATCAAATCTCCTTTCTTCTGACTCCCTGATTTTGGTCCTGAGATTGTTCCTGCCTCCCAAGGTTTCTTGCATTCTCTCACTACCCGGGCCAGTGTCAGAGGACATGGGATTGGACACTGCTTTTAAATATTATACATGCGGTCTCCTTTCTTTGTGTTTATAATTGATAGCTGTCTTTATATTATCTGAATGTGAAAAAAGATGCAGTATGGGTGATATGGTTTGGCTCTGTATCCCCACCCAAATCTCACCTTGAATTGTAATAATCCCCATGTGTCATGGAAGGACCCAGTGGGTGGTAATTGAATCATGGGGGTGGGTTTTTCCCATGCCGTTCTCGTGGTAGCGAATAAGTCTCACGAGATCTGATGGTTTTATAAAAGGGATTTCCTCTGCACACGCTCTCTTGCCTGCTGCCATATAAGACATAACTTTGCTCTTTATTTTTGATAGCACATCTGCCAAAATACCATAGTCATGAATATAGGAGATGGCCAGTAGATGCCCTGAGGGGTTGGAAAACTAGAATTTCATATCTGAAAAAGTGATTTCTAGATTTTGGAACTTTATCATCTAGTAAATTTTTGAAAATTGGGGTATGGAGTTTAAAAGTATTTCATTTTTCTAAGTAAGGATGTTAAGAAAATAAATAACTGTTTCACATTGTTCTTTAATAATTTTTGATTAGAATTAAAATTCAATATATCTCACTTTCTGAAAAAAAAGACACATTATCTTAATTTTTCTTATTTTTCTAAGGACTGGGAACTTCATGGACCACTACTCTTTCATGGTTTAGCATTAGGAACTTCTGGCCTAGAGCAAGCAGAAGAGACTTAAACTCAAGTTCCCTTTTGTCCCTTTGCTGGCTGGGAGAGGGGGTGGTATTTTGTCTAGAGAGTCCTTGCCATGATCTCTTACTGAATAGGTGAAGAGAAAATCCTCAGGAGAGACTTGGGAAGAGAAAGGGCTCAAACAAGCAAGGAAAAGTAGGAGAGCCTGTAAGAGAGCCCAAGGTATAGCTTGAATATCTCACATTTCTAAATCTGTTGGGAAAAGCTGGGGAGACTCTTGGAGGATGAAGCACCAATTGTTGAGATAAGACTTTATCCCATCCAAGATATATACACTCAATTCTGCTACAGTGTGACGTACGTTTTTGCTGGATCAAATGACAGTTCTATTCTCAGTTATTTGAGAAATATCCATATTATTTTCCATAGAGGTTGTATTTACATTCCCACCAACAGTGTATAAGCATACCCTTAGTTTTTCTGCATCCACATCAACATCTGTTGTTTTTTGACTTTTTAATTATAGTCATTCTGACTGGCGTAAGATGATATCTCGTGGTTTTAATTTGCAATTCTATCATGATTAGTGATGTTAAGCATTTTCTCAGATGTTTATTGGCCACTTGTATGTCTTCTTTTGAAAATTGTCTTTGCCCAATTTACTTATTTTATTATACATTCTTTGAGATGAAGTCTCACTGTCACTCAGGATGGAGTGCAATGGTATGGTCTCGACTCACTGCAACCTCCACCTCCTGGGTTCGAGCGATTCTCCCGCCTCAGCCTCCTGAGTAGCTGAGACCACAGGCGCATGCCACCACACCCAGCTAATTTTTGTATTTTTAGTAGAGATGGGATTTCACTATGTTGGCCAGGTTAGTCTTGAACTCCTGACCTCATGATCCGCTGGCCTCGGCCTCCCAAAGTGCTGAGATTACAGGCGTGAGCCACTGCGCTGGCCTCTGCCCAATTTTTAATGAGTTTGTTTGGTTTTTATCTTGTTGAGTTGCTTGAATTCCTTGTAGATTCTGCATATTATGTCTTTTTTGGATGCATAAATTGCAAATATTTTCTCTCATGGGAACTTAGGTTTACCATATGCTGCCTACTGTTGATGGGCATTTAGGTTGATTCCATGTCTTTGTTATAATGGGTAGTGCTGTATGTTGTCTGTTTATGGTTTTGATTATTTATTCTGCTGTGCAGAAATTTTTAATTTTAATTCCTATTTGTCTATTTTTGTTTTTGTCAGATTTGCTTTTGGAGTCTTAGTCATAAATTCTTTGCTTAGGCCAGTGTCCAGAAGAGTTTTTCCTACATTTTCTTCTAGGACATTTATAGTTTTGGGTCTTACATTCAAGTCTTTAATCCATCTTGAGTTAATTTTTGTATATGGTGAGAAATAAGAGTCTAGTTTCATTCTTCTGCATGTGGCTAGCCAATTTTCCCCAGAAACATTTATTGAATAGAGTGTCCTTTCCCCATTTTAAATTTTTGTCAACCTTGTCAAAAATCAGTTGGTTGTAGGTTTTTTTGGCTTTATTTTTGTGTTATCTATTTTGTTCCATTGGCCTATGTGTCTATTTTTGTACCAGTACTGTGCTGTTTTAGTTACTATGGCCTTGTAGTATAATTTGAAGTCAGGTAATGTGATGCCTCCAGCTCTGTACTTTTTGCTTAGGATTGCTTTGGCTATTCAGGCTATTTTTTGTTTCCATGTGAACTTCAGGATTATTTTTTTAATTCTGTGAAAAATGTTTGTAGTGTGATAGGAATGGCATTGAATCTGTAGATTGCTTTGGGCAGTATGGCCATTTTAATAGTATTGATTATTCTAACACTTGATCATGGGATGCTTTCCCATTTGTGTCATCTATGATTTTTTAAAAATCAGTGTTTTGTGATTCTCTTCGTACAGATCTTTTACTTTCTTGCTTAAATGCACTTCTAGTTTTTTTTTTGTGTGTGTGTGGCTATTGTACATGAGATTGTGTTCTTGATTTGGTTCTCAGTTTGAATGCTATTGGTATACAGAAATACCACACATTTTTTTTCATCAGTTTTATATCCTGAAACTTTATTGAAGTCATTATCAAGTCCAGGAGTTTTTGGAGGAGTCTGTTGGGTTTCCCAGGCATAGGATCATGTTATCAGTGAACAAGAATGATTTGATTTCTCTTTTCCAATTTGGATGGCTTTCATTTCTTTCTCTTGCCTGATTACTCTGGCTAGGACATCCAGTACTATGGTGAAAGTGGACACATTTGTCTTTTTCCAGTTCTTAGGGGTAATGCTTTCAACTTTTCCCTGTTCATTATGATGTTGACTATGTATCTGTCATAGGTGGCTCCTATTATTTTGAGATATGTTCTTTCAATGCCTAGTTTGTTAAGGATTTTTTATCATAAAGGGATGTTTGATTTTATCAAATGACTTTTCTGCATCTAGTGAGATGATCATATGGTTTTTAAAAATTCTCTTTATGTGTGAATCACATTTATTGATTTTAGAATGTTGAACCACCCTTGTATCCCTGACATAAAACCCACTTGAGTGTCATAAACTATCTTTTTGATGTGCTTTTGGATTCAGTTTGCTACTATTTTGTTTGCTAGTATTTTTGCATCTACATTCTTCAGAAATAATGGCCTGTGAGTTTTCTTTTTGTTTGTGTCCTTGGCTGATTTTGGTATCAAGCTGATACTGATTTTGTAGAATAGAGAAATCCCTCCTCCTTGATTGTTTGCAATAGTTTCAGTAAGATTGGTAAGCTATTCTTTTCACATGTTCAGGTTTGTTATATAGGTAAATTGCCTGTTGTGGGAGTTTGGTGTACACATTAGTCAGCCAGGTAATAAGCATAGTACCTAATAGGTATTTCTTTTATCCTCTCCCTCCTCCTAACCTCCACCCTCATGTAAGCCCCAGTGTCTGCAGTTCCCTTATTTGTGTCCATGTGGTGGCATTGTTTAGCTCCCACTTGTAAGTTAGAACATAATAGTATTTGGTTTTAGTTCCTGCATTTGTTTGCTTAGGATAACAGTCTCCAGCTCCATCCATGTTGCTGCAAAGGTCCCATTGTTTTATGGTTTTATGATATTCCATGATGTAAATGCACCACATTTTCTTTATCCAGTCTACCATTGGTGGGTATTTAGATTGATTCCATGTCTTTTCTAATGTGAATAGTGCTGCAATAAACATATTCATTCATGTGCCTTTATGATAGAATACATTATATTCCTTTGGGAATATACCCAGTAATGGAATTGCTGGGTTGACTGGTAATTCTGTTTTAAGTTCTTTGAGAAAACACCACACTGCTTTCCACAATGGCTGAACTAATTTACACACGCATCAGCAGTATGTAAGTGTTCCCTTTTCTCTGCCACTTTGCCAGCATCTGTTATTGTTTGACTTTTTTCATAACAACCATTCTGACTGGTGGGAGATGACATCTCATTGTGGTTTTGATTTGCACTTCTGTAATGATTAGTGATGTTGAGCATTTTTTTCCATGTTTCTTGGCTGCATGTCTGTTTTCTTTTGAAAAGTGTTCATGTCCTTTGCACACTTTTTAATGGAGTTGTTTGTTTTTTGCTTGTAAATTTAAGTTTTCTGTAGATTCTGGTATTAAACTTTTGTTGGATGCATGGTTTGCAAATACTTTCTCCCATTCTGTAGGTTGTTTACTCTGTTAGTAGTTTGTTTTGCTGTTCAGAAGCTTTATAGTTTAATTAGGCCCCATTTGTCAATTTTTGTTTTGGTTACAATTGCTTTTGGCATCTTCGTCATGAAATCTTTTCCAAGCTTTATATCCAGAATGATATTTTATAGGTTTTTTTCTAGGGTTTTCAAAATAGTTTTGGATTTTATATTTAGGTCTTTAATCCATCTTGATTGGATTTCTGTATATGGTGTAAGGAAAGGGTCCAGTTTCAATCTTAGGGATAACCAGTTATCTCAGTACCATTTATTGAATAAGGAGTTCTTTCCCTATTGCTTGTTTTTGTTGCCTTTGTCAAAGATCAGGTGGTTTTAGATGTGTGGCTTTGTTTCTGGGCTCTCTATTCTGTTTTATTGGTTTATGTGTCTGTTTGTTTTACTAATACCATGCTGTTTGGGTTTCTGTAGCCTTATAGAATAGTTTGAAGTTGAGTAACATGATGCTTCCAGCCTTGTTCTTTTTTCTTAGGATTGCTGTGTTTATTTGGGCTCTTTTTTGGTTCATATGAATTTAAAATTGCTATTTTTCTAATTCTGTGAAGAATGTCTTTGGTAGTTTGATGAAAATAGCATTGAATCAGTAAATTGCTTTGGGACTATGGCTATTTTAATGATATTGATTCTTCCCATTCATGAGGATGAAATGTTCTTCCATTTGTTTTTGTCATTTCTGATATCTTTGAGCAGTGTTTTATAATTCTTGTTGTAGAGATCTTTCACCTCCCTGGTTAGCTGTATTCCTAGGCATTTTATTCTTTTGTGGCAATTGTGAATGGGATTGTGTTCCTGATTTGGCTCTCAGCTTGGATGTTGTTCATGTATAGAAATGCTAGTGATTTTTGTACATTCATTTTGTATCCAGAAACTTTGCTGAAGGTGTTTATCAGATCAAGGAGCTTTTGGGCAGAGACTCTGGAGTTTTCTAGGTATAGAATCATGTCATCTGCAAACAGGGATAGCTTGACTTCTTCTCTTCCTATTTGGATGCCTTTTATTTCATTTTCTTGCCTGATTGCTTTGGCTAGAACTTCCAGTACTATGACGAATAGGAGTGGTGAGAGAGGGTATCATTGTTTTGTGGTGGCTTTAAAGGACAATGCTTCCAACTTTCACCATTCAGTATGATGTTGGCTGTGGGTTTATCATAGATGGCTCTTATTATTTTGAAGTATGTTTCTTCAATGAGTAGTTTACTGAGGGTTTTTAACATGAAATGATGTTAATTTTATCAAAAGCCTTTTCTACATCTATTGAGGTGATCATGTGGTTTTTGTCTTTAGTTCTGTTTATGTGATGAGTCACATTGATTAATTTTTGTATGTTGAACCAACCTTGCATCCCATGAATGAAGCCTACTGGATCAAGGTGGAATAACTTTTTGATGTACTGCAGGATTTGGTTTGCTAGTATTTTGTTGAAATTTTTGCATCTGTGTTCATCAGGAATATTGGCCTGAAGTTCTCTTTTATTGTTGTTGTGTCTTTGCCAGGTTTTGGTATCAGGATGACACTGGCCTCATTGAACAAGGTGGGAAGCAGTCCCTCCTTCCCAGTTTCTTGGAATAGTTCCAGTAGGATCAAAAACAGCTCTTCTCTGTACAGCTGATAGAATTTGGCTGTGAGTCTGGTCCTGGGCTTTTTGTGGTTGGTAGGCTTATTTTATTACTGATTCAATTTTGCAACTCATTGGTCTGCTCAGGGATTCAATTTCTGCCTGGTTCAGTATTGAGATATTGTATGTGTCCAGAAATTTATCAGTTTATTGTAGGTTTTCTAGTTTGTGCACGTAAAAGTGTTCATCCTAGTTTCTTTATTATTTTATTTTATTTTATTTATTTATTTTTGAGACTGAGTCTCACTCTGTCGCCCAGGCTGGAGTGCAGTGGCCGGATCTCAGCTCACTGCAAGCTCCGCCTCCCGGGTTTACACCATTCTCCTGCCTCAGCCTCCGGAGTAGCTGGGACTACAGACGCCCGCCACCTCGCCCGGGCTAGTTTTTTGTATTTTTTAGTAGAGACGGTGTTTCACCGGGTTAGCCAGGATGGTCTCGATTTCCTGACCTCGTGATCCACCCGTCTCAGCCTCCCAAAGTGCTGGGATTACAGGCTTGAGCCACCGCGGCCGGCCATCTTAGTTTCTGAGTGTGTGTTTTTTTTTTTTTTTTCCCCCAATTTCTCTGGGGTCAATGGTAATGGCTCCTTTGCCATTTCTAATTGTGTGTATTTAGATTTTCTCTCTTTTTTTCTTCATTAGCCTATCTTTAAAATTTTTTTTCAAAGAAACAACTCCTGAATTCAGTGATCTTTTGTATTTTTTTGTGTCTCAATTTCCTTCAGTTCAGCTCTGATTTTGGATATTTCTTGTTTTTGCTGATTTTGTGGTTGGTTTGCTCTTGCTTCTTAGTTCCTCTCATTGTGATACTAGGTTTTTAATTTGAGATCTAACTTTTTGATGTGGGCATTTAGTACTATAAACTTCACTCTTAACATGTCCTTAGCTGTGTCTCAGAGATTCTTGTATGTTGTGTCTTTGTTCTCATTAGTTTCAATGATCTTGATTTCTGCCTTAATTTCATTACTTACCTAAAAGTCATTTAGGAACAGATTGTTTAATTTCCATGTAATTGTATGGTTTTGAGTGATTTTCTTAGTGTTGATTTGTAATTTTATTGCATTGTGACCCAAGAGTGTGGTTGGTATGATTTTGGGTTTTGTTGTTGTTTTTTTGTTTTTTTTTGAATTTGCTGAATATTGTTTTATGTTCAATTGTCTGGTCAATATTTGAGTATGTGCAATGTGGTAATGGGAAGAATGTATACTCTGTTGGTTTTAGACGGAGAGTTCTGTGGATGTTTATTAGGTCTATTTGGTCAAGTGTTGAGTTCAGGTCCTGCGTATCTTTGTTAATTTTCTGCTTAGATGATCTTTCTAATACTGTCAGTGGGATATTGAAGTGTCCCACTATTAATGTGTGGGAATCTGAGTTTCTTTAAAAGTCTCTAAGAACTTGCTTTATTTATCTGGGTGTTCCTGTTTTGGCTGCATATATATTTTGGATAGTTAGATCTTCTTGTTGAATTGATCCCTTTACCAATATGTAATGCCCTTCTTTGTCTTTTTTGACATTTGCTGGTTTAAAGTCTGTTTTGTCTGAAATTAGGATAGCAATCTCTGGTTTTTTCTGTTATTCATTTGCTTGGTAGATTTCCCCCATCCCTTTATTTTGAGCCTATAGGTGTCATTACATGTGAGCTGGGTCTCTCGAAGACAACGTACCATTAGGTCTTGGTTCTTTATCCAGCTTGCCACTCTGTGCCTTTTAAATGGGGCATGTAGCCCATTTACATTCAAGGTTAGTAATGATATGTGTGGATTTGATCCTGTCATTGTGTCATTAGCTGGTTATTATGCAGACTTGTCTGTGTGGTTGGTTTATACTTAAGTGTGTTTGTGGTTTTTTTTTTTTGTTTTTTTTTTTTGAGATGGAATTTTGCTCTTGCTGACCAGGCTGGAGGGAAATGGTGTGATCTCTGCTCACCTCCTGGGTTCAAGCAATTCTCCTGCCTCAGCTTCCTGAGTAGCTGCGATTACAGGCACCTGCCACCACACCTAGCTAATTTTTTGTCTTTTTAATAGAGATGGGGTTTCTCCATGTTGATCAGGCTGGTCTCGTATTCACAACCTCAGATGATCCGCCTGCCTCGGCCTCCCAAAGTGCTGAGATTACAGGCATGAACCATCGTGCTGGCTTTGTGTTTTTGTAGTGGCTGGTAAAGGTCTTTCCATATTTAGTGCTCCTTTCAGGACTTCCTGTAAGACAAGTCAGGTGATAATGAATTCCCTCAGCTTTTGCTTGTCTGAAAAAGATCTTGTTTCTCTTTCACTTATGAAGCTTAGTTTAGCTGAATGTGAAATTTGGGGTTGAAAATTATTGTCTTCAAGAATGTTAAATATAGGCCCCAATTTCTTATGGCTTGTATGGTTTCTTCTGAAAGGTCTGCTGTTAGCCTGATGAGGTTCCCTTTTTAGATGACCTGTCCTTTCTGTCTAGTTGCCTTTAACATTTTTTCTTTTATTTTGACTTTGGCAAATCTGAAGATTATGTGTCTTGGGGATGGTTGTCTTGTGTAGTATCTGGCAGGGGTTCTCTGCATTTTCTGAATTTGAATGTTGACCTCCGTAGCAAGGTTGGTGAAGTTTTCATGGATGATATCCTGAAATATGTTTTCTAAATTGCTTACTTTCTCTCTCTCTCAGGGACACCATTGAGTCATAGTTTTTTTTCTCTTTACATGATCCCACATTTCTCAGAGGTTTTTGTTTATCTTTTTTTCTTTATTGTTGTCTGACCGAGTTATTTCAGAAAGCCAGTGTTCAAGCCCTAAGATTCCTTCCTCAGCTTTATCTATTCTGCTGTTAATACTTGTAATTGCACTATGAAATTCTTGTAGTGGGTTTTTCAGCTCTATCAAATCAGTTTGTTTCTCTTTTTTATAATGGATATTTTATCTATCAGCTCTTATATTGTTTTATTGTAATCCTTAGGTTAGGTGTCAACTTTCTTCTGTATCTCAATTATCTTTATTCCTATCTGTCTTCTGAATTTTATTTCTGTTATTTCAGCCATTTTAGCCCAGTTAATAACGCTTGCCAGGGAACTAGCATGGTCATTTGGGGAAAATAAGCCATTGTGACTTTTTGAGTTGCCAGAGTTTTTGCACTGGTTGTCATCGTGTGAGTTGGTGTTCTTTAACTGCAGGGTAATTTGAGTACAGTCAGTAGACTTCTTTTCAGGATATTTTCAGAGGGCTGAGGCTTTGTGCAGGGTCTTTGTAGCTGAATTCTTGTCTTTGGTTTCATACTGGGGTATAACAAAGTATTTTTGGTGTTGAAGTTTCATCTGTGATCCAGTAGGTGGCACTTAAGTGAAATGGCCAGTAGGTAGACTGTTGCTCAGTAACATGGCTCCTCTGCATTTCCTCATGATTGCAGCTGTGCTCCCTCTTAGTGCTCTGAAAGTGTGGGCTCTTCTCCCACTCGAGTGCTGGCTGCAGATCTCAGCTTGGCATTCCTGGGCTGCACTCCTGACCACAGCTCTGGGGTGAGCTCAGGCTTTATGTTCTCTCTCCAACCTCGAGGCAGCAGGGGAAGGAACCTTAGCAGTGATTGGTGTCAGATAGCCTTTCATTTGTCTCTTAGGGCTCCATGCCAGAGAGATGTGGAGCCACTATCAATCAGTGCAATCAGCGTGATATAGTGAGGCTGCACGGTAGACCCAAGGTGGGTCAGGGGTTCTTGTTAATAAATGATGGGGCATGTGGGTCACAAGGGAGAGACTGGCCTCTTCTCCTTAGGGCACCTGCAGCTTGTTGGAGGTATGGTTAAAGCACTCGGGGTCTTTGCCCCTTCTCAGTCCCAAGGCAACAAGGAAAGTACTGCTGCAGCAGCAGTGGAAGAAGGGTTTTCCATTGCCTCTGGGAGCTCCACCTCAGAGAAATGTGGAGCCATTGCTACTGGGAATGTTCAATAGCAATGGCTCCTGAATGGTGGCCTGAGCTGGGGTTTTGCTTGTTAAGGAGCAAAGTGTTAAGGGCTCATGCGGAGGAGAGACTTAGCTCCTCTCATGTGGTGACTATGGCATGCTGGGAGTGCATGTGAAGTCCATAGGCTCTTTGTATCTTCCCCAGCCCAGTGGTAGCAGGGACACAATCGCTGCTGTGATAGTAGCAGAGGAGCTGTTGGTTGGCTCTGGGAACTCCTCCCCAGGAAAACTCAGAGACACTGTCAGTGGGTGTGCTCAATCATGGGTGGGGTGGCAGATCTGTGGTCATGAGCTGGGGGCCCTGCCTGGTGAAGGGTGGATGGGGGTACTCACAGGGAAGAGGTACTGGATTCCTCTCCATGTGGTGGCTGCAGTGTGCTGGAGGTGCCAGTGTAGTGACTAGGCCCTTTTTCCTTCCCCAGCTTGAGGGCAGTTAGGGTGGTACCACTGCAGATCCAATGGTGAGGGCTTCTGGATTGTATCTGGGATTTCCTCGTTGGAGAACTGCATAGCCATCTTCAACTGATGTGTTCAAGTGGGGGTAGGATAGTTTTGCTGGAGTGCCAGGTCAGGAGGCCCCACCCAGTAAGGAGAAGTGGATTGAGGACCTGTGTAGAAAGTGGTCTGGCCACCTTTTCTGTGGGATGGCTGCATTGTGCTGGGAATCCACACCTGCCCTTAGTCATCACGCACCCTACAAAGACTGAAGGCAACAATGACAAAGATTGTGAGACAGCAAAAATGGTGGCTTGCCTTTCCCTGTGAGAGCTCGGTCCTAGGGAAGTGCAGGGCTACTACCAGTTGGAAAGCCCAGTCAGGGGTAGCTGGAGTCTTGGGTTGGGAGGTCCCACCCAGTGAGGAGAAACACTTAAGAAAGAGCCTGGCCACTTTTCTGGGGGATGGTTGTGTTGCTCTGGGAATCCACATCTGTCTGTAGTCACCATGCACCCTTCAGAACCTGAAGGCAACAGCAATGAGGGCTGAATGACAGCAAAAAAATGGAAGTTTGCCTTTTCCTGTTGGAGCTCCATCTCAGGGGCGTGCATGGTTGCTACTGGCCTGAGAATCCTAGTTGGGGATGGTTGGAGTCCCAGGTTAGTGAGCTTTATTCTGTAAGGTGCAGTAGGGGTGAGGCCTGCAGTTCATTGCTGCTCATGGATTTGGTCTTTTTCTTGGGAGTGTGTGAGGGAGCCTGACCTCTGCTGTTGCTGCTGGAGCTGCAGCCACTAATGCTGGGATGCCTAGGGGTCCAAGGCTCCCATGACTGTGTATGTGGCTTAGTGGTGGCCCTGCCCAGACTTTATATAGCTCTGTGAGACAGTCGGAAGGTACCAGTGGGGTAGGCTCACAAGGGAATCTACAGAGCCCAGGGTTGCAAAGGTCCACGGAAGAAGTATGGGTCCCTGGGGACTCTCACTTACTCAACACTTTTCCAGTGTTGAGGAGAAGCCTGCCCTGACTTTGTGCCGCTCCCAGGTGGGCAGTCAACCTGTCTCACTCCTCTCCATTCTCTGTGGCTCAAGTTCTTTTCTTGATGAATCCCAATATGTCCACCTGGATGTTTGCAGTTGAAGATCTAGTGTTTATGTGCCAGTTTTCATTCTCTCTGTGGGAACGGTGCACACTAGCTGCTTCTAGTCAGCCATGTTGGCCCTAGCCTTTTCTCTTTTCTTCTTGGTTAAACTAGCTAGTGGTCTATAAATTTCTTTTTTATTTTTAATCCTTTCAAATAAACAGCTTTTCATTTTGTTGCTCCTTCATATCATTTTTTTGGTCTCAATCTCATTTAACTCTGAGCTGATTTTTATTTCTTGTCTTATGCTAGCTTTGGGTTTGATTCGTTCTTGTTTATCTTGTTCCTAGAGGCATGACAATAGGTTTTTAATTTTTGATCTGTCTTTTTGATGTAGTCATTTAATACTGTGACCTTTCCTTTTAGCACTGCTTTTGCTGTATCTCAGACATTTTGCTAAGTGTGTCTCTAGTTTCATTCATTTCTAATTTTTTTTTTTTCCTGACTTGATTTTGTTGTTTACCCAAAAGTCATTCAGGAACAATTTGTTTAGTTTCCTTGTACTTGTGTAGTTTTTAGAGCTTCTCTTGGTATTAATGTTTAATTTTATTCCACTTTTGTCTGAGAAGATAATCAATATGATTTTGATTTTTTTGAATTTATTGAGATTTGCTTTACAGCCAAGCATGTGGTCAATTTTAGGGAATGTTCTATGTGCAGATTAAAAATATATATATACTCTGCAGTTGTTAAGTACAATATTTTATAAATGTCTATCAGATCCATTTGGTCTATAGTACAGTTTAAGTCCAGAATTTCTTTGTTGACTTTCTGCCTTCGTGGTCTGTCTGTTACTGTCATTGGGGTGCAGAAGTCCCCCACTATTATTGTATTGCTTTCAGTATCTTTTCTTAGATCTAGTAGTATTTGTTTTATGAATCTGGATTTTGGGTGTGTATATATTTAGGATAGTTAAATCTTATTGTACTGAACCCTTTATCATTGTATACTGGCCTTCATCTTCTTATCTTTTTTTTTTATTATTGTTATTGGCTTAAAGTTTGTTTTATCTCATATAAGAATGGCCACTTCTGCTCACTTTTGTTTTCAATTTGTGTGATATGTCTTTTTCAATTCCTTTACTTTGAATTAGGTGTCTTTAGCCATTAGATGGGTCTCTTATAGGCAGATTTTCTTTTTTAAAAAAATCCTATTTTTTTAAATAGGATTTGCCAGTTCATATCTTTTAAGTAGGGCATTTAGACAATTTATATTCAAGGTTAATATTGATATTTGAGAGTGTTTTTCCTGTCATTGTGTCGTTAGCTAGTTGCCTCAGAGTCTGAATTGTGTAATTGTTTTATAGAATCTGTGAGCTTGCTCACCCTTTTTTTTTTTTTTTTTTTTGAGATGAAGTCTCACTCTGTCACCCAGGATGGAGTACAATAGTGCAATCTCAGCTCACCGCAACCTCCACCTCCCAGGTTCAAGCAATTCTCCTGCCTTAGCCTCCCCAGTAGCTGGGATTACAGGCATCTGGCACCACGTCCAGCTAATTTTTGTATTTTTAGTAGAGACAGGGTTTCACCATCTTGGTCAGGCTGGTCTCGAACTCCTGACCTCAGGTGATCCACCTGCCTCGGCCTCCCAAATTGCTGGCATTACAGGTGTGAGCCACCTTGGCATTACAGGTGTGAGCCCACTTTCCTACTTTTTTCTACTCTGATTGACAGCATGTTCTCCTGGATGATACTCTGATTTCAAGGACATTAAGATAGAATTTATTTATATAAGGCCAATCAAGGGTTATGGCTGTTCTCAAAAATTAGGGACCAGCACTGTTCCATAAATGGAACAAAAATGTTAATCACATTAAAATGAGATCTCAATTATTGAAACAAGTAAGGCTGCAAATCAGAATGATTAATTATGAGAAAACAAAACAAAAGAATCTGAGTTTTCTACTTATGTGTACTTTTATGATGGTAAGTGTTGTCTTTTCATTTCCATATTTAGAACACCTTTGAGCATTTCCTGTAGGTCTCGTCTACTGGTGGTGAATTCCCTTAGCGTTTGCTTATCTGGGATACATATTAATACATTTCAAACAACAGCAAGTTCAGGAAACAAGGGATGTAACTTGAAACCTAAGTAAACTCTTTGCCTGTGTGCAAACCAGACATTAAATTTAGACTCTGACTCTTGGTATCTAGAAAGAATAGTCTTAAACCCCTGATTCGATAGCCTGGGGAAGTCTAAGCCTCCCAAGATTTCCATGGGCCTCCTAGTTTCTGGGCTCCTGAATTCTCAATTTTTTAAATCCATTGACCCAGATGTGAAATTCAACAGCCCCAAAGAATAAGCTCATAAAAAGAATTGGCTTCCCCTTGAGTTTTGTCAATGGGGTGGTGGGGAGCCAGTGGAAAGAGGGAAGGGTGTGTGTATTCCATGTTCTAAGCCCCCAGCTTCCTCTCTGTGGTCACCATGGGCTGACCATGTCCCAGACTGAAGGTCATAGCTTCTGAAAGATGGTCTTCATCACAAAATTCACTGATAACCACTACCTCCTCTGCAATTTTGTATCAGGATAGTAACATTTCTACAGGAATTAGCCATGGAAGTACTTTGTGGCTTC
The DNA here is from genome assembly GCF_000951045.1 of Mandrillus leucophaeus. Lineage (NCBI taxonomy): Eukaryota > Metazoa > Chordata > Mammalia > Primates > Cercopithecidae > Mandrillus > Mandrillus leucophaeus. The sequence goes on along the minus strand of NW_012105764.1, from coordinate 990,059 downwards.
CTTGCACCTTCCTCATAGATTTAAATTCTCTAAGTTCCAACTTGTAAGTGTCATCTATTTTTTGCTACAGCCATGATTAGAATATCTGGATATGAATTTTGCTTCCATTACTTAGAGTTTAACCTTAAACAAGTTACTTAAATTGCCTGGTTTCAATGACATCATCTATAAAATGGAGGTTTATTGTAAGAATTTAAATTTGCTCTTAAAGTTAGATGGGATTAGATAGGTAGATAGATCAGTGTAATACAAAGAATATAATAAATAGTGAATTGAAGTAATAATTATTGTAATTGTTACATGTTTTATTACATTTGCTCCTTTCTCATTGTTTCCTATTAAATCTGAGCAACAACTAATCTTGTTTGTGCAATAATCTGAAGTTTCAACTTAAGATGGCCGAAATGTCACTTTCTTTCAAATTTAAATAGCTTCATAAAGTTTACTTGAGGCCACCGTCTTATTAATAAAAGTCAAGTACTGATTATGAAAAGAATGACATAGAATACCCTCACACTAAGAGATACATCTTTGGCCTGCCTCCCATAAGTGTGTCATGCTTGTTTATCACTTCCAACACGAGAGATCTTTGCTATTTGGGAGGGCAGGTGTTATTACAGTTTTATAGAGGAGAAGTTAAAGTGAAGATTTACATTGAGCATCCCACATGAAACAATTTTTAAGCCTGTATGAGACATTTCTCTTCCTTAAAGTATTTTCTGGCCCATTTCTATACTGGATTTCCTTGCTTGTTAGTTTTCTTTCTCTGGACTATTCCTTTTACAGAATCCAGCCTTGATATTTACTCTTTTTATTTTCTGCTCAAATTATCCTCATTACCCAGACCTTCTAATTCCATTTCTTCTCCCCTTTATATTTCTGGATCCTACTCCTAAACTTACAAACACAAACCCATCTCCATACAATGAAGGTCATCCAGCCCCCTTAGACAGTAGGCAGAATTTCATGTGGCAGACCATTTCTTTTTCTGATATACATTCCTTTTCCTGCCACCCATGGACTTTAATCATTTTTCACAGCAGCCCCTTCCCTGTAACGGATCATTGCACATGGCAAGTAGTGGAGTCAGTATACCTTCAGGCGTGTTTTCTCCTCTGTTTAACATTTGAGATAATCTCGGGCAGCTACAGTGGCTGGTGAAGATCAAAGGTATTTTGCCTACCCGAGGTCAAGATCACTGTTGCTTTGCAAGCCTATGAGTCTGAAAGTTACGTCAGCAGATACACTACTTGCTCTCCAAAAAAATTTTGGCAAAAAACACTAAGTGAAATATTTAAGTATTTCTGAGGCAGCTCCTAAGTCATATAAATTTGTTTCTCTGCGCTCTTTTCCTGAAATATTTTGTATGTTATAAACTTGAGGTTTCTGATGCATCTTGACTGCATGTGAGGCATTTTGGTGGTACCTTTTTGGACAGAGAAACTAAAGAAGCCATCCTCTAATGAATTATTTACCTAAGGCCCCACTTGAACACACTCTGCCTGTATCCACAGGTTGTATAAATGAGCTAGACTATATTATTCAGAGATTTAAAGTTAAAAATTAATAACTTCTGGTCAGTAGCTTTCTGGAATTTTTACCACAGATAAATATATGTGTTGTAGAAGAAAAGAAAGGGGAAAATAGCAAACTTATCAGAGTATTTCAGTGCCACAGTGTGTTTGAGAAAGAAGATTAGGGAGTTCTAAAATGATTCAAATCTTCTTAACCTGTTGCTGTTTTTCATACTTTGCACCTTTAAGTTGCAAGTAAAAAATTCTAAACAAATTACCTTAGGTGAAAAAGGGGGATTTACTGAATGGACATATATGCATGTATCATAGAGTTTAAAGGCAAGAAATAACTGAGTCTTCCTAAATGCTAGAACAAGGGCCTAGAAAGTAGAGGCAGCCAACATCCTACCATTGCTTTATCTCTTGTTTTTACTTCTGTTGCACATCTGCTTTCTTTCCCTGTACCTGCTTACAGGCTTTCTCTACTTCTCCCATCATGTGATAGGTTGGTGTTATCCAAAAAATTTCTATAGTGAGGGAAAAATTTGCTCTATTCCACATTTGATCTGTTCAATATGGTAGGTCACTAGCCACATATGTCTACTGTGCACTAGAAATATGGCTGGGGTGACTAAGGTTCAAAAGTTTTAATTTTTAATTATTTTAAACTTCAAAATTCCACAAGTCTAGTGATAACCATATTAGATGATAAAGTTATAATGTATGACTCTCCAATGGTGTCAGAGCTTGCATACCTGAATCCCAGTTTGAAGTTCTCAAGATAGAACCATCGATTGACCTAACTTGCTTCAGGTACCTGCCAGGTTCAACCAGCTTTGTCAAAGTAATATGTGTATATGGTATAAACATGACAGCCAGGGTCAACCCTTATGTGTGGAGAAAGCGATACAATACTCAGAAAAATGATTATGTTCTGGACAGTCAGTCCAAAAGATCTCTGCTCCTCATAGTAACTTCCTACCCTGATTAATTTTACTGATTAATTTTCATTTCACCTTCACTTACTACAGGCAAAAGAGATTTAGGATTCTTGTTCATGCAACAACAGGAATTACAATTTCCCTGATATCATGGAGATATGTCAGCAATACACACCTTGCCATTCAATGGCAAAGATATAACAACAACTTAGGAATGATTCGGAAATCAGAAATCAGTATCTGGAGGCATTTAGCCGCATTTCAGCTTCCTTTTTTACAGAGAATTTAATTTGAGAGAACAATAGGCAATTGGATTAGGACCCTCAGAATATGGAAATATTATTCTTATATACATACTTTTTTTTTTTTTTCTGTCAAAAGATAGCTCTAGTTTTTAAACAATGGAAGCAGTGGAAGAGTCCACATAGCTGGGCAATAGTTGACCCTGGGATGGAGCCCTCTGCCCCAGGGTTAAGCAACCTTTCTAGTGTGGGTAGATGGGGAGTGTCAAGTGTAATCTGAGGCCAAAGCTTTCTGGGAAGCGTGCCCCTGATGTGGGCTATCTGAATGCTCTGACCTTGTCCATCTGCCTACCTCATCTGTCCTGACCTAGGAGGCCTGTAGCTCATTAAGATCTTGGCTATTGACGTCTGACTTGCTGTAGCCTCAAGCTTTGCTTTCTGGCTTTCTACTCTTCATGCTCCTTGATCTCAATTTTTAAATCAGTTTCCCAATCTCTAGCTTGCCATGATCATATCAGCCATGGTTCCTGATTACTCAGCTTTTCTGTCTTAATGATCTTCCCTGAGGGCTCTGGCTAATGAGTCCTAGTGCCTGGCATGATGGATGAGCCTTTTAGCAAATGCTTTCAGATAAACATTTTTCCTTCTTCTTTTCTGTTAATAAGTACACATGATGCACTGATACCTCAACTAATGACAAATGCATTCTAATGAGACTCCTTAAATATTGTCAGAAACTTATAAACTAGATTGGAATAACAGCATAGTATTAGGACTTGCATTCCTACTATAAAGAAAAATTATCTAAAACCTGTAAATAAGGTCCAGAGGATAGATGCATTATCTTTTAGTGTATATTTTAGGCACACCCTTAAATTATTTGATTTTGTAGGCTGATGTACCACTATTTGACTTTACCATTTACTGTTGATTAGTGCACATACACTGAGGAGTTATGTCTTTACTAGTAGTTTTTGTTCAATAGAGATGTGAATAATTTCTGTGTGGTAAAAAAGATAAGCAATAGTTTATTACCTGGTAGGACACTAAGTAGTTTTGTGTTTAAACTGAAAATAATCTTACTCTAGTATTATTATTTTTTAAATTGCCTGTAAATAGTTTCTCAAAATGTTTTGTTTGAAGTAACTTTATATCTACTGATTCCCTCATTAATACATGAGTTGAACACATTTGAACATGTTCGTTGTATATTTGTATGAGTCATGTCCTTAAGTTATGACAATTGTATTTTGCCACTGCAGATGAAATAAAAAGGTTAATAATAGTAAACTAGTATTAGCAACAAAATCAAACATGAGTCTTCAGGAGTGGGAAGATGTTGCTTTGAAGATAGTGAGGTTGAAAGGAGTGAGAGAGTACAAATTGGCACTCATTCAGGGACAAACATGCCAGAAAGAGGACATTTACACAGAACATGGAGCTCCAGTTGACACATGAGGGTTATCCTGGGCTCATTCTTCCCCTAGCTTTTATCACTAAGAAGCCATGGAAATAACTCTTTTGGGGCTTGTGGCTACTCATCTTCAGCCAAGGAAGAGTTAGTAGAGCAGTGTCCCTCCTGCCTAAGTCTAGGGTGCTGAAAGAAGGGCTAGGAGACCATCAATTATGATGCTATTCAGATTTATGTCCCTAAGAGACTCTGCACAGGTACTTTCGAAGACTGGTCTAAGGACTTTGAATGTGAGCTGCAGCTAGAAGTTTCTGAGGGTCTCTGGAACACTTAGGGAAAGCCCGCTCTGCTTGGGTGTGTCCTTCAGAACTGTCGAAGGCAAGAGCCTCAGATAAGCAGCAGCTTGGAAACACCAGAAGCCCTCCCAGGAATCTGCAGAAAGAACCAGCCTAGGAAGAACTTATTCCTTGCAGACCTCTACTTCCATTATTCACCTCCAATTAATTTGTATGTTGGTAAGGGGGTCAATCCATGGTCTAGTGAGTGTCTATCTACATGGAGTGTAGACATTGTTGGCCTGTTATACCCCTCAGCAAGGAAAAAGAATCCATTTCTCTCCCAGAAATCAAGTTGGATGAGTCTCAGCAAGTTACAACAAGGATCTACCCTACTCCCAAAGTAACCAAAAACTCAACTATCAGATTCCTGGCAGAGAAAGGATGGAGGTAAACATGACAATGAACTGAGAAGCTTCAGGCTCCACTGGTAAAGCAAGTGGGAGAAAAAGGCAAGGGAAGCGCTTCTGCAGCCTCCACCCAGATTTTAAATTTATTTTTGTGTCTTTTGAATAGGTTACTCAAGTCTCTTGGTAAAATGACAAAATAAGGTTTTCAAATCTTCCTTTCACATCTCACAGATATGAATGGTACTAGGTTTACCATTTTAAAAAGTCACAGTTGAGCTTCCAGCCTGTGTTTTTTTTTTTTTTTTCCTTTCATTAATGGGTTCTTTCCAAGTCAGGAAATCAACAAGAGACGGAATTTATAGCTAGACTAAGTTAAAGAATGCTGTTCTGAGCACTAATTTTCTTTTCTGCTTTTAAATATCCCCATTTGTCTTCACATTTTCTTTTCCAAACCCCTCCCCGTCCTATTCCATGTGGCTGGAGGCTTAATATGCTAACACTTAGGAGAACAGAAGGCTTTCTCCAGAGAGAGCTACAGAGCTGTTCTGTGTAACTGCCAGAACCGCCAACCTGAGCCTCCCAACACAGACCAGCTTGGCCCTGCCAGGATGCAATCTGTCTCCAGTCCCACAGCAGAAGAGAGGCCCAGGGGCACCTTGGACTGGCTTTCTTCCTCCAGCATTGGAGGATGGCTTCAAAGATTGAGCAAAGTCTCTGCGAAGGTTTTTTTTTTTTTTTTTTTTTTTTTTTTTTTAAAAAAAAAAAAAGGTTATCTATTGAGGTGACCAGTTGAAAAAGATCCTGGCTAGGAACATATGACTTATTTTTTCTTTGCCATTTCTCTGTTCACACCAGGCCCTCTTCTCACCCAGGTACAATCAAAGAAGGGATTTTTTTTTAATTAGTTTTTTCTTTTGTTCCTTCTAGTAATATGTGCTGAGATGACTAAGAAAAAACTCTAATCTTACCATTATACAATTAATATAATTTAATTTTTATTCATTTCTTGGAATTGTGAAAGGCCATAGAAGAAGAGGATATTATCTCACACTTCAAGAAATTTCTTTTTTTCTCATTCTTTTTAATTCAAAAATAAAATGAGATAAATTTTACCCATAAACTTGGCAAATATTATTTTTATATGATCGTACCTACTAGTATAAGGAGGTAAGGAAATGGACATCTTAAACACTGCTCACAGTGAATATAAACTGCATAAATTTTTAGAGAACAATTAAAAATATACATATAATTTACAGATGAAATGACATGACATCAGGAGTTTGCTTTAAAACTATCTAGTAAGACATGAGTAGAGAGAAATAGGGTAGGAAGAATAAAACAAGATTGATCATATATTAATAACTTTTGAAGTGAAAATGCATTAAATAATTTTCTGTAATTTGTATATGTTTTTACAATTCCATAATGAACATTTATTTAAAAGGAAAAAAATGTACAATGCACAACCTTTCATTAATTTGTTTATTCGTTAAATGTGTTTCCCAGGTGCCTGTGATGGTGCTCGGCACAGTTTTAAGTACTGAGGTTATAGTAGGGAACAAACACACTTTCTCTGAGTGAGCTTAATTCTAGGGACAAGAAAAAGGCTTTAAGGGCATTAAAAAATGTACATAAAATATATCAAGCAGTGATCACTGCCATAAAAACAGGAACAGATAAGGGAATGGCAGGTGCAGTTAGTTTTGTGCTTTTCAAGACAAGCCTCTCTGGTAGCATGATATTTAAGCAGAGACTTAAAGAAATTTAGAAAGTAATCTCTGAATACTGTGTGGAAGAACATTCTATAAATGTTCCAGGAAGAGGTAACAGTAAATGCAAAGGTGTGCTTGGTGTGTTTAAGGGCTGGCAAGGACAATCTGTGAGGAGGGGAGTGGTGTGAGATAAGAATAGAGAGATACCAAGAGGCAAGATTTTTGGGGACCTTGCAGGTCATTGGAAAGACCTTAGCATTATTCTGAATGAGATGAGAATCCACTGGGGTTTTGAACAGATGGATAACATAATCTGGTCGGTCTAAGAAGAGTCTGTTGGAGGAGCAGACAAGCAAATGTAAAAATCAGGAGACCAGTTAAGAAGTCTTTCTCTTATCTAGGTGAGAAATGACAGTAGAGAGTTGATGAGAAGCTGTTGGATTTCTGTCCATCTTGATGTCAGTCAAGAGGATCTCCTGAGAGATTGGACATGTGATAAGGGAGAAAGAGAGATGGCTCCTGGGTTTTTGACCTAAGATACAAAACAAATGAAATTTCCATTTATACATTTACAGGTAAAAACAATTCAAGTGTTAGTTCTACATTTGTGAAAATAGAGATAATTCTGGTTGAGATGTTGAGTAAGCAGTTGGGTATATGAGTCTGGAGTTTAGGGAAGAGGTACTAACTGCATGTATACATTTGGAAGTAGCTGGTATAGAGGTGATAGTTAAATCCATGGAAATAAAGGAAATCACCAAGAATAAGTATAAATAGAGAAGACAAGAGGTCTGAAGACTGGGGCACCTACCACTTCCATGTCAGAGGTTAGGAAGGTTAAGAAGAACCAGCAAAACACAGTGGAGAGCTACAGATGATATTCTGGGAGTGAAGTGACCAAAAGGTGTTTCAGGAAGGAAAGGCCAAATACTGCTGATAGCTCCAGAAAGGTGAGGACTGAAGTCTGCACTTCCAATTTAGCAATGTGGGGTGCATTGCTGTTTTGTGATTATGATAGGACAGAAGCATGATGGAAGTTTTTCAAGATAGAAAAAGAAGAGAGAAAGTGACAGTAAGTAATGAAAACTCAACATGAAGGGATTTGCTGTAAAGCGGCTGGCTCCATCAGTGGCATGGCCATGAACTGATGGCACACTCAAATTAGGGAATTTGGAATTTTAATAAACGGACTACATACAAAGGTTTGAACAGAGAGTAGAGAACCCACAAAGGATAGTGCACTACCATGGTGCCACCTAACACTGGGCTCTGTTGCTATGCGAGACCAGATGAGTGAGGGGAGGGAGCCATGGCTGGAACCTGCAAACAGAAGGGAGAGGAGTTGCTAGACAGAACTTGCTGGCAGGACCTGTGATGCTTAGTAGAGGAATCAACCAGCCCATGGCAAAGCTCCAGGGGAGTAGAGTCAGCACCCCAACTTCACTGTTCTCTCTCCATCCTCCAATCTTTGCATCATGCCGTGGTGGCTAAACCTAAACAAAAGCAAGAGAGCCAGGGAGTTTGTTAATGAAGTTCATGCAGATCCACCTCTGAGATGCTGAAGCAGCACAGGAAGTGAATCTGAAGAGTTAAATGGGAGATACTCAGCACAAAGAAGATCAGAAATGGACCAGTGAGTAGAGGAAAGATATAGAGTTAAGAGAGCAAGAGTTGATGGTAGCAGAAATTCCACTACAGAACATTTCTTCTAAGGATATAATAATTGATACATAAAGGTTTTAGCTATAAATTGCCATCTCAAGATAGCTAATAATAGCATAAAGTAAAAAATTTATGAAAATTCATTGACACAATGAAATACTGTCTAGCAATTAAGAACAATCACGTAGAAAAATATAGAATAACAAGAACAATCATGATAAATCATTAATTGGGCTGGGTGCAGTAGCTCATGCCTGTAATCCCAGCTTTTAGGGAGGCAGATGCGGGAGGATAGCTTGAGTCCAGGAGTTCAAGACTTGTCTGGACAATATAGCGAGACCCCATTCTCCACAAAAAGGAAAAAAAAATCATTAATTGAAATAGGTGTATAAATTCATAAATGCATTACATATATTTTGATTCTAATTTCTAAAAAAAGAGAAATATATCTGTTTACTTAGAAACAAAACTGGAAGCATTTGTACAACATGTTAAATACCATTCTCTTTGAATAACTTTATGGTTTTCTTTTGACTCATGCTCTTTATGGCATAGACTGCATGATAGCTCACTTCCCTTGAATGAATGCACCCCAACATCCACACCACCACGTAGTCCATGTGTATTTTAAGTTGGCCACCTCATGCTGCTGCTCTTAATTCTACAGATGCAACACATTATTTAAAGTTGAGCTCCAAGGCATCTACATGGGGCCTTAATCACATGTTCTGCTTTGACTCTATTTCTTACAATAAAAGTCACATGTTACATGTCTGGCTGCAACATATCTTTCGCATGAGGACCAAACTGGAGGAAGCACCAAGCCAGGTCTGGGGAATGGGAAACACACCTAAGTCCCATTGTTGGTGATGCTAGGATAGTAATAGATAGTAACTGCAGGTCAAAGGCAGAGCTGAGAGAATCAAGCACCAAACAAAATATTGCCACATTGTAGCTTGATCTGTGGGCCCTCTGTATGGGTGGTTGATGTAAAGGTAAATGGTGATTGTGATAAAACTATTTCAATTATCAATTTAATAAACAGAAGTATTTATTGAACCTGATTCTGTGCTGAATGCTAGGTTGGGAATTATGGGGGAAACATAGGAAATGGTCTTTGCACTCAAAGAACTTATTATTTAGCTAGACATAAAATTAGTATACAAACAAATGAGAATGATAAGTAGGATATAATTAAATATGTAAAATTGTTTCTTACAGGACATAAATTTTATGCATTTTGGAGGAAATAAGGGTGGGATTAATCAGGGATGTGCTATTAAAATGTTGAGCTGAACTCAGAAGGAGGAGTAGGGCTGGAAGAGAATCAGGACAAAATTTTGTGAGGGAACTAGACAGCCATGGGCCTGTTAGGGCTAGATTTAAAAATTCAAGGAGCAAGCAAGGGCAGAATGATGACAGACAAAAACTTTTTGGTTTGTTTTTTTAATAAACACGAACTTTCCCAAGTTAACATGTGTGCATCAGAATACTCCTGTCCTGGGAAAATATTACATTCTTTAGCCGACTGACTGTAACAGGACAAGAGAATTAACTTTTAAAAAAAATCTTTAGAGAAAAAGAACCACTTGGTAGGGAGATGATTTAGTTTAACAGGCCACTGAACAAGTTAGGAAACATAAATTTTAGTTCCCATAACAACTGTCTTTTGTTACTAAGTCTGTTAACCACCTTGACCTTGCATCAGATGAGACAATTATTTATTGACTGCTTCTTCTATGCTAGGCCTCTTATATACATTATATTATTTAATTCTTATAACAACCTTGAGTAGGATTTTTAAAAATTATTTTAAAATTTCCATTATACAAATGAGCGAACTGAGATGCAGAGAATACAAGAAACTTACCCAAGTTCACATAGCTAGAAGTGGTAGAGTTGTGATTAAACTGAAGCCATCTGACTCCAGGACACCATAGTGTCTCAAATAGTCCTAGTTTCAGAATGTCAGAGTGTTCCACAGTCATGCAATGAAAACACATATGGGAAGGTTTACACAAATTCCACCTTTCTAACCCTTGTAGGTTTCTGTTTTTCCATCTTGTGATAGGGCATGACTTAAATCATAACATAGCTGCACACTTCACAAGAGAACTCCTTAGAAACTGAAGTATCTGTTTCCAAATAGCACTGAAATTCTAGAGGCCAATATGTTTTCTAAGAGTGAGAAGTTCTTGGCCCGGTACCCAGGCACAAGAGTCTCCTGCTATGTGCTTCCATGGAAACGAGCCAGGGATGTCCACAGCTACACAGCAGAGGAATGTAGCCCTTGCAGAGATAGTCAGGGAGGGTGCTTAACAAGACTAGGAAATGGCTACATTTCAGTAACCTGCAGGAATTGGAATTCACAGGAAATGATTTCTTCCCTTGTGGGAGCTAAGGCATTCAAGTAAATCTGAGCGCCTGTCAGAGACGCAGCCGTCACTAGGCTTGCTGATTACATTTGCAGTTAAAATCCAAAATCCCCACTCCTAGTAGTTCTTACTTTGAAAATTACATCTTAAGGTATCTTTGCTAATGTCTCCCTTACAAAACAGATGTATTCTTCACTGAAAATCCTTGAACTCAGAGATAAGCTACCCATGCAGATGCAAAGTAGAATGTTTTCCCAAAATGTAGGTGGAATTGGACTCCAGTGTGTTAATCAATTTCTACATACCCAGATCTGCCTGGAAGGTTAGGTAATTCTTAACAACACCACCTTTTACCTCAAATTCACAGAAGGCCATTCATGTTACTTTTGGGTTTTCAACCTGGTGTCTGATTGGTTTTTCCAGTGGGGCCATGGTTTGGTTAAGAGGACTATATTCTTTAGTCAGCCAAAAAGCAAACTATTCAGCAACCCAGAAGATGTTGGTGTAGATTATTGAGAGTTCCTTGTGAAATAATGCTGGTTCTTCTGGAAGCTTATGCAGCCAGCTAGGAAAGTCATTGCAGCAGTCTTTTTCTTTCAAAGCATTTGGAATTTCAGAAATTTTTGGTGTGTGAAGGGGGAAAAGAAGCACCTGGTAAGAAAATAATCTTTAAAAAACATATGTCTGTTTCACAAACGTGCTCCTCAGAATGGTAGAAAGGCCCCTACAAAAAAGTCAGACTAGAAATAATGATTTAATTCAGTTCCTTTGACGTGAGAACCCATCATCTTTTGTTCCATGACAGCAATCTCCATTAAATAATAATAATTTAAAGATATCCCTGGCCAAATATCAATTTCAGAGTGAAACCCTCTTTTAAGTTATTCCCTTGCCTCCCCTTAATGTTTGTGAGGTCAGATGGGAAGGCTGCACATTTAGAATTGGAGATGGGCTTTTCTTTATAGCTTCAGAACCATAGCCTTTTTCTCTTTATCAGCCTTTTCTCTCTATATCTCCCCATTTCTTCCTCTTAAGACCTTCTCCCTTACCCTCTCCCTTTCAGATCCCCCTCACTTCCATCTTTTTTCTCTGTTTTCACTTTTTGCTTTCTTTCTCTCCTTTTTCTTCTTTTTTCCTTTAAGTGTCTTTCTTTTCTCATTCTCTTTCCATCCCTTCCTACTTCCCTCTCAAAAATGAAAAATGAACACACAAACACACTCATATCTGCTGAAATGTCCATCGTAATGGAGGAACACAAGGGCTTCCAAGGAGGCAAACTTGAGCTTCAGTTTAGCTCAGCCTGTTTTGGGTGCAACCTGAGCAGGGCAGGGCCCGTTTTTAGTATGCTCTTGCTTTTAAGCTACTCTTCTAAAATTATTTACATCGCTGTAGAATTGTGAACAATTTAGAATATTATCATTGCTATGGTTTAGATGTTTGTCCCCCAAAACTTCATTGAAATTTGATACTGGATGTTAGAGGTGCAGCCTAATGGCAAGTATTTGGGTCATGGGGACAGATCCTTCATGAATAGGTCAATCCCCTCCCAGGGGCTGGGGATATAGGGTGTAAGTGAGTTCTTGTTCTGTTAGTTCCCATGAGAGCTATTTGTTACAAAGAGTCTGGCACCCCGCCTCCCTCTCTCTTGCTTCCTCTCTCACCGTGTGATCTCTGCACATGCCAGCTCCCCTTCACCTTTACCATGAGTAGAAGCAACCTGCAGGCCACAGAGATGCCCACTCTTGAATCTTCCAGTCAGCAGAACCGTGAGCTAAATAAATCTTTTTTCTTTATAAATTATCCAACCTCAGGTATTCCTTTATAACAACACTAAATGGAGTAAGACAGTCATGGGTTATTTATCATACAATTTTAAGAGTTTAATGGGCAGAAGTCATATCTTCATAGAAAAACTAGGTACTGGATGGTTAATAACTGAAATCCAGTTATAACAGAAGACTGTAACAATCAAGAGATCAACAAAACATTGTTGAATTCCTATTATGTTTAGGACATTGTAATAAGCAAGATGGGGGATACAAGCAAACATATGCATTCTCAACCTCAAGTAGCTTGTGACCACATTTGAGATGACAAAGAACTTATACAAGAAAAAATAGCTAGAAGTGGCTCGATATTTATTGAGTATTTACTGATTGCCAGCCACTGTGGTGAGCTATTTACATGTGTTCTCTCCTGTAATTCTTGAAACAAATATAATGAATGCCACATACCATTATGACGTACATTTTATAGATGAGGAAACTGAGGCTTAGAGATTAAGTAACTTGCTTAAGGTCTCACAGCATATGACAAGGTTGGCAATTGAACTAGTACAAGTCAGCAAATGTTAAGCACCAAATGAATGGGATAGAAGAATATTTATCCAGTTCAGAGCTGGAAAATCATTGTGTACTTGGTAAGTTACAAAAAGACAGCATCTCAGAACTGGAGGAGAACTCAGACACCTGAATCTTCCCCACTCTTGCAGACTTGGAGACACTGGAAGCCAAAGGCAGGGATAATTTGCCTAAAAAGGTGGAATATAAGTGGTATTTGGAGGATGAATAGAGGTTTGACAGACAGAGAATGCCAGAGAGCATTTCCAGGGAGGGAAACAGGAATTTTGGTTTCTTGAATAATATTCCGATTGTTTCTGATATTGTTTTATTTTCACTAAGAACTTTCTTCCACATCTGGCATCCAGAGAGAGGAGTTTGGGGAAGAGAAGAGGAGTACTTTTAACTGTTACCATCTCCTGCAGTTTGAAAGTTTTCATCCCCATGGAACTCTGGGTCACTCAATGTGACCAATTCTTGTGTATCTAATGAATGACTATGGGTATATAAGGGTATATCCAGGATAGGCAATAACACGAATGAGGTAAAGCTATGGTAGAAAGATAAATAAAATAAAAAATATGTTAGAATACAACATAAAGTATTGAAGCAGAAAAAGTCAAACTTGCAGGAAAATCTGCCCTGGACTCTTTCTTCTGTGTTGTTCTAACAGAGCCTAGTTTTATATAGAATGTTTGCTGCAAAACGAGACACAAATAGTTCCGAGGATTAACTTTGAATTTCCTGGATTTGGTGGGCATAAATCAGGGCCTTCATGCTATTTTAACACTTTTTGAAAACAAGGTCCTTATGAATAAATGGCAAAAGTGGGTCAAGAAATGCTTTATTCATTAATAAGTAAAATCTAGAACTTGGAGTAATGCTCCCTAATTATGAAATGGGCAGCACTCTCTACTATGTTCTGATTGGCTGACATCAGTTTGAATGCAAAGCTTTATTTCACTGCAGAGTCCTGGCATACTTTACACATTAAAATTCTAAGCTGTCTAAGTAGGTGTGAAACTAATTTTGTGTTTATTTTTTAAAACCCACCTATGATCATTTAGGACCATCCACTTCACTTTGGGAGGGCAGCACCCGGTTGTAGGTAGGCCCTGGGAGACAATAAAGGAGAGGATAATTTCTTAAATGCCTTAAACCAGAATATTTATAGCTTCCTGGAATAGTTGTAACTACTTATCCATTTTTCCAGCCACAACTTTTCTTAATAAGAAGGGCTTTGAAAAACCTGCTAAATCTGGGCATAAAAGGAAACACAAGTTTTCCTAGAGCAGTGGAATTTTTTAAAGTCACATAGTAACCTTATTGATGAAATCAGGAAGAGAGCACTTTCAGATCAGACTTAAGGGAGGTTATTTACAAAACATAGGCTTTTCTCAGCAGAGCAGGCACATTCTGCGAGGTTTCTTGCAATACGAAGATACATACTATAGCTGGTTTTAAGCAAGTCATATGGTCTTGTGGACCCTTCTTCAATGGGAGGTGTTAAATAGCATTACTAGCAAGTGATTCATTCGGAACCACCAGCAAGGCTATTTGCAGAGGTCGCTCGACACTTTAAAAATAGTGAAAATAATAGAGTCAGATTCATTAGCAGTTAAATTGGAAAAAAATATTTTTTTCTGCTTAAATAGAATGTATCTTCCTTGAATTGGGCTTTTCTTGAAAGCACTTTCTTGTTTATGAATGTCTATTCTGATAAAATCTAATTTTTAAATTTTATTGGGCCATGGACAATCTAACCTAACGTACATTTTTGGAAAAGCTATATTCACACTGACCACTAAAAACAGATCCTTTGGTACCTTCCCCCATAAAGATTTTAACTGATATATTTTCTCCTAATATTCATTCTCCTTTAAAAAAATTAAGTAAAATAATTTTGAATGTTGTAAAATGTTGTGAAACAAAATCTCCCTCTCCGAACTAGTGGCCTTCCATTCTAGAGGCCACCATCCTTTTATTAGATCTCCTTCAGTTAGGTCCTTTGAACTGGAACTGATAAGGAAAAGGTTAAGTGTGGTCTATGCCTTTTGGCTGTAATCTCTTCACACTGCTGAGCCTGTCCAGGGTTCTGTAGATGTATTTCATTAGTCCTGAAACTGCTGAGAAACTGGGAGTCCATCACCATGGCACAGGTTATATAAAACACACAGATCAGCGGCATCAACTTTGAATGCAAAAAGTGTAGATCATAGCTAAATAATGAGACTGATCTTATAATAAGTACATTATATTAAATGCAAATCCCTTTTATTTTCCAACAAATATTATGAGACACTATACAAGTTATTACAAAGCCTTAAGGAAAATGCAAAGATGAATAAGATGTAAAGCTTTCCTTCAAGAATGGTTGAAGGAAAATTTTGTTTCCAGAACTGTACATAAGATGATGCATGAACACCAACAACTGAAAATAAATGGCTATAAAATAGCATAAGAATAGCATAAGGAAGAAACTGTAAGATTTAGGAAGGTTCACTTTTAGCTAAGAAAGACTGAGTAGGGGCAACTAGTAAAGATGTAAGGATGCTGAATGTCATGAACCAAGCTAGAATGTAGGCAAATATATGTGCAATAAAAATAACATTAAAGGGTGGCTCCATTATTGAGGCCTGATCTCCCAGTTACCCTCAGAGACCCTTGGGTCAGATGTTCCATTTCTCATAACCAAAGAGGAGACATTAATTACAGTTCAATATTATTTGGTTAAAGAATAATTAGTTGACTCTTGCTAGAAATTAGATTTAGAATTCTGAAACTATATGGATGTTAATTGTTATGACTTTTCATTATCTTCATGAAAGACCAGGGCTATTAAAAATCCCATCTGATTCTCAGGAAGCGAAGGTGAAATAAAAGGTTTTAAAACTGCATTGATTCCTGATGAATTTGTTAATATTTTCCCTCAACTATTGAGTTTTCTTTAACTAATTAGGGGTTTTATTTTGAACTTCCTAGCCAAATTTGGCCACATCAAAGAACACTTAGTTTTTAAACACATTTTTGAAGTGACTCATTACTATCTTATTTAAATTGTGAACTATAATGCCTTACTTAGGGAGTAAATAACTGTCCATGCTAAATAACTGAACATTTTCACAGAAATTATTTTGAAGACAAGTCTTAATCTAAATAGTTACTGTCATCTTCAAACTGAGGGATATACATAGCAAATAATAGTGTGGAACTGTGGAAGGTAAGTCACTTTCTCCCTTCACCCACTTCCCTTATTTTCTACTCTAAACTGCCACAGTCTGTATCCAAAATGCAGCCTGGCTTTTCTTAGTGAACTAAGCACATTCTTAGACTTTATATGCATTTACTAAAGTCTTATAAAGGAATTATTAGTCAGAGACTGCTGGGAAACAAATCAAACACATTTCTTGCCCTCATGAAAGATAAAATCAATTAGGGTAGGCACATATCAAACAAAAAATTACACAAATAATTATTTAATTGTAGTTCTTATGAAGGGAGAGATGTGTCCTGGGAGGCTATGAAGGCATTGAGTGTCTGTAGCTTTTCCTGGTGCAAGGTGCAAGCTGTCATTGACTCTAACATTTTGGGGTCTGGAGGATGGTGGCCGCCTTCTCACAGTTCCACTGGGCAGTGCCCCAGTAGGGACTCTGTGTGGAGGTTCCGACCCCACATTTTCCTTCTGCGCTGCCCTAGCAGAGGTTCTCCATGAGGACCTTGTCGTGGCAGCAACTTCTGCCTGGGCATCCAGGCATTTCCATACATCTTCTGAAATCTTGGCAGAGGTTCCCAAACCTCAATTCTTGACTTCTGTGCACTCACAGGGCTCAACACTATGTGGAAGCTGCCGGGGCTTGAGGCTTGCACCCTCTGAAGCCACCACCCATGCTCTACATTGGCCCCTTTCAGTCACAGCTGGAGCAGCTGGGACACAGGGCACCAAGTCCCTAGGCTGCACACAGAATGGGGACCCTGGGTCCAGCTCATGAAACCACTTTTTCCTCTTGGACCTCCGGGCCTGTGATGGGAGGGGCTTCTGTGAAGACCTCTGACATGCCCTGGAGACATTCTGCCCATTGTCTTGGGGATTAACATTTGGCTGCTCATAAGTTATGCAAATTTCTGTAGCTGGCTTGGATTTCTCCTCCGAAAATGGGATTTTCTTTTCTATCTCAGTGTCAGGCTGCAAATTTTCTGAACTTTTATGCTCTGCTTCTCTTATAAAACTGAGTACCTTTAACAGCACCCAAGTCACCTCTTGAATGCTTTGCTGCTTAGAAATTTCTTCTGCTAGATACCCTAAATCGTCTCTCTCAAGTTCAAAGTTCCACAAATCTCTAGGGCAGGAGCAAAATGCCACCAGTCTCTTTGCTAAAACATAACAAGGGTCACCTTTGCTCCTGTTCCCAACAAATTCCTCATCTCCATCTGAGACCACCTCAGCCTGGACCTTATTGTTCATATTACTATCAGCATTTTTATCAAAGCCATGCAACAAGCCTCTTAGAAGTTCCAAACTTTTCCACATTTTTCTGTCTTCTTCTGAGCCCTCAAAACTGTTCCAATCTCTGCCTGTTACCTAGTTCCAAAGTTGCTTCCACATTTTTGGGTACCTTTTCAGCAGTGCCCCACTCAACTGGTACTTATTTACTGTATTAGTCCATTTTCACACTGCTAATAAAGACACACCTGAGACTGGGCAATTTACAAAAGAAAGTGGTTTATTGGACAATTCCACATGGCTTCGGAGGCCTCACAATCATGGCAGAAGGCAAGAAAGAGCAAGTGACATCTTACGTAGATGGCAGCAGGCAAAGAGAGTTTGTGCAGGGCAACTTCCATTTTTAAAACCATCAGATCTCACGGTATTCACTATCACAAGAATAGCATGGGAAAGATTCACCTCCATGATTCAATCATCTCCCACTAGGTTCCCCCAACAACATGTGGAAATTATGGGAGCTACAGGATGAGATTTGGGTGGGAACACAGAGCCAAACCGTATCAGATACCAAATGTAAGCCGAGGACAGGAGAGGAGAATGAGTAGGCAAGAAAGGGGCTGACAGAGGCCAAAGCAGGGAGGGGTCATGTGTGGAGCTAGTCCTGTGGCTCAAGACTTTGGCACCATCTGGGGATAGGAGACACAAGAGACGGTCAAAATATTTCAATGTAGGCCGGGCGTGGTGGCTCACACCTGTAATCCCAGCACTTAGGGAGGCCAAGGTGGACAGATCATGAGATCAGGAGATTGAGACCGTCCTGGCTAACATGGTGAAACCCCATCTCTACTAAAGATACAAAATATTAGCCCGGCGTGGTGGCGGGTGCCTGTAGTCCCAGCTGCTCTGGAGGCTGAGGCAGGAGAATGGTGTGGACCCAGGAGGCGGAGCTTACAGTGAGTGGAGATGGCACCACTGAACTCTAACCTGGGCAACAGAGTGAGATTCCGTCTCGGAAAAAAAAAAAATTCAATGTTTCAGGCTATGATGGACTGAAGAGATTGGAGAATATAAGACGAGAGAAGAGAAGAAACCAGACAAGAATGAGAGTTTCAGGAAGGGGAAGAGACAACAAGACCAGAGAGAGAGCCATTTGCAGTGGATCAGTGACAAGTTAAATTTCAGTGGCCGAATGAGAGGAAGACGTACAAACAATGAATTGAATGACGAAGTAGGTGGAGACAAAAGTCAGAAGGCAACAGGGTCCATGAAAAGCTTTGTTTTTAAGATTGGAGTAACTTGAAGGGAAAGAGCCAAAGAAAAGATGAGGGAGTGACATAGGGAGCAAAATGGGAAACATGTCAGAGGTTGATAGATTGGCCTTGAAGAGGAAAGTGGACTGCTATACTCAGAAGAATTTGCATTTTAATAGAGAATAATACTTTAATTCAGAGCAGCGTAGTCTAATAAAATATACAATAGGAGACATATATGTAATTTGACATTTTCTTTTATTCACATTAAAAAAGTAAAAGGGAAGAGCTGAAATTTAAAAAAAATTATTGTTATGGATACATAGTAGGTATATATACCTATGGGGTACATGAGATATTTTGATACAGGCATGCAAGGAGTAATCATCACATCAGGGTAAATGGGTTATGCATCACCTCAAGCACTTACTTCCTTTTTACAAACGTTCCAATTATTCTTTTAGTTATTTTTAAATGTACAATAAATTATTGCTGACTGTAATCACCCTGTTGTGCTATCAAATGCTAGATCTTATTCTTTCTATCTAACTCTATTTTTGTATCTGTTAACCATCTGCATACTCCACCCACTACCCTTCTTAGCCTCTGGTAATCATCATTCTAGTCACTCTCTCCATGAGTTCAGTTGTTTTAATTTTTAGCTTCCACAAATAATCGAGAATATGTGAATTTTTTTTAAAATTATACTTTAAGTTCTAGGGTACATGTGCACAAAGTGCAGGTTTGTTATATATGTATACTTGTGCCATGTTGGTGTGCTGCACCCATCAACTTGTCAGCATCCATCAACTCATCATTTACATCAGATATAACTCCCAATGCCATCCCTCCCCTATCCTCCCTCCCCGTAATAGGCCCCAGTGTGTTATGTTCCCCTTCCAGAGTCCAAGTGATCTCATTGTTCAATTCCCACCTATGAGTGAGAACATGTGGTATTTGGTTTTCTGTTCTTGCAATAGTTTGCTGAGAATGATGGTTTCCAGCTGCATCCATGTCCCTACAAAGGACACGAACTCATCCTTTTTTATGACTGCACAGTATTCCATGGTGTATA